>NW_024081145.1:29976-594988 GCF_003009895.1 Hyaena hyaena | reverse complement strand
GCCTAAGTGTCCATCCACGGATGAATGGATCAAGAAGATGTGGTTTATCTATACCATGGAATAGTACATGGCAATGAGAAACAATGAAATCTGGCCATGTGTAGCCACATGGATGGACCTTGAGGGTGTTATGCTGAGTGAAATAAGTCAGGCAGAGAAGGACACATACCATATGTTCGCACGTATAGGAGGATTAGGAGGAACTTAACTGAGGAACAAAGGGGAGAAGAAGGGGGGAAATGGTGGGGGAAAGGGAGAGAGGCAAACCATGAGAGACTCTTGAATGCTGACAAAAGCTGAGGACTGATGGATGTGGGGGGGAGGGGGGGATGGGCATGGAGGAGGGCACTTGTGGGAATGAGCACTGGGTGTTATGTGGAAACTAATTTGACAATAAACTATTTGTAAAAAAAAAAAAAAAGAAAGAAAGAAAATGTTTGTCAGAGATCCCGACACTCACAATCACAAGCACACGGATTACTGCCCCAGTACTTACCCCTGCAGTCCCCGAAGCCACAAGCTGGTCTACAGGAGTGTGAGGAATGGACAGTTTGGGGGGTGGACGTTTCTCGGCAGCACCTTCAATTCCCTTTGGGAACTTATCGTTCACTCCAGAAGGTATGGTCAGTTTAGGAGTCTGTGGGGGCTTCTTCCTCCAGACTCACTGCCCCTTGTCCCTGGTGGATGCAGGGTGGGCACCTGATCTAAGCTCAGATCATTGGAAAATCGACCATGAGACTTTGAATCTTTGAAATGAAGGAAGAGGAGAAGACATGATTGTAAATGATTCAGTTCAGCTGGTCTTTGAGCTGATAGGGAGGAGAGGAGCAGAGAAATCAGGTGCATCTGTCAGAGTTTGCCTGTCTACAACAGAAAAGCTCCAAATAAACCTGATCGCTTACGTGTATTTGCCTCTCATATAAAAATGTCCCTGGAGTAGAAGCAGCCCATGAATGATGAAGTCATTACAAGGAGATGTCTGTCGTAGGTCTGGACTCCTAGGCTGTGAGCCTGTCCTCATCACCCAAAGTGGCTGCTGGCGTGCCGGGCTTCAAATATGTGTTCCATGCAACAAGATAGAGGAAGTAGAAGGAAAGAGGGAATGCCTCCTCTTTAAAAAAGAAAAAGTTCCTGGAAATGTCATACCACTTCTATTTATATCTTATGGGCCAGAACTTAATCATGTCTGCCTATAAGCTGCAAGGGAGATTGTGGAATGTACTCTTCCAAGTGGGAGGCAGCATTGCCAGTGGGAAATCATGATTATGTTGCTGGAGAAGAGAATCATAAACATTGGGAATTAAGCAGGAGCCTCTCAGGACCATTTGCTCTTCTTACTGTTTCAAGAGGAGGAGTGGGATGACAGTTTAAAGAGCAGTCAGAAGTATTGCAGCTTATATACCTGGCCAGTGACTAAGTTGGGGCAATAACAGTGGCAGCGGGAGCAGCCTGGACTTTTGGGCACCCCTACTCACAGGCTCTGTGCTGGGCCTCTGTGCAAGCACATGATTCACCTTAAACCTCGCTGACAGCCCTTGTCGTCATCCCCATTATACAGATAGATGATGGAGCTTGTCCGTGGTCACACAGCGCTAGAGCTGGTTTGGATCCAGGCCTGACTCGAGAGCTCACATTCCAGGCACGCCTGGGTGGCTCAGTCCGCTAAGCGTCCGACTTCGGCTCAGGTCGTGAGCTCCTAGTTTGTGAGTTCGAGCCTCACTGTGGGGCTCTGTGCTGACAGCTCCAAGCCTGGAGCCCGCTTTCGATTCTGTGTCTCCCTCTCTCTCTGCCCCGCCCCTGCTTGCACTCTATTTCTCTCCCTTTCTCTCTTAAAAATAAATAAACATTGGGGTGCCTGGGTGGCTTAGTCGGTTAAGCGTCCGACTTTCGCTTAGGTCATGATCTCACGGTTCGTGGGTTCGAGCCCCGCGTCAGGCTCTGTGCTGACTGCCAGCTCAGAGCCTGGAGCCTGTTTCAGAGTCTGTGACTCCCTCTCTCTCTGACCCTCCCCTGCTCACGCTGTCTCTCTCTCTCTCTCTCCTAGAAATAAATAAACATTTAAAAATAAATAAATAAATAAATAAATAAACATTAAAACAAAAAAGAACGCTCACATTCCTTTCCCTTCCATGCCTTCGCATCCTGACTGTGACCTCTGAGCAAAATCACTGTCGTTAGTGCTCTTTGCCCTGAGACCAGCAGACGAGGGTCTTAGAAAGGGAAGTGCCCCCGGAGGGGCTGCCAGTCTCGATAGAGAAGTTAGGCAATTTCCTGATCACTTCCTCACGAGGTATGTGGTAGCCTCACTTCATCTCTGGGGTTATCATGAAATAAGAGGTAGCTTTTCTCTGAAAACCACATTTGGACCATTTGCTTTACCTCAAGACGATCTCAAAATGATGACTGATATCCCGTGAACTTATTACGGTACTCAGTTTGGGAAGCTCAGGACTCAATGCCGAATGGGCAATGGTTTGCTTATTTCGTTGTTATCAGGGACCCAGCACTTCCCTTCTGCCAGGAGTGAAGCAGCCCCAAGGAGAAACTGTGCATGAAAAGTCGTATGAAAATAAATCAATGTGTGTACGTACATCTGTTCCCTGCTGAGGAGAAATAACCAGTTCAGAGTGATACTGCGTGTGTGTGTGTGTGTGTGTATGTGTGTGTATGTGTGTGTAGAGGGGCATGTTGGACAGAATAAAATAGAAATCTTGTGGGTAGAACTTACCGAGGTAATGCAGTTTGGAAATGTACTGACTCAAGCTGGTTGGAGTGGAGGGTAATAATTAAAGGGACCCAGCAGCTAAAAGCAAGGTCATGGCTTAGATTTGCCAAGCCAGGCAGAAATGTATTGAAAATCCATATGACAAGAAAAACACGTGATAGGGATGGAATGACTCTGATATTGGCAGGTTTCCATTTCTAAGCCTAAGTTACCCAGCTGAGACGTGTGGGCACCACACATTGACAGCTGACAAAATGAATGTATTGATGGAATGATCGGCCGGGTCTCTGCTGAGTGACAGAGGGAGGCCAGCGAGATTAGAGGTCTATGGCCAATTATCTGAATTGGTCATCATCCAAGCTAGTCATCGTCTCCACCACTGAACCAGGCTTTCTTCCATTGCGGCTTTTTCAGAGTTCTTTGAGAACTGAGCACAAATTTCCTCATCCATTAATTTTTACAGTGTTAAGGGCATGCTGGAAAGTGCACTTTGAGGGTAGCATCCTGTAATATAGAGGTGCCATACGCCGGGTGTGAGGTTCAGAGGCCTGAGCAGGAAGGGATGTCCTGATAGGACTTAAAAGGGGGGACCGAGGTAGAGAAAGCCCAGAGAGCTGTGGCTTTCTGTTCTGCTGGCATGAACAGATTGCCATTGACTTTGGCAATGGCAGAGTAAGCAGGACCATCGACTGTGTGATTATGAGGGGGTGTGAAGACTGTAGGCTGGACACCAACAAGCTAGGAGAGAAGAGGTGGCAGATTGGCCATGAGGGAAACTGGCAAGATCTTCCTTTTGACAGTTGAGCTCAGGCACTCAGTGGGGAGCAGACTAAGGGCTGCGCTGAGGCTGGGCACAAAAGCAAATTCACGGCCAAGTCTTTCCTGCATGACTACCCAGCTCTCTGCATCTGTATGCATTTCTCTCACTCGATGCCCAATTAGCGGAAACACTATATAATGGGTGTCACGATTCTTAATAAAACTTTGGAGTAAGAGCGATTTTTTCAATAATTCAGATACTCTCAGTAGTACTGATAGAGATTTATGCTGCTTGGTGATCGTTCATGAAGCTAATTATACGGAGGAGTTTAAACACATCATGCGGAGTTGGTGCTATAAAAATAGAGCCATCTCTTCGTTATACCTGGCATCATTCATTCATTCTATTCATCCATCAAATAGCCATTGAGTGAAATTATCCTCAGTATGGACATGTGCTCCAATTCGTTGGAGTGTGTTTAAAATTGAAATCTAGGGGTGCCTGGGTGGCTCAGTTGGTTAAGTGTTCAACTCTTGATTTCAACTCAGGTCATGATCTCACAGTTCGTGGGGTTGATCCCTGTGTTGGGCTCAACACTGACAGTAAGGAACCTGCTTGGGATTCTCTCTCTCCCTCTGTATCTCTTCCCTGCTCATGTTCTCTCTCTCTCTTTCTAAATAAATAAATAAGCTTAAAAAATAAAATTGAGGGGCACTTGGGTGGCTCGGTCGGTTGAGCATCTGAGTCTTGATTTCGGCTCAGGTCATGATCTCACGGTTCATGAGTTCGAGCCCCGCATACGGCTCTGTGCTGACAGCACAGAGCCTGCCTGGGAGTCTCTTTCTCCAACCCCTTTCACTTCCCCTCCCCCACTCATGCTATCTCTCTCTCTCTCTCTCTCTCTCCCCCAAAATAAACAAAAAAACTTAAAAAATTAAATTGAAATCTAAGCATACTCTGGACTTAAGAAGCATCTATGAGCAGGAGATTATCTGCTTTACAAAAGGCTTTGCCATATGACTTCTCCATGTTAGAAGCTTCCCTTGGGGAATTCAGCTGTCCTATACACCGGCAAAATACTTTACAGTTTACAAATGACTTTCTGGGATGCTTGCTTTGGGTTCTATAGCCTCACTGCTGGTAGGAAAGGCAAAAGTCATGACTCAGATTTCACAGACGAGAGAGGGGAACCCTTTGCAATGTAAAGCGATGTGCCCAGCCTTGCAAATGGCATACAGTCAAACTCCCTGTGCACCAATTGCTCTATCCTCTCATACAGTCTGTTAGATGAGGCTGCTTCAGTTCGGCACTTTCCAGTTTACGTTCTCACATGCTTTACCTTGATGACCTTCAAGGCGAATTCAGGAGACAGGTCCATTATTACCATCATCACCCTCATTACCTCGGTTGATAGCATCATCCCATATAATTATCCCCAGCTCATAATTGAGGAGATAATTGAGGTTCTCGGAGTGAAGGATCTTTTCCCAAATGGAACCAGTATAAAGCAACACATAATGGATGAAACGAGCTGCAGACACAATCTATTCCAAGAGCCTTTGTAAGGATGTTCCTAAGGAGATTTGGGGACCCCCAGACAATCCCATCAGACTGGCATGGCGTTCAGTCTAACCAGGGCAGCCAGACTGTGCTCAGGATGGGCTCGAAAGGAAAGCCAGCTTTAACCTGACCAATCATTCCTCCAAACAAACGCTCTCATAATAGAAAGATGGTATTTGCATCTGGTCTAGATAAGAATCAGCAAGGACTCATCAGAACTGAGAAAAGAAAGTGTTCTGCCCAGTAACAAGAATTCTGTGGGCGGGCTGATGAATTTCTTCTTACAGGAAAGTTGGAAAACCCAGGCTGCCGAATAGGATGACTTTGGCTTTAAGGTGATCCCAGTTTCTGATCAGTTCTAGGTGTCCAATGTGGCCCCAGGTGGATGGATGGCTTCCCTTAGACCTTTGTGTCTAGGAGATATAACAAGATGACTCACGAATGTCAGGGAGACTTGTGTGATGTCTCCCAAAAGAATCGGGAGCCCCTGACATACCCGCTGACCCTATGTATGAATTTGGTTCATTGCTTGTTAGGACTTTTGGAAAGCCTAATAAAATAGAGCTTGTTGTCCTCAAATTGAGACAGGCTCTAAACTCTGCTGGCCCTACCACGTGCCCTCATGGGGATGGGCAGGGCGTCTACACTGTTGGCCGGTCCCACTTGGACCTCTTTTCTGCATGGTGGTTAAGTGCACGGGCTTTGGAATAAAGACATTTGAGCTTGAATCTCTATCCTGCCACTTATTCCCAGTGGGACCTGGGCAAATCATCCACCGTTTAGGAACCCTGATTGCCTAATCTATGAAATGGAAATGAAAACACTACTACCTTGTAGGGGTCTAGTGAAGAATAAGTGAGTTATGTATTAAACACGCTATGTATTTAGCATGTGGCACTCAAATCAAGGCTATAATTTAAATGGAGTGAGCCATGTACACTTCATGCGACTTTCAAAGACCATCTCCCATCAAGAGGGATGTGCCTACATTAAAATGTCTATTTCAGTTTTGTTTTCTTTTTATTGTTCATGGATAGCAACGGACTTTGGCCTTGGCTGGAGTGACCTTGGGCTTGTCTGGAGCGTGAGCTTGCCCCCAGGGTCCAAGCGGCAGGTAGAGTCTAGCACAGACCTCTGAGCTGTTCCTGGGGAAGCAAGGAGGTGCTACAGCCAGGTTTGGGGTGAGAACAGATTCAAGAGTTGATCAAAATAAGATTGAAAGTAAGGGGGGGGGGGTCACATAGGATCAGAAGACCAGCACAGATTTAGGAGCTCAAGACCAAGGCGGGAGTGACTGCCTCTGAGACAAGTTTCTGGAGACATTGTAAGGAGGGAGCTAAGGAAGACTGAAGCCAAGGGTGACAGGCTGACTTTGTACATCCCACCAAATTCTTAAGTGGAGACCTAACCCCCAGCGTGATGGTAATTAGAGATGAGGCCTTTGGAGGTGATTGAATCCTGGAAGTGGAGCTCCCATGAATATAAAAGAGGTTCCAAAGAGCTTCCTTGTCCCCTCTGCCATGTAAGGGCATAGTAAGAAGACTGTCTTCTACATACCAGGAATTGGGCTGTCACCAGACACCGAATTTCCTGGGGACTCTGTTTCGGACTTCCCAGCTTCCAGAACTTATGTTCTTAAGCCAGCCGCTCTGTGGTACTTTGTTACAGCCGCCCAAACTGACCAAGACACCAAGGACAGTCCTCAAATCATAAACAGTCACCAGGAGAGGACATGTAGGAGCCAGGCAGAGTTTGGCTGGACACCTCAACCTCCCCCCTCAACTTTTATTCCTGTTTCCTCCCTGGAGAGATATATTGTCCCCCCCCCCCCAATATTTTAAAGGCATTGATCACCTCCTGGCAGGTGGCACGTCCAGAGGAAGGCTAGCTCTGATGTCCCTGAAGACAGTGAGGACATGTACAGGTCTCCCAGCTCCTCAGCACCCCACCCGCAGCTCCGTTCCTTGACCGTTTATGGCCAGGGCACCTCCAGTGAAAGACGAGAGCTCCGAACTCTCCCTGCCTCTGTGGCAGGTGTGAAAAGGGGCTCTGGTCACTCAGGTGTGTGCTACTCACCACCTGGGTGAAGCCGGAGGAGAGTGAGGAGAGGCAGCTGTGTATGTGTGCGTGGATAGAAATTATTACCGGGAGAAGGTGGGGGTGCAGGACAAGAAGGATGGGAAATTAGAAAGTAACAAACTAGGGGTGCCTGGGTGGCTTAGTCGGTTAAGCGCCCAACTTTCGCTCAGGTCATGATCTCGCGGTTCGTGGGTTCGAGCCCCGCGTCGGGCTCTGTGCTGACTGCCAGCTCAGAGCCTGGAGCCTGTTTCAGTCTGTGACTCCCTCTCTCTCTCACCCTCCCCTGCTCATGCTGTCTCTCTCTCTCTCTCCTAGAAATAAATAAAAAAAACATTAAAAAAAAAGAAAGAGAGTAACAAACTAAGTGGGCATCGATATGTGAAATGGGAGCGTACCTGGTGGAGGAAATTATAGGTCTACCAGCGTAATATGCGTCATGTATAGGAGAAGGCAAGCTTCCTAAAACACGTAGGAGTGTCATTAAATCAAGGAGTTGGACTAAATTTGGCTGCAGTCACGCCTAGTCACACAGTGGCTTCTGCCCAAGCATGGCACCCAGAGCCTGTGCAGAAAGCCATCTCATGGTCACGGCCATCGGGCCAGCCTCCCTCCTCGCCAAGTTTTCCCTTTGCTTCCCTTTCTGTTCTCATCTTCATCTAACATGCAATCCCCGTTGTCCCCAGGCTATTTGAGGACAGAGACACATGAAAAGCACAGATTCAGGCTTCTAGGAGGAAAAAAAAGTGCCTGTTTTTGTCACTGGAAATGCAGAAATCCCATGAATGAATGAATGAGGCATGAGCCGAATCCCTGCCCTTCGCCCCGCTTCTCTGGCTGTGCAGTGATGTGAGGCTGTAGGAAGTCACGTTGCAAAGGCCCCGGTACTGAGACTAAGCTGGTATATTGCAGAAGGGGGAGGAGGAGGCAGCATTTTCCAGGTTAGAGGCTCAGCCTTCCTTGTTTTCTGGGCAGCAGTGACCCGGGACCCTGACCAAATTGTACCTCTGTCCAAGAGCACCTGGAAGACATGGTTAACGCTCTTCAATTTGGGTCAGCATCTGTTTCTGGTGCCTCCTTCACATCAACGGCTGCATTTCCCCTAAACACGGAGCTCTGGAGATGCCTGACCCGATGCTCACCTTTAGAGAGTGTCTATATTGCTCAGGACAACAGCCAATAACTTGCATTTAAGTCCTGGGTTTCTCTTCTGGCTGCAGTTACCCACCGGGTCACTCAGCAGCCCCTATTCTGTAAGTCCCCACCAAGAATTCACCCTGTGTTAGGTACTGATCAAAGCTCGGGAGATCTAGAATGGAATGAGATACGGTCCTGCCCCTTAGGCAGTAGGGGAGAGAGGGGCTGAGCGTTGTGGGAAGGAATCGCGGTGTCACGGACATCCCAGAGGGCTCCCTGGACGTCCCCGACATGAATTCTGAACACTTAACACATCTTGTCCGGTTCAGTCCCCAAGAGAACTCAAGAGGCACCTGCAATTGTAAGTCTCATTTTACCCACAAGGAGAGTGAGACTCAGAAAGGTCAAGAACTTGTTCAGAAAATGAGGTGAGACTTGAGCCTAATCCTCGTAGATGCCGTCTTCCCCCTGGCTGGGGGGTGGGGGTGGGAAGGACACCGCAGGTGACAGCTTTCACCTGGGGGTCTCCATGTCAGCTCTTCTACATCACCGCGTGGCTAATTCTTCACTTTCGTGAAGGCTTGCCAAACTGTGACCTTTCCACTGGGGCCCTGCCTCCAGCCCAAGGTTTCCCATACCACATATCTCTATTTTATGTCGTATGACATGTGTCCCCTTCCAGTAGGGCTTGCTGTGTGTTACTTTTCTAGGTCAGTGTCTCACTCTCTTCACTAAACTCTAAGAGGGTGGCATTTATCTCCTAACAGTTGTGGCTGGTAGTCAGCAGGTACTCAATAAATGCTTGCTTACTGAATGGAGGCATTCATGAGCACCGTGAAATAAAAAAAAGCCAGGTATAGATGCCTGGTCTTCATTTAAACCCTCGTTCAAAGTTTGTCTCAAGAATTAAATCTTGGGTTGCCCGGGTACTCAGTCGGTGAAGCATCCGACTTTGGCTCAGGTCATGATCTCGAAGTTTGTGAGTTTGAGCCCCTCAGGGGGCTCTGTGCTGATGGTGCAGAGCCTGCTTGGGATTCTCTCTCTCTCTCTCTCTCTCTCTGCCCCTTCCCCCACTGTGCAGTGTCTCTGTCTCTCTCCTCTCAAAAATAAATAGATAAACATTAAAAAAATAATCAGATCTTTATTGTGCTGGTGTTGGGGAAATGTGGATTCCCTCCAAGATACTTGTCATGATGCCGGCTCCCTGTTCATCACCAGCGGATGCCCACCAACCCCATGGGGCCCCCCATCAGCAGCCAACCCGGCCAGCCAATTCCGGGGCCATAGGGGCATCCGGTGTTTGGGTTATGACCCCCGATTCACCCAAGGAGGGACCCTTCAGTTGATCAGTTCTGCATCCCTTCTATTTGACCTGGTCTCTTTGGATTTCGGATGCCATAAGCCGCCGCTGGACAAACTTGGTCAAGTTACCGAAACCCTTCTATGCCTCACCTTCCTCATCCATCAAATCGAGATGCCGTTTTCACCCACCTCCTAGGGAGCCCACAAGGTAAAGGACAGACCATGCTCGGGGCCGTGCCTGGCGTGTAGCACACACCTGGTAAATGTTAGCCATCACAATGATCACCTGTGTCCTTTCCAGATGGGACCACGGGATCCAGGCTTTATCCCAGCTGACTGGCTGCCGAACTTCCTGCTTGATGTCCTCAGTGAAAATGGATTTCCTCGCTGGGCAGGAATAAAAGTGCCATGATTCTTCCCAGGGAACACCACTAAATAACCCTCTTGATAGCATTAGCTCGGGGGTGGTTAATGTGCAATCAATTTCGTGTGTGCTTTCAAAGGACCTGGCTCCAACTCCGGCATATAATATGTCCTGATAAATGTCCCTTTCCTGCCTACCTCCCTTCAGCCCCGCTCGGCCACTGTGCTCCTCTCTCCAGGGGCTCTGCCCTGAAGGAATACACACTTCGGCCCCTGCTGCATCAGGTTTAAACAGCAGGGAGCAGCTGGCACACACCCCGCCCTTCTCCCCGGTGGCCACACTCGATGGCTGTCGCAAAACATAACAATCAGCTTTGGAAGTTTTCCCATGTGATGTTACCATTGATTAAATGAGCTAATGCATGTAAGGCACTTAAGACAGTGCCTAGCAATTGGAGACAATTACTCAAAAAAGGGTTTATGAAGAGTAGTCTCATTTAAAAAAGACATCTGGAGGCGATCTATCTTGGTGAGGCTGAAGTCAAAGGTTCTAGTTCCCGCGGATCTAAGGAATTCTTACAGGAGGGTTTTCCCTGGCAGATCGAGTTTTGGTGGAGCCCTTGCACACCTGTCCCGTACCAGCGGGATCCACCTACTTGGGTACTTCCCTCAGGCGACCCTTAGGGCCGGGAGGGTGTTTTCCCCACCACGAGGTTTGCGATCTTCGGGGTCCTGGGGTTGCCATCTGGGGTTGCCAAGCCCACAGCTTCCCCACATCCAGTTGGAGGCAAACAGTTTCTTTTCTTTCTTTCTTTTTAAGTTTATTTATTTATCTTAAGAGAGAGAGAGAGTGAGAGCAAGAGAGAGCATGAGTTCAGGAGAGGCCGAGAGAGAATCCCAAGCAGGCTCTACCCCCATCAGTGCAGAGCCCCGTGCATGGCTTGAACTCAGGAACCGTGAGATCATGAGTTGAGCAGAAATCAAGAGTTGGACGCTTCACTGACTCAGCCACCCAGGCGCCCTGACCATCAGTCCCTTTTCACATAGGATGGAGGAGGTGTCAGGCAACGCAGTGCATGGCGACCTCACACCTGTAGTTGTGTCCAACTTGGACAACTGCCCAGGCTTCCAATCCTCAATCCCCTCATCTCTAAAATGGGGATGTAAGAGCTGACCCGGTGGGTGATAGAAAGATTAAATAAGGTAGCCTATGTGCCAGGCTTGAAATGCAGATATGACTTCTCCCTGTATAGTGTAAAAATGTCCCATTAGCTCCAGAGTATAAACAGTGACAGGGAATTAACAAAATTATACCCAGATGGGGCTTCTATGGGCTTTCCTACTCTCTCCCCTTTCTCTTGCGTGTTCCCATCAAGCTAGTGGCAAAAAACAAACCCACCTTTTAAAATTTCTTTATAAAGGGGAGAGAGTTTTATTCCAGTCCAAGTTAGGACAGCTGCTGGGGATACACAATCCTCACAAAGAAGGAAGTGCTCCAGGGAAGGAAGATTTCATGTAGGGCTATATATATATATTCCTTTATATATTACAATATATATTATATATTCATATGTATCTATATACCTATATATAGATAGATATTCTTTTACATAAAAGGTTACAGATGATTAGACAAAGAGCATTCCAGAAATCTGCAGACCCTAGCTTCAGCTTTCTAGTATATACAGTGGTGTATGGCTTTCCTCCTATGGGATCCAGGGAGCTTTCTCCCTTTTTTATATCTTTTGTGTTCCAAATGCTCCTTCTTGGTGGTTTTCTTTGATGAAGCAGATGGACCGTGTGTGTGCAGGAGAGCCTGTGTTTTGAGGTTCGTTCGGCCAGAGTCATTGTGGCCTTGGTCAATGTTAAAGTGTGGCTTCCCGGGGACCCCGGGAGTGGGGCCCACAAACTTCCAGAGTTGAACATTTCCTTTATTGTCTTTCTAACTCATCACATCACTCACCTGTTTCAAACCTTCATCCCCTTCCTGGCCTGACTTGCCAAATTGCTCAGCCTCTTATGTTCCTGTCCTCATAAAGCATTAATGAAAAAAATGTTTAGTTACTTTCGGGGTGGGGGATAAGGAGGGAGAGAGGTGGGGGGAGAGGGGGGGCATGAGCAGAGGAGAGGCAAAGAGAGAGGGAGAAAGAGAAGCCCAAGCAGGCTCCTCATCATCACTACAGAGCCCACCTCAGGGCTCGATCTCACAACTGGGAGATCGTGACCTGGGTCAAAACCAAGAGTCAGACGCTCAATTGAGTGAGCCACCCCGGTGCCCCCAGTGTCATTATTACACCATCCCTTTCCCCACACCCATGCTACCCCACTGCACATGTGGCTCCCTCAACTGCGGGTATGTTTTTCTACTTGGACCCTCCCCCCAGAGGACTCCTGTGTTTCAACCAAAGGTTGATCTAAATATCATTCCATGGAAGAAGTATATCCACTGGGAACAAGCACGACCTCCCTTGACCTTTCCTGTCTGTAACCTATATACATCTTTCAACTCTGATGCCAGTATCTGCTAGGAATATGGCTACACAAGTAGCAGAAAACTGGATGAAAAAATGTATTTCAGAAAAAAAGAAAGTTTTTTTTTTCTTATTTAACAAAAACATCCAGGTTTTGGTGATAATTGGTATTGAGTCGGCTTCTCAGTGTTTTCACTAGGAAGTGGGCCTTTTCTGTCCTTTGTGCTGTGCCATTCTTTTCATGTTAGCTCTTTGCCATGCTTGCCACCTCATGGCGGCAAGATGGCTGCCCCTGCACCAGACATCACATCTACGTTCCATGCAAAACATGGAAGTTAGGGCAGCACTGGCCATGTCTGTCCTCTTTCTTCTAGAGAGCAAAGGCTTTCCCAGAATCTCCCACTAGACTTCTGCTTAGGTTTTATTGTCTAGAATTCTGTTACTAGCCTGGTCCTAGCTTAAAATGGGTATGCTGTTGGGCACATCACTCTGTCAAATATAATCACAGGCACCCGTTAGCAAGACAAATGGGAGAAGGGGTTGAATTTTGAGTAAATGATAAGGATGGCAGCTTCTGCCACATGCCTATGGCATTATGATACTTTGCTGCTCATTTTTCTCTTTAGTAGACAGTGGGCTCCTCGAAAGCCAGAGTGCAGCTCAATCCCCTCTCCAGGGCACAGAAGGGGCTCATTTGGGGCACCTGAGTGGCTTAGTCGGTTAAGCGTCACTTTCCCTAACGTCATGATCTCATGGTTTGTGAATTCAAGCCCTGAATTGGGCTCGTTGCTGTCAGCACAGAGCCTGCTTCAGATCCTCTGTTCCTCTCTCTCTCTGTTCCTCCCTGGCTCCAATGAGCTCTCTGTCTCTCAAACATAACTATTTAAAATAAAAGAAGAGGGGCGCCTGGGTGGCTCAGTTGGTTAAGTGGCCGACTTCAGCTCAGGTCACGATCTCATGGTTTGTGAGTTCAAGCCCCACGTCGGGCTCTGTGCTGACAGCCAGCTCAGAGCCTGGAACCTGCTTCAGAGTTTATGTCTCCCTCTCTCTCTGCCCCTCCCCCACTCATGCTCTGTTTCTCTCTGTCTCAATAATAAATAAAAATAAATAAAACAAAAGAAGGGACTCATTTAAACATTTATTCAGTAGATTGATGGAATCTACCCGAAGCCCCTGCATCTCATCAGCTTATACAGCATATGGTGGCTACTTTTATCTTGCCCCGGAGAGAGCCGGAAGCATGCCTCAGTTCACACAATCTCGCTATTTCGGCATTACGTGGTTTCAGCCAAAGCTTCCCCTTGGGGCTTAGACAATTTCCTCCTGGGCAAAGTGCGTTCAGCAAAACCTCTGGGGTGCCAGTCCCGCAAGCCGGAGCTTGGTTCCGATAATAAAATACCACTAAGTCCTTAACTCTCAAGAAGCTGCCAGCCGACACAATAGCATTCTATTAATTTTCTGTTTAATAAAGCATCTTGGAGCCCTCAACATGGTCTGCATGCGCCTGCCTGGGGATGGAAGAGACACCAGGCGGCATTTCACTTAAGGCAGGGCGTGCTAGATAAAGGGAATCTAATTGAAGTGTACAATATGCTCCACCATGTAACTGCTGATAAAACATTACCGCCTTTTTTTTTTCTTGGCGCAGCACAAAAGATAAAATCAGAGCCACTAAATCAAAATCATATTTAACAGAATCCTTTAGTCCAGGCTGTGTCCCTCTGCGGTTTGTAAGGGATCGCCCTTTGAAAGGGTAGCTGTGCAGCACTTTTTTCCCGAACGGGCTGTGAAGAGGGCATCGCTGTGGGCTCACGGGAGGCGGGCATGCTTAAACACGGCTCCTGGCAAAAGGCAGCTGAGACTTTGTAATTTGTATGAAGGCTGAGGGTCAAAGCTTATGTGCTATAGCATCAAGTCACCTTCGGTTTGGGTTAACGAGGACATAGAATGGCTTCTTACGGTAACCAACCCAAACACATAATGGCTCTACCTATTTAGATCTTTGGCCACTGGCCTGAAAACTTGGCTTCTTTCTTTTCTTTCTTTCTTTCTTTAAAAAAAAAAAAATGTTTATTTGGTTTTGAGAGAGACAGAGTACAAGTAAGGGAGGGGCAGAGAGAGAGGGAGACACAGAATCCGAAGCAGGTTGCAGGCTCTGAGCTGTCAGCACAGAGCCTGATTGTGGGGCTTGAACCCATGAACTGTGAGATCACCGCCTGAGCCCAAGTCAGACGCTCAACAGACTGACCCACCCAGATGCCCCACTTTTCTTCCTTTTTTTATATTTATTTATTTATTTATTTATTTCTAGGAGAGAGAGAGAGAGAGAGAGAGAGAGACAGCATGAGCAGGGGAGGGTCAGAGAGAGAGGGAGTCACAGACTGAAACAGGCTCCAGGCTCTGAGCTGGCAGTCAGCACAGAGCCCGACGCGGGGCTCGAACCCACGAACCGCGAGATCATGACCTGAGCGAAAGTCGGACGCTTAACCGACTAAGCCACCCAGGCGCCCCTTTTCTTCCTTTTTTTTTAATGGTAGTCCTCATCGGTACCCACCCTGAGAGGGGAGGCAGTGATTACAATGTGTCTTTTATTCCTGATATTGTAACTGTCACCTCTTCCCTCTGTTCCTGGAATGTAAAGAAAAAGAAATCTCTGCCCGTCCAGACCCGGATGGTGGTGGTTAAGCCCTTTCCCCGCCTGTCAGGCACCCTTAACCTGGGGTCAGACACAGCCCAGAAGCATCTTCCCAAGACCCTTGGAAACAGCGACGGTCGAGGCTGGACGGAGTGTTTTTCAGTGATAGCAGGGGGCTTGAGCGTGTCCCAGAACCTTGGCTTAGGCTGTCGGTCAACCATATTTGTTGAAGGAAATTACCATTCCTTTCCCTCTCCTGCTGCATTGGTGGGACCATTCAAGTCCTCCGCATGGCCCTGGGGCTGAGAAACAGAAAACGCAATATCCAGTATTTCTGTGAAAGCAAACATTGGCAAGTGGTCAGCCTTCGCCCCTATCCTTATTGGCACCTGATTCAAACAGTAAAAGAAAAAAGGAGATTTTTTAATGTCTAAAAAAATTACGTAACCTTCAAACTAACAAATGGTGACACTAAATACCATTAGATTTTCACTCTGCATGAAAAATTTTATTAAAAAAACACAACACTGGGGCGCCTGGGTGGCTTAGTGGGTTAAGCGTCCGACTTTCGCTTAGGTCATGATCTCGCGGTTCGTGGGTTCGAGCCCCGCATCGGGCTCTGTGCTGACTGCCAGCTCAGAGCCTGGAGCCTGTTTCGGAGTCTGTATCTCCCTCTCTCTCTGACCCTCCCCTGCTCACGCTGTCTCTCTCTCTCTCTTTAGAAATAAATAAAAAAAAAAAACATTAAAAAAAAAACCCACAACACTGTAAAGTCTGCTCTCCCTGATGAATGGAGGAGAAAGGGAAGACAGAGGGAGGGGAGCCTTGAGGACATTGAAGGTGCTTTTTATCCCTGCGGTAAATAGGCTGTGGCCAGAGACACAATGTAACTCCCACTGATCTTCATTTCTTTCCTACCCAAGCAAAGCCTCAGAATTGCTACTTTTTTTTTTTTTTTTTTTTTTTTTGCTATGAATGAAGATTAGTCTAGAGGCGACTGACTTTTCCCAGGTTCCCCGAATTAGCAATTTTCAATAGCAGCTGTGATTTTCAGAGCCAGGGCAAGTTTCTTTTATTTGGAGGTGCAGCTCAGTTTTTATTGCTGAGATTTGTGAATAGCGACTCTCCTTCAGAATCAGGTTATAACTCTTATCCTCAGCCGCTAGAATCAGGAACTGCTTTTTAATAGGCTTTCTGATAAAACCTATTTTATTTGGTTAGCAAACTAACATCTACAGAGAGTCCACAGTGCCTCCCTCTATGCCAGGGAAATTTTGGGTGCTTAATAATAATCCACTGAGGCAGGTGCCATTATTACCTCCAAATCAGAGGAAGAAACTGGGATGAAGAGGTTAATTGCAAAGTCTCATGGCTAGTGGCTGGGGTTGCCAGAACATGTACCTGGGCTGCAACACTGCATATTTAGACACCGTGCTCCACAGCCTTGATGTAGAACCTCGCATGGCATCCTGTGTAAGCGCTGAGGACATATGTGCCTGGTAGATGAGCCCAGCGCACTCACTTCTGACCCAGGGGTTGCTGTCTGGAGACCCACACATTCCTTAAAACCAGCTTTGGATCCCTTTGGAGGTTGTATCGGTAGTAAGGTGCTTGCACTCAGTGTAGGACATACAGTTGGTGCTCCTTAAGTGCTTGCCAAATGTAGGTTTCAGAATAGAAGTCTGTTATTTTGTTTTATTTTTAATGTTTTTTTGTTTTTGTTTTTGTTTTTTTTAGAGAGCATGAGCAGAGGAGGGGCAGAGAGAGACAGAATCCGAAGCAGGATCTAGGCTCTGAGCTGTCAGCACAGACCCTGACATGGGGCTTGAACTCACGAACCATGAGATCATGACGAGAGCCACACTTGGAGGCTCAATAGACTGAGGCACCCAGGCGCCCATTGTTTTATTATTATCATTTTTTGAAGTATTGTTTCTATCCCTCTGCTAGTTCGATCCCCTTGGATTCTTGGAGAGAGGCATATGTGTTTCCCTAGGGATGGCAAACGCCATCTGATATGCCCCACCACACATCCCGTTCCCTCTACTTGGACTGCCCTTTCCCTGACTCGTTCTCCAGAAACTCATATTCAGCCTTCAGGACACAGCTCAGAGTCCACGCTTTCACCTTGTGTTCTGATGGCCTTGTGTTCTGATGCCCCTGCTCGGTGATCCTGTCTCTGCACCAGTCATTAACTCTGCACACCCACCTTCCTCTTCTGTAGATATCTGCGTGCAGAGCCAGCCTCTGTGCACGCTTGTATACCTGGTCCATTTCACCTGCTCTACTCAGTGATTCACAATGACCCCGTGAACGGTAGAAGGCAGACAAAAGGCAAGATCCCTGACATTTCACTATGGTTCTTGAAAGTTCTAGGGAATATAGGAATCTTCATGGCAGAAAAGTATCAGTAAAGAAAACATCAAAGATCCTAGAGGTCAATACAAAATGTAACACCTGGGTGAAATCTGCAGGGTCAACTTATTTCATGGCAAATGATCATATTTGCATTTGAAGACAGATGCACCAGGGTCAGTTGGTCTCCCTACCCCCACGTTCTGTCCAAAGTTGACACCCTTTTCCTCAGCTGCCAGGTAAATAAGTAAATATCTTTCCTCCTAAACGGTACCACAGAAACGATTATGCAGAGCAAGACCATTTCTAACACATTTTTTTCCCCTGCAAGATGCAATCTAAAAACTCCTTGCTATTACGGTTTGGAATAAGATCTGTTATTAAGAGAATGACAGAAAAATAAGAACACATCCATCAAAGTGTCTATTTCATTCCTATATCCAGAGTTTCCCTATATCCAGAGGGTGTCAGCACACAAATCACTGGTAACAATGTCTTAAGTAGAAAGAACAAGAAATAGACAAGGAAAGACTGGTGTGAAGTGTGTGCTTTTGCTCTTAAGCTAATTGTCTCCCTGTTGGCATTGTCTTTCGAAGGAGAAAATGGATGGATGCTAGTTGCAGGGAGAAAATGAAACAAACATTTGGAGGCTGCTGTGAGTTGTTGGGCGGATGAGCTGTTAGTAAGGGGCGGGCTCTCAGCCGGTCATGACCTAGGGGTGCCCCCCAGCAGGAAATGCCATGGTGGTGGTGGGGGGAGTGGAGCAGAGCATGCATCTCATCTGAAGACTGCGGAAAAGGCCTCAGAGAGGGGTGGAAGCCGAGCTGTAGCTAGCAAACATCTATCAAAAAGATGAGTGGTCCGCCTCAGTCTGTGCCCTGAGCAAGGCCACCGTAGCAGGTGTGAGAGGGAAGGGAAACAAGTGCACACGTGAAAAGTTACCTCGTGTCTGCAGTTACGGCGATGAAGAGGCAGATTTCAGAAGAGCCCGGGGAGCCACGCTTGTCCCTGGAGGATGTCCCAAGGTGGGAAAGCCACCTGCAGCGGGCCCAACGTGAGGCTCACACCTGAGGCAGGTGAGGGCGGGATCTAAGAGCCATGCTGCATGAAGTCAAGGGCAATTGTGGTCGGAGATTCTGGTTGCTTAGGGAAACATAGCTTCCTCATGCCCTTGGCTGGCTTACACTGTTTCTGTTAAGAATGTATTTGTTTGGATATAGTAAGGATCCATTAGGCTCATCAGGAAGATCCTATTGACCTCCAGGGAGGGTGTTGCTGGGATAGTGAGACGGAGGGACACACCGGGGACAGGGGGATGCCAGCGAAGGCAGGGTTCCTCACCAGTGGTTACCAGGGAGGTCACGCAAGCGGCATCAGAGGGGTGGCACATTTAAATTTTAGTGCCTGCCTCCTTCCAAAGTGAACTTGAGAGTTACTAGCAATGGTGGCCATTCCTTGAGTGTTTACTGCATGCTGGGCCCTAGCCCGGGTGCTCCGTAGGCGCAGGTATCTGGGACCCTGTGCAAGATGAGCTGCTGTCTCCAGTCTCTCCGGGGAGGAGATGGAGCCTGCACAGGTGCGGTGCGGGCCAAGTGCTCCCACCCACCTGTGCTTCCTGCTCAGCCTGGCTCCTCCCCACTGTCCTGCGGGGGGGGGGGGGGGGGGGGGGGGGGGGGGGGGGCGGGCAGCCCTCGGGATCTGTGAGCAGGCGCCCTCCCAAGGGCACACCTAAATATCCCTTCTTCCTCTTCCTCCTCCGCTTGCTTTTCCTCCCTCCTCCTTCCCTCCCTCCCTCCCTTTCTCCCTCTGTCCCTCCCTCCACCCATCCCTCCCTTCCCTCCGCCCTTCCCTCCTTTCTGCCCTTCCCTCCCCCCTTCTCCTCCCTCCCTCCCTTCCCTCCTTCCTTCCCTCCTCCCTCCCTCCCTTCCCTCCTTCCTTCCCTCCTCCCTCCCTTCCCTCCCTTCTTCCCCCCTCTCCTTCCTTTCTCCCTTCTTTCCCTCCCTCCCTTCCCTCCTTCCCTTCCTCCCTCCCCTCCTTCCTCCCTCCCCTCCTCCCTGCCTTCCTCCTTCTCATCCCTCCCTCCCTTCCATCCTCTCTCCTTCCTCCGGCTGCACCTCCTCCTCTTTTCTCTCCTTGGGATTTGCTGTTCATCTTTCCCAAGTTATTTCCCAGTTACTTGTGAAGCATGTGCTATCCTGGGAATAGCATGACAGCTGAGAGAATATAAAGACGAATGCACTAATGCTACACATTCAAGGAATATTTATTTTGATAGGAGAGACCCATGCACATTGACTTGAAGGAGATAGCTAAGAAATCACAGGTCATGTAAATGGTAGAGGAAGAAATGATGAATTCCCAGTGAAAGATCTGGCAATATTTCATATTGAAGGGCTCTTGGGATTGAAAGACGTGAAGGGTTTCTTTATGTTGCAAATCTGGAGTAGGGTGAAAGAATGCCCTAATTAGAGGCGAAAATGAGGGACAGTGCTTTTGCTTCGGCCCCAAAGGAACTAGATGTTGGAAGGCAGTTTAGGGCGAGCCCGTACGCAACCTTGAGCGCCATGTCGAGCAGAATGAGATTTTGTCTGTGAACATCAACGGATTCTGGATGTGCTGGATGACGTATCTGCCTTTTGCTTTAAGAATTTTATTCTTGGGGTGCCTAGGTGGCTCAGTCGGTTAAGCATCCAACTTCAGCTCAAGTCATGATCTCACGGTTCGTGGGTTTGAGCCCCAGTTCGGGCTCTGTGCTAACAGCTAGCTGAGAGCTTGTTTCAGAATCTGTGTCTCCTTCTCTCTCTGACCGTCCCCTGTTCACACTGTCTCTCTCTCAGAAATAAATAAAAGCATTAAAAAATTTTTTAAAAAGAATTAAAAAAAAAATTTTTTTTTAATTTCTAGGAGAGAGAGAGAGACAGCACGAGCAGGGAAGGGCCAGAGAGAGAGGGAGTCACAGACTGAAACAGGCTCCAGGTTCTGAGGTTCTGAGCTGGCAGTCAGCACAGAGCCCGACACGGGGCTCGAACCCACGAACCGCGAGATCATGACCTAAGCGAAAGTCGGACGCTTAACCGACTAAGCCACCCAGGCGCCCCTTAAAAAAGAATTTTATTCTTAATGAAGGGAGGGGTGTCACAGGCAAGACATTGAAGGTAGAGAGACCACTCAGGACCCATCGTAAAAGACCACATGACAGAGAGTGTGAAGGCAGAACCTTGGGGTGGTAATAGTGGCTCTGGGAAGGAGGGGGAGATCCAAAAGACTCCACTCGAGTACAATCAAGAGTACTTGACCTTTGAGAGTACATTAGTAATACAGCTGAATTGTCATGACTTCAAAATACACCACGGTTCAAACACAGTAGATTACTTCATGTTTGTGTCATGGTTCTGGGCAGATGCACCATTTCCACAATGACGTCTGAGACCTCCCACTAACAGAGACTCTGTCATCTTCAACGCAGACCCTCCAAGGTGGATCTAGGATCATTTTAATTCCCTGTAGCCTAGAGGTATGAAGGGGGGCTTTCCAGGCCTCAGGGTGACACGCATCCCTTCCGTTGAGCTACCCCTCATTCACACAACTATATGTAACCTCAGGGGAGCCTGGGAACTGTAGTCTAGCTGTGTGTCCTGGAAGAGCAAGGGACTTTGGATCTTGGAAGCTAGCAGTCCTGGCCACAGGCTGAGGCAATACAGAGAGGATGGAGTTGAAGACTGTTGTGATGGAATAAGTTATTAACTAGAAATTCCCAGTGATTGAAGCCACTCACTGAAGCCAGGATCAGGATCCTAAAGCCAGGATATTAGGTTTTTTTTTAATTTTTATTTTCTATTTATTTATTTATTTATTTATTTATTTATTTCGAGAGAGAGACAGACAGAGCCTGAGTCAGGGAGGGGGAGGGAGAGAGAGGGAGACACAGAATCTGAAGCAGGCTCCAGGCTCTGAGCTGTCAGCACAGAGACTGACATGGGGCTCGAAATCATGAGCAGCGAGATCATGATCTGAGCCGAAGTCAGAAGCTCAACTGACAGAGCCCCCCAGGCGCCCCGAAGCCAGGATATTAGGTTCTTAACAAGGGTTTTGAAATTGTCCAGTATGATGGGATATAGTTGTGGGCCAGACAGAGCGAAGAGAAAAATCGTGAGCCCATCCACCAGAAATGTGTGCGGCTAGGTGGCGAGCTCATGGATGTGGAAAATGTTAACTCAAGGTTGGTAAAAAATAGACAGCAAGAGCTGCACATGGAGAGGTCTGCTGTTCTGGGACAATTGTCTGGATGTGGTGGTGGTGCAACGACAGACTGTCATTCCCTTGCATGCTCTAGTAGGGAGCTTGGGGTAGGGAAGCTTCCCTTGCTCAGGACAGTTAGGGCAGGAGTGGATCTTGTAGGTTCCAGTTAGGATGCAGAAGTTACTGGAACAATCTGGGAAAATATGGTTTATACAACACTACTTGATTGTAAAACGAGAGCTGCAGAGGATACAACGCTAGGAATTGGGGGGTCATGAGGGTAGGCCAAGGGAACGCAAAGGCCAAGCTGATTGACCTCAGATTGCGAGGGGTGGGGGGTGCAGAAACAGAAAAGAAATGGAATCCAGGCAAAGGGCTGTAGGTCCCTGGTCCCTTTCGGAATGCATGTCAATGGGGTGTGGCACCCCTAAAAGGATTTCTGGCATTTCAATCACTTCGGGTAAGGAAACCGTAAGATGGCGTCTGGTTATGAGCCGAAGGGACCCCTTCTATTTCCTTCATCACTAACATGTAACCCTGTATTGGCATTGCTTTCAGGATATGATTGCCGCATTCGCAGCGGGCAGTTGGGAAAGAGGATGTTGGTAAAAGTCATCGCCTGGACCCCATGAGGCACAGGCTTGAGCACAGGACGAACGTAGAAAATCACAGTGCCCATGAGGAGGGACGTGAGGCCGTCACTGCACAGGAAGAGAGGACGGAGGATAACGGTGTCCGACGGGGGGTCACTGGCACTTGTGTGGGTGAACGACAGTGTCCGGAGAAAGGTAAGCAGGGGAGGCGGCTAAGCATGTGAATAAAGGCAGAGTTCCGTGAAGCCAGCCAGGGAGCTCTTTCCTGAGCTCTGGGCTTCAGGGGAGGCTCACGGCCAAGTCCTAGATGGTGGCGTGGGGGTCACAGGTGAACCCCGATGCTCTCTGCTTTCCGGTGGCTGTTTGCTCCTGTTTCTGCATTCAACATCAAGCTGCAACGTCAGACACGTGTTTAATATCCTCGTATGCTTTTTAAACATTGGGATCTAAACGACATATAACATGGTGTAATCGAATGTATACAACATATTGATGTGACCCATCCCCATTGCAATATGACATTACTTGATGCCTCTATTGTGTCTCAAGGTTGTCTACTCTTCTCGTATTAGGAACAATGATGATCTAGCCTCTCAGCAAGTTCAATGTTTATAAAACAGTGTTGTTGTCTATAATTACCATGCAGTGTATTAGATCTTTGGGTCTCATTTAATCTGCTAGTTGCGAGCACGTACGCTTATGCGACATCTCTTTCCTTCCCCAACCCCCGAATTTCTAGTAATCATTATTCCATTCTGTTTTTAAAATCCTACCTATAAGGGATTGCATATAGTATTTTTCCTTCTCTGTCTCTGTCACTTGGCATAATATCTTCAAGATCCATCCAGGCTGTCACAAAGGGCAGGATTTCCTGTTATTTTTCATGGCTGAATAGTATTCCATTAGATATAGATATAGAGAAAGATGATATAGATTTAGCTATAGATACAGATATTTAGATACCTCACATCTTTATCTATCCACTTGGATACGTGTGGTTTGTTTCCACGTCTTGGCTGTTGTGAACAATACTGCAATGAACAGGGATACCCTTTCGATATCCTGTTTTCATTTCCTTTGGACACGTGCCCAGAAGTGGGGTCGCTAGATGGTACGATGATTCTGTTTCGAGTATTTTTAAGAGATTGTTCTCTACATTGTTCTCCCTCATGGAGTTCCCTGGTCTCCACATGGTCGCCAACACTCGTTGTTTCTTGTCTTCTTGACGACAGCCATTCTGACAGGTGTGAGGAGACATCTCCTTGTGGTTTCAATTTGCATCTTCCTGATGATCAGTGGCATCGAGCACCATATATGCTAATATTTTTTTTTAGGGTTTGTGCACCTTTTTAATTTTTATTTATTTATTTTGAGAGAGAGAGAGAGAGTGGGGGAGGGGCAGAGAGGAGGTAGACAGAGAATCTCAAGCAGGCTCTGTGCTGATAATCCAGAGCCTGACGTGGGGACTGATCTCACAGTTCAGTCCCATGAACTGTGAGATCATGACCTGAGCCAAAATCAAGAGTTGGATGCTTAACCGACTGAGTCACCCAGGCACCCTGGTTTTGTGTATTTTTGTAGGGTTGAGTGTGTGTGTGTGTTTATGTGTTTGTGTGTATGTAGTATTCTATGCAGCTCTCAAGTCCAACCTTTGTAGACCTATGTCCTGAGAATGAACCTCTTCACCTGAATTTCCATCAGAGGAGTATACAGCTGTCTCAGAGCTCTGGTAAGTGTGACCTCAGTGTGAATAATGCCTGGGTCTTGCACACAGGGTCTAGAATCTTCCAGTGGGGGAAGCCAGTGCTACCAAGGCCGCCTTCAAGTCCATCAACCAAGTAGATAGCAGCTGGCTGCCATTTTCCATCTATAAGGTGCCGAATCACCCATTTCTCCCAATTTTTTACTCTCCAGGTAGAACTTTCCGTGCCATATAGTATGTTAGTTACAGCCTAGCATGAGTTTGCCTGTCAGACAGCTGACAAGGAATGTCAGTAGGATTATGACCTGGTATTATTAACTGTCTTTGTGTCAGACACAGAGATATATCTTTTGTAGTTTCCAATGTTAATCTTTACATAACTTGTACTATAGTATCATTATCCCCACTGCCCACCAAGGCACAGAGAGATTGAGAAATACAGATGCACCTGGGGGGCTCAGTTGGTTAAGCATCCGACTCTTGATTTCAGCCCAAGTCTTGATCTCACAGTTCGTGAGTTTGAGTTCCGCATTGGGGTCTGTGCTGACGCTGTGGAGCTTGCTTGGGATTCTCTCTTCCTCTCTCTCTGTATCCCCCTCTCCCACTTGCTCTCTATTTCTCTCAAAATAAATAAGAATAAGCTTAAGAAAAAGAAGTATAAATAGATGCCACCTCAGGGCTGGAGCCTAACCTTGAACTCACGTACTTTGTCTTCCATTCTGGTTTTAACAACTACAACTTCAATAATGAATAGTACACCCCACCCCCAACACACACACATCCTTTTTTTTTTTTTAGTTTATTTATTTATTTTTGAAAGAGAGAAAGAGAGCATGCAAGTGGGGAAGTGGGGTAAGGGCAGAGAGAGAAAGAGAGAGAGAGAGAGAGAGAGAGAGAGAGAGAGAATTGCAAGCAGGCTCTGCACCTATAGCACAGAGCCCAATGTGGGGGTCAAACTCATGAACTGCAAGATTATGACCTGAGCTGAAGCCAGACGCTCAACCGATTGAGCCCCACAGGCGCCTATAGTTTCTAAGGATGATTTTAAATGTGAGCAAGGAAGTAGTCATCAGGGAGCTTGCTTCCCCCAGGTTGCTAGGAATCTTGGTGGGCCTCCTGGCTTCTCCAGTCTCATTATCAATCAGTTTCCTTATGATCAGGGATCTTGTCACCTTGACTAGCTCTGAGGGCTTGTAGATGGGGCCACTGTGATGGCCACTGCTGAAAGCCAGCATGGCGACCATCAGTGAGCGTGACGATCCTTCAGCGGAGGGAAGATCCTCCGTCTGCAATGCCACACACAGGCAAGGCATGCTGACCCGCTAGCCAGCTACTGTCTATGCCTCTCCTGGTTAGAGAGGTTTCACATGGTTTGGCGTTGCTGCCCCCCCCTTCTATGTTTAGAAAAAAAAAAGTGAGTCATATGTTAAAGCTGATTTTACTGCCCCAAATTTGAAGTGTGTGTCCGTTTTCCCCTGTTATTACCAGGAAAGGAGTGTGTAGAAGCCCATGTGGGCAGCTTGCATTCATGGATCCCAGCTTTGTAAATTCCCTGGCTGGTTGTCTGTGCTCAGCGGGGCACATCCCGTCGAAGTAGCCTGCTCCCAAGCTCTTACCCAAAGGCCCCGCTCAGGATCTAAGGAGCCCGAAAATGAATTCTCATCTATTCAGAAATGAAAATACAAACACCTGAGTAAACGCTGTGTGCTTTCTTGTGGTGGCTAAGACTTGTCAGTGTACACTCAACACCGTTCCATCACATTTCATCTGCTCCTGGGTGAGGTTATGAACACAAGTGAGAGATGATCACAACTTTAATCCAATGACAGTGGAAGGTTTTAAAATAAATCCCAACATACTAGAAATCATTTAAAGTAATGTGTGTACAATTAAATGTAAATATACTTTCACACAGTAAATCACATCATGTAATATAAACATAGATATGAAATATAAAAATATAATAAAATAGTTATATATTATATGTAATTAAAATTATACATTATATAGTTACAAGTGACTATATATATATACATATATATATATATTAGTGTTTTATTTATTTCTGAGAGAGAGAGAGAGACAGTGTGAGCAGGGGAGGGTCAGAGAGAGAGGGAGACACAGAATCGGTCCCATGAACCGTGAGATCATGACCTGAGCCAAAGTCGGACGCTTAACCGACTGAGCCCCCCAGGTGTCCTATGACTATATATTTTTAAAATCTTCAATCGCAAACACACACACTGCTCTCAAGATATAAACAGTGAATTGTCCCTTTCATAGACGTATGGGAACAGCGTGCAACAAAACCTTGGATTACAAGTAACTTGTCCCGCGAGGGTTGTTAAAAGGAGCAGACATTTCTAATAAACTGTAACCTGATAAATGAGTGAAGTCTTGTGATATGAGTCATACGCGAGGCCGGGTGTCACGTGATCACAACTGAGCCAACGGTTCTCGGAGTTCACTTTGATATACGAGTGCTTTGGATGACAAATATGTTTCTGGAGTGAATTATGCTCACAAACTGGGGTTTTGCTGTAATTGCTTAATTCAGTGTGTTAATTAATTAATTTTTTAAGGTCCATTTATTTTGAGAGAGTTGGGGGGAGGGGAAGAGAGAGAGACAGAGAGAGAGAGAGATAATCCCAAGCAGGCTCTGAACTGTCAGCGCAGAGCTCGACGTGGGGCTCGATTCCATGAATTTCAAGATCATGACCTGAGCCAAAATCAAGAGTCAGACGTTTAACTGACTGAGCCCCCCAGGCGCCTGTGATTCAGTATGTTTTAGGCATTCACTGGGTCCCCAGCGTTGTGCCAGACACATTACAGTGAGAGTCGATCCTTGGCATTTGAGGACGGTGACACTTTCGAATTTGAATACTTTGCCCTGAACCTGAGGGCTCTGTGGGGTGCCTGTAAGCAAGACAGCAGCAACTGGCCCTGCTGGCTGGTGCCTCTGGTCACCAGCAGCACTGGCTCTTCCGGGAGGCTTCTTGTTCTTGTCCCCTCCCTTTGCCTTGCATCAGTGACTCTCTGGTGACCTGAAGCACTTTGTAACTTTGTGAGAAAGTGGACCTAAAAGATAGGTTTTTGCTTTCCGTGGAACCAACGAAGTTGATAAATTGAGTGACGTCGGCACAAAGGAGAACTGATAAAGCCTCTAGCAGGGGTCCTTTCAAATTTTTGAAGATTTTCATTAAAAAAAAAAGAAAAAAAAGCAAGTCTAGGAGCGCCTGGGTGGCTCAGTCAGTTAAGCATCCAAGTTCGGCTCGAGCCATGGTCTCGCAGTTTATGGGTTCGAAACCTGCATCAGGCTCTGTGCTGACAGCTCAGAGCCTGCAGCCTGCTTCAGATTCTGTGTCCCCCTCTCTGTGCAGCCTCCCCGACTTGTGCTCTGTCTCTCTGTCTCTCAAAAATAAATAAATACAAAAAAATTTAAAAATAGGTCTAAATTTAAAAATTAAAAGAAAAAGCAGATGCATACTAAGATTTGCAATATGAGAACAACATAGTCACTGTTTTTGTTACTGTGTCCATCTTCTATGTATCCATCCATTTGTTCATGTAACAAATATTTGTCCAGCTTAGCAGGGGGGAAATGAGATCCGTTACAACTGCAATAATGATGATGATTATTTACCATCTCAGAAAGTGATCGGAAAGTGGATGCTTTAAATGCATCATCTCATTTTTGATCAACAAGCCAGCATGCGGCATACAGTGGTGCTTGAAGATTTCAGAAGGGGGAGAGGTTATTGGCCAGTATGGAGAGGGCTATCTCCATGGGGCTAAGCCATCGGGCACTTGGAATATCAGTGGTGGGTGGAGTGGGGTTGTGGAAACTAGGGGGCAGCTTCAGCTGCAGTTAGGGTCGCTTTCTGCCAGAGGTGACCTGCTGTCATCTAAAGGGGGTCAGGTGAATGAACTGCTGTCCCCCCTTACCGGTTAGGGAAGGAGGGCACTGACAGGTGGTAGATGTTTGGAGAATCAAGAATGTCATTCGAGGCAGAGGAAACCAAACAATGAAAAACCTCAGAGATGGGAGGGTACGAAACATGTTTATGGAACAGAATATCGACCAGTCTAATTTGGAATGCGTGGTTTAAGCACGAACATGAGAAGGTTGATTCACATCGCAGGAGGCAGCTTGACTTGCAGCAAAGCCGATTCATTTCTTTTTCATAGTCCACGGAGATCCTATTGAAAATACTTCAGTGAAGGAATAGAAGGATCCAAGTGACGTTTTCAGACCCTTTCAGGGATTTAGGAACTTATACCTTTCTCTGCTAAACTGAGCCGGGTAAAGGAACCCACGATTGAAAAGTGATTGCTTCACTGCACATCATGGCGGTGAGGAGAGAACATCTGTGATTTCAATGGGAAGCGGGGGGGCTAATCGCTTCCAGTTGCTGGGGGAGGGGGTTGAGTACAGAACCCAGGCTGGGTCAATCATCGTATTTTACACCCATGTCACAGTTGTTAGTGCAAGCAGTGGGCACGCGGTCCAAACCAGGACCACCTAAACCCTTTGACCTTTGGCCCCAACTGCACACAGGAGTTGGCCATGGGATTTCTTTGGTTACTTGTTAGCTGTCACATAAAAGATCTTGATTCATATAACCACACAACACAACAAATTCCACTCACCAATAGTATTGACTTTGGGTTGGCTCCCGATTGATCGTTACCATTTTAAGTTATTAGATGTTATACCCTTTTGTGTGCTCTCCCAGAATTCAGAAACTGGGAGGATGCAGAGACAACTGGAATATGATTGTCACCAGATGGAATGATCCTTCCTGAGCCTGTATCTGTATTTCTTTTTTAAAAATTTTAATATTTATTTATTTTTTAGAGAGAGAGAGAGAGAGACAGAGCATGAGCATGGGAAGGGCAGAGAGGGAAACACAGAATCTGAAGCAGGCTCCAGGCTCTGAGCTGTTAGCACAGAGCCTGACATGGGGCTCGAACTCACAAACCGCAAGATCGTGACCTGAGCCGAAGTCAGATGCCCAACCGAGTCAGCCACCCAGGCATCCCCGTATTTCTGCCTGCTCTACCTTCATCTGGGGGTTGGTGCCAGTGGCAGTGTGTACGTGGGCCCCATGGGCCACATTTGTGACTGAAGATCTGACCCTGGCTGCTGCCTGC
Organism: Hyaena hyaena; assembly: GCF_003009895.1. NCBI lineage: Eukaryota > Metazoa > Chordata > Mammalia > Carnivora > Hyaenidae > Hyaena > Hyaena hyaena. The sequence continues at coordinate 565,916 of NW_024081145.1, read as the reverse complement.
TTTGCATATAACTTTCTAACTTTATCTGGCTTCCTGAATTCTTGGTTAATCTCCCGCTTTGAGCCTGTCCTCTGTCTGGAACGAGGCAGCACAGTGCAGTGGGATGGTCATCTTGAGGCTGCCTGGGTTCAGGGAGCAAGCATGAATTTGAAGTGATGCATTTATTTAACAAGAATTCACTGTCCTGAGATCCAACTGCACATTGGGTACTGTGCTGAGCACCGAGCCCTCTTGGTATTCTCTCTCTGTTCCTTGTACATTCGCACTCTCTCCACCAACATAAATAAATAAACTTAAAAAAATAAAAGAATTCACTAACACACTAAACACTGTGCCGAGGAGTCTCAAAATGTCACGGGGATTTTCCTATTTCCTTACTCTAGAATTTTCAGTAGGATCTCCGTGGACTATGAAAAACAAATTAACCGGTTTTGCTGGAAGTCAAGCCGCCTTCTATGATTTGAATCAACCTCCTCATGCGCATGCTTGAACTGTGCATCCCAATGCTGAATGTTTGGCTCAAGTTACTTCAGGTCCTTGGGTCTCAGTTTACTGGTCTGTAAAATGGGACGATATTAACTATCTTGTAGAGATTACTGTAGAGTTTGAGGGGATGGCATAAGTTGGGTTCTCTGTATAGAACCTGCTGCATAATATTAAACGGGAGGTAGGTTTTGTAAGGAGCCTGCTTTGAACACCGCATCAGTTCTGTTGGATGTTGGATAGGTTTCTGCCTCTGTTCTTACCTTTGTGGGGCTTCTGGCTGGTGCATGTAATCGGCCAGCCTGAGCCAGTCTGGTCCTGTAACCACATGTGGAGTTGTTCTCAATAGTGGGGTGCTTCCTATGGAAGGAGCTGGGCTTTCAACTTGCCAATGCTGTTTATGAATCATGATCATAGCAGAAAGGAGGGATATAACAGATCTTGTCTCCCAAGAGCCTTCGCTGAATGGAGGACAAAGGACAGAAAAGTGCATGAAAGGGAGTTTCAGGGGTAACTGGGTGGCTCAGTCGGTTAAGTGTCCGACTTCGGCTCACGTCATGATCTCACGATTTGTGAGTTCGAGCCCCGTGTTGGGTTCTGTGCTGACAGCTCGGAGCCTGGAGCCTGTTTCAGATTCTGTGTCTCCCTCTCTCTCTGCCCCTCCCCTGCTCATGCTCTGTCTCTCTCTGTCTCTCAATAATAAATGAACACTAAAAAATAGAAAGAAGAAAGAAAGGAAGAAAGTAAGGGAGGGAGAGAGAGAGAGAGAGAGAGAGAAAGAAAAGAAAGAAAGAAACAAAGAAAGAACAAATGAAAGAAAGAAAGAGGGTTTCAAAAAGAGCCCATGGCCAGGTGCAGGGGATGGACACTCAATGGCTCTGACTTGCTCGCTTGTGACTCTGGCCTCCTTGATGAGACCCTGTTCACAAGTGCCCCCGAAGACAGCAGCTCTGGGCCACTGGGGTGAAGCAGCACGGCTCCCCCAGCGAGATGAGATTTTAGTCGGAAGGTAGGGCTCTGACACAATCACAAAGCCTTAGCTCCCTGAATGGCCACGACTATTAAAATACAGCGTGCTTATTTCTGTTGATACTTCTGCCTGGATTATCCTTCTGGAACCGACTAGGAGTGGGCACAACCTAAAACAATGAGCGTTTTTCCGAGGGACCCATTCCGGTCTGGCAGTAATGACATTGGGCGTGCTCCCTTTTACAGGCCTTCGCGGTCTGCAAGTCCTCACCACCTTCCTGTCCCGGGTCCTGTTTGCTGCTCCGTAGCCGTGTGAGCGGGGATGAGGTGGGGTGGCTCCACCATAAAGTCACTCGGAGGGCATCCTAGAGTCACCAACAGAGAGGAACACCAGCCAGTGACGCACCCTTGGGAAATCTGTTCCTTATTTGCAAGCTTCAAACACAATTTTTAAGAAGCTGCTTTATTTTGTTTCTTTCTCAACCACACAATCTGCATACATTTAATAATATTGATTGGAAAGACTTCAGTTTGATGTGAATTTGACTTCTGGGGGTGCCTGGGAGGCTCAGCCGGTTAAGTGTCAGACACTAGATTATGGCTCAGGTCACGATCTCACAGTTCGTGAGTGTGAGCCCCATATAGGGCTCTGTGCTGACAGTGCGGAGCCTGCTTGGGACTCTCCCTCTCCCTCTCTCTCTGCCTCTCCCCCCATGTGCTCTTTCTCTCTCTCTCCATCAAAATAAATAAATAAACTTAAGAAAAAAGAACTTGTCTTCGGGATGGCTGTAGACTCTCTCTGTCCTGTTGCGTAGGTGTCTACATTTGAATTAAAGAGCAAATGCACTAACAAGCAATCCTTGAGATTTATTGTTTGTAAAGACCCTGTCAGATACCCCCTCAAATATTATTGATTTAATCTTTACAACACTGGTACGGGGTAAGCGTTATGTACATTAAGAAAGCTAGGTTGGGACACCTGGGTAGCTCAGTTGGCTAAGTGTCTGAACCTCAGTTTTGGCTCAGGTCATGATCTCATGGTTTGCGGGTTGGAGCCCCATATCGGGCTCTGTGCTGACAGCTTAGAGCCTGGAGCCTGCTTCGGATTCTGTATCCCTCTTTCTCTGCCCCTCCCCAGCTTGCACTCTGTGTCTCCCCCATTCTCTCAAAAATAAATAAACGTTAAAAAAATTAAATAATAGGGGCGCCTGGGTGGCTTAGTCAGTTAAGCGTCCGACTTTCGCTTAGGTCATGATCTCACGGTTCGTGGGTTCGAGCCCCGCGTCGGGCTCTGTGCTGACTGCCAGCTCAGAGCCTGGAGCCTATTTCAGAGTCTGTGTTTCCCTCTCTCTGACCTTCCTCTGCTCACGCTGTCTCTCTCTCTCTCCTAGAAATAAACAAAACATTAAAAAAATTTAAAAAAAAAATTAAATAATAAAAAATATAGTCTTGGGGCGCCTGGGTGGCTTAGTCGGTTAAGCGTCCGGCTTTCCGACTTTCGCTTAGGTCATGATCTCGCGGTTCATGGGTTTGAGCCCCGGGTCGGGCTCTGTGCTGACTGCCAGCTCAGAGCCTGGAGGCTGTTTCAGTCTGTGACTCCCTCTCTCTCTGGCCCTCCCCTGCTCACGCTGTTTCTCTCTCCTAGAAATAAATAAAACATTTAAAAAATATATATAGTCTTATAAAAACTTACTACTCACTTATTTTAAATGATAATGAGCAGAAATATTTGATGACATAATGAAGCATCCCTGATAGACTGTTAAGTGACAAAAGCCAGCTAGAAATAAGTGTAGAAATAGGTGTAGTGTGGCTGTATTTTTTAAAAGGCTATATACGTGCATAGATAAAGGTTCTGAGTAGCTATCAAACTATTAATACCCTTTGACCCAGAGATGATAGCTTCTAAAAGTTTTCTTCTTTGCCTGGTCTACAATTATAAAGGTTTCATAAAAATGCTTCTACTTATGAAGAGTAATTTGTAAAAGGGCTTCTTTCAAAAGTGCTCCCCTGGCTTCTTCCAGGGGGAGGAAGGAAAATGTCTGTTTCTTGCAGTTTTGTCAAGATCAGTCTCTTGCCTGCTGTTTTCGAATAGAAGGGGCAAGGGAACATGGCGGGGAGATGAGGATTTTGGGAAGGCCTTTGCCGGCCTGGCTGATGATGGGTGACGGCACCTGTTGGGGCCACCGTTCACTGTGATGGACAAGGAAGTAGAGAAATGAGGGGAGGGAGGCCAGCCGAGCAGCCTGCCCTGCTGAGCCCAGTCCAGGAGGAAGGAATCAGGGCTCTCTGCGACCAAGAACAGGGAAAGGCAGCCCCTTGGCCTTGACTTGGGTGCAGGTTACCTGCAAATACCATCAGCAATTACCTGGCAGCTAGTTTGCACCCAGTCACACTTGCCTACGGGGCTGCCCTGCGGAAATGGCTTTCCCCAGGCTTTTCTGTGGACACAGCGTGTCCTTACGGTAACCACAGGCACAGGTGGCTTTGAATCCATTACCTCCTTCTGCGCACCCTCTCTTCAGTGGAGTCTACTGTATCGCCGCCCAACAACAGCTTTCCTGAAGCTGGTGGGTCCGTGTCAAGCAGTCTCCACAAGAGCCTCTGGACATCCCATCTCTTGCTAACTCGCACCTTCTCCAGCCAACCCCTCCCCCGCCCATCAAGGATCTTCCCTTGCCAAGTTCCCATCATGCCTTGAGCAGATGGACTGGGCTGAATTCTGATCCTGCTTCTTACGAGCTGTATGATCTTAGGGATGTCAACTAACTTCTCGGAGCTTCACTTCTGCACCCATTAAGCTCGCAGGGTGACAGCTAATGTTTGGAGCAGACATGAAGATGTGCTAATCTGCTCAGTCCTCACCCCAGCCCCGTGAGGTGTTTTGGCATGTAGTTTGTTTCACATTTTGGTGACAAGAGAGCTAAAGCCCAGAGCGTTACAGAATATCCTCCAGCCCATGCCTATTGACTGAAAGGCCATGTCCTCAAACCTGGGTGGCCTTATGCCAAAGCCTGCTCTCTCAATGCTATGCTAAACTAGCTTTCTTCTTTTAAAAAAATGTATTTATTTTGAGAGAGACAGAGAGAGCGAGAGAAAGACAGAGAGAGGAAGAGAGAGAGAATCCCAAGCAGGCTCTGCACACACAGCACAGAGCCCCACACAGGGCTTGAACTCAAGAACCACAAGATCATGATCAGTCGGACACTTAGCTGACTGGGCCACCCAGGTGCCCCAATAAAACTTATCTTAACTGTCAGGCCAGTTCTCTGTTGTCCTCTGTTTCACTGTTTGTTACAGAATAAAAGAATAACGTGGGCTCGTTTCCTCCAAAACTGAATTGTAGACTCACGCTAGCAACACAGTGTTGGGAAAGAGATTGCTTATTCTGGTGAGGTGAGTTGGAAGGGTTCATATGTTGAAGTCAGGCTGTGTTCCAATACCATGTTGAATCACTGTCATGGAGTCCATCATTCCTGATGACAGGTGCCTCATAGCCAAATGTTGGCCTAGAGTTGACTATTGGTGTTTTCCACAATGGAAAGGCTTACTGGTGGGTAACAGGCCATCCATGGTGCCCTTGGTGGGCATGCCAGGCTCACATCAAGTTCTCTTTTATTTATAAATTTATCAAAATCTCATCAAGACCCCACAGACATTTGTCTCTGGGGATTTAGAGAAACATGAAGGCTCTTTTTACTACAAGAGGATCTCAGGGTGGTGTTCTAGGTGGTACATGCTTTTTCCCTTGGGAGTTGCTTTGTGCTAGTTTATCATACTGGGAGGTATAGTGCTAAAATGTGGTCCAGCCCAACTTTTGTGTTCTACTGTGATGGAGTAGCCTGCCTCAGACCACCCTGTCTTCCAAGAATAACCATGACAGTTGGATTAAAATACCAAGACCTAACTGATTAAACAAAAGTCCACAAAAGCTGTTTGAAGGCATTGGAGGGAACCAAGGAAGCCATGGGGTCAAGATCCCCAAAGGAAGGGGGATCCACCAGGCAGGCCATCCAGTTCTCTTTCTCGTTGAGGACATTTCCATTTGCGAGTGGCTCGAAGTCAATAACAAGAAGAAAACTGTCTGCATTTCACATTTGGAAAGAAAATTAGCAATGTGGTTTCTAAATTCTTGAGGAATTGGAGAAGAAAAACAAGTGCAAGTTAGAAAGTATTTCTCAAATTTTTAACTTGGAAAAAATCTAACCTAGAGAAAGTTGGAAGAAGAGCACCATCTGCATAGTGTTTATTTATTTTTGGGAGGAAGAGGGACAGAGTGCAAGAGGGGGAGGGGCAGAGAGAGAGGGAGACACAGAATCTGAAGCAGGCTCCAGGCATTGAGCCATCAGTACAGAGCCCATTGCGGGGCTCGAACCCACAAACCGCGAGATTATGACCTGAGCCGAAGTCAAACTCTTAACCGACTGAGCCATCCAGGTGCCCCATGTGAAGGTTAATTTTACGTGTCATCTTGGAGGGTGTTTTTGGATGACACTGACATTTAAATTGGTGAACATTGAGTAAAGTAGATTGCTCTCCACAACATGGGTGGGCCCCATCTAATCAACTGAAGACCCAAATAGAACAAAAAGACCAGCTTCCCTGAGCAAGTGGGAATTCCCATGCTGACTGCCTTTGGACTTTATCTGTACCACCAGCACTCCTGGGTTTCCACACCTGTGGACCACACTTGAGATTTTGCACTTGACAGCGTCCAAAATTTTGTGAGCCAATTCCTTATCATCAATGTCATATTGCTTCTGTTTCTCTGGAGAGCCCTGACTCATATACTGCATCCGCTTTATCTTTCTAGTATTATGATTCCTATTATTGCTGAAACATCTTTTTTTTTTTTTAATGTTTTTATTTATTTCTAGGAGAGAGAGAGAGAGAGAGACAGCGTGAGCAGGGGAGGGTCAGAGAGAGAGGGAGTAACAGACTGAAACAGGCTCCAGGCTCCGAGCTGGCAGTCAGCGCAGAGCCCGACGCGGGGCTCGAACCCACGAACCGCGAGATCATGACCTGAGCGAAAGTCGGACGCTTAACCGACTAAGCCACCCGGGGGGCCCCATTTGCTGAAACATCTTTTAAGCCCAAGATCTTGTGGCCTTTCATCCTTAAATAAGTCAGGAGTAATTCCTGAAGAATAAGACTCTTCTTTGGTACAACCACTATAAATATATATATACCACATCTTCTTTATCCATTCATCAGTCAATGCACATTTGGGTTCTTTCCATACTTTGGCTATTATTGATAGTGCTGCTATAAACATAGGGGTGTATGTGCCCCTTGGAATCAGCATTTTTGTATCCTTTGGATAAATACCTAGTAGTGGAGTCGCTGGTTGTAGGGTAGCTCTATTTTTAACTTTTGAGGAACTTCCATACTGCTTTCCATAGTGACTGCACCAGTTTGCAATCCCACCAACACTGCAAAAGGGTTCCCCTTTTTCGCCAACATCTTTTGTTTCCAGAGTTGTTAATTTTAACCATTCTGACAGGTGTGAGGTGGTGTCTCTTTGTGGTTTGATTTGTATTTCCCTGATGAGGGATGTTGAGCATCTCTTCACGTGTCTGTTAGCCATGTGGCTGTCTTCTTTGAAAAAGTGTCTGTTCATGTCTTTTGTCCATTTCTTCACTGGATCTTTTGTTTTCTTGGGTGTTGGGTTTTATAAGTTCTGTATAGATTTTGGATACTAGCTCTTTCTCTGATATGTCATTTGCAAATATCGTCTCCCACTCCATCGGTTGCCTTTTAGTTTTGATGAATGAATAAAGATGATGTGGTGTATATATACAATGGAATATTACTCAGCAATAAAAAAAGAATTAAATCTTGTCATTTGCAACCATGTGAATGGAGCTACAGTGTATTATGCTAAGTGAGAGAAGTCAGTCAGAGAAAGACAAATGTCATATAACTTCACTCATAGGTGGAATTTAAGAAACAAAATAGATGAACATAGGGGAAGGGAAGGGAAATAAAATAAGGAGGGAGGCAAACTATAAGAATTTCGTAACCATAGAGAACAAACTGAGGGTTGCTGGAGGCAGATGGGGGATGGGGTAAATGGGGGATGGGCGTTGAGGAGGGCACTTGTTGGGAAGAGCACTGGGTGTTACATGTAAGTGATGAATCGCTGGGTTCTACTCCTGAAACCAATACTGCACGGTATGGTAACTAACTTGAATTTAAATCAATTAATTAAAAAAAAAAAACAAAGAAAAAACCTGAAGTTTGGGTGCTACGTGAGCTTATTACAACGGAGGGGTGTTACTGCCCCTGGGCCTTTGGATGCGCAAATAGTGATACCTTTGATTCTAACCCCCCCCAAAGACTGCTTTCCCCCATTGTGTGTTTGTAAGTCCTTTCTATCACAGTGAAACCCCAGCTCCCAAAATATCAGCGTATTTACTCAATGGCTGAATCCTAAAATATACACACAATAATTTCAGAATTGATTCACCTAAACCCTTCTCAACAAGAAATCTTAAGAAGAGTCCAAGATTTATTTGTGCCTCTTGTTTCCATTAGACCAGAGATATAAAGTTCCGTATGCTTTCAAATTTATTATATGAGTCCTTTCTCTCCTCCTGTGTGGTTATGTTATCCATTCAATAAACAGATTCTTTTTGTAATTTATTTTTTGAGAGAGAGAGAGAGAGACAGTATGAGTCGGGGGAAGGGCAAAGAGACAGGGGGACAGAGGATCCAAAGCCGGCTCTGCCCTGATAGGCTGACAGCAGCGAGCCTGATGTGGGGCTTGAACTCACGAACTGTAAGATTATGACCTGAGCCATAGTCATACACTCCGCTGATTGAGCCACCCAACCACCCCAGGTTCATTTGTTTATGTTGGAATTATTTTAAGGATTTTAAAAAAATGTTTAAAGATATTATTATTTTTTAAGTAACCTCTACAGCCAATGTGGGGCTCGAACCCACAACCCTGAGATCAAGAATCGCACACTGCTCAGACTGAACAGCCAGGCCTGAAGTGCCCCAAGGATTTCAGTTTTTGACCCTTGTTGATTTAATTTTTTTAAATATATAAAACATCACCATGTTTACAAAAGCAAACAGTTAAGAAAGTACCATTTCCTTCCCTGCTTTTATAGCCTACTAAGTCATCTTCTGTACACTAGCAATTTTGTTAGTTTTTGTTTCTCTTTCCTGAGTTATTCCTGTTTGGTTTTGCAAAAAAAAAAAGAAATGCACTTATAACTATCTTTTTATTTGCTTAAGTTTCTCACATGAAACTTTTTTTTTTTAAACATGGCACTATATCCTGGAAATCATGCTATATTACTTCACAGAGAGTGCTTCTATTCTCTTTTACAGCTGCGTGGTTAGAAAACTATTTTTAATGAAATAATAAGGATGAAATATCACAAAATTGTGGGATGCAGATAAAGCTATGCATAGAGGGAAATTACAGCTTTACATGCACATATTAGAAAACAAGGCTCAAAATCCCTTATCTAGGCAAGCATCAAAAAACTTAGTAAAAATTAGCAAATTAGAGCCATGAAGGTAGAAGTATGGAAGTGATAAAGATGAGAAGTAAATAAAAATGTGTGATAGAGAAAATAAGCCTGTTCCAAAGCAGGTTATGCAAAAGATGAATAGAACTGATAATCACCTACCTAGTAAACCTCTTGTTCAAGAACCCAAAGTGATAACACAGTTACCAGTATTAAGAATGAAAAGATCCTTTAGGCATTAAATGTTAGTAAGAAGATATAATGACCAACTCACAATGTAGTTGGAAGGGATAGGTGTTAGAAAATACAATTCACAAAATTTGAAACCAGAGGAGCTATAAATGTGAAGATACCTGGATCTAATAAAGAAGTAATAGTTTTAATTAGAAATATTTCCACAAAGAAAACTCTAGACCCAGATGACTTCAGTGGGGAAGTCTTCCAACATTTGAAAAAGAACCAATGTCATCATTGTACAAACATTTCCAGGAAGTTGGAAAATGAGGGAACACTTTTTAATTTATTATGAAGCCAGCATAATCTTGCAACCAAAAGAAAAGACAATTAGTGTTCAATTGTCTTCATGATATTGAAAGAAAGAAATCATGTGTCATCACTCTTGTGGACATAAAATTAAAAAAAAATAAATCAGCAAATCAAATACAGTAATAGATAAAAAGGATAGTACACCATGCTAAGTTGAGTTTATTCTAGGCATGGAAGGGTAGCTTAACATTCGAAAATCAATCAGCACAACTAACTATATTCACAGAGTAAAGGGGAAAATGATACGATTGTTTCAGCAGGCATAGTTAAAGCATTTAATACAATTAAATCACATAAAATGTATTGCATGCTAAAAGGAAAAATTCTTGACAAATAAGAAATAGAAGTTAGAATTTCTTAACAAATAAGAACTAGAGGTATATTTTGAGAAAGAGCATAACAAAAAAAAGCTGTAATGAACATAATACTTGATGTTGAACTACTGGAAATATTCCCTTTGAGATCAAGAATAAGATGTGCACTATTGCTACTTTTATTCAACACTGTGCTGTGGTTTGTGGCCATTGTAATATGGTAAGAAAAGTAAATAAACATATAAGGACTGGAAAGAAAGAATTAAAATGGCATTATTCACATGTAACATAATTGATTTTAAATCCAACAGTCTATCCAGATAAATCACTCGAATTAATAAATGAATTTAGCAGGGCCACTAGAAAGAAGAGGCCAGTATTTGAAAAACAATTGTATGTCTTTGTACTAATGACACCTACAAAATGAAATTTAAAAAAGACTAATTACAGTAAAAATGTAAAATTCTTAGATAAAAACCTGAGAAAAACAAGTTCAGCAGCTATAATAGAAAACTACTAACATCACTGAAGAAAATTAAAGAAGATTTAAGTCCCCTACTCGTGCTCTCTCTCTCACAAAAATAAATAAATAAACTTAATTTAAAAAAAGAAGACTTGGGTACCTGGGTGGCTCAGTTGGTTAAGCACCCAACTTTGGTTCAGGTCAGAATTTCACTCACGGTTTGTGGGTTCAAGTCTCACATCAGGCTCTGTGTTTACAGCTCAGAGCCTGGAGCCTGCTTCGGATTCTGTGTCTCCTCTCTCTCTGCCCTCCTCTGTTAGCACTTTGTGTCTGTCTCTGTCTCTCTCCCAAAAATAAATAAATATAAAAAAAATACTTAAGTCAGTTGAGGGGTGATTGACCTAAATTTCAATATTACCACAGTCAATATCCTAACAGCCTTATTGCATGGAATTTGAGAAGCTTCTTATAAAAGTCATATGAAAATGCAAAGGGCCAAAAATAGCCAAGATGATCTTAAAGAAAAACAAAGTAGGAACACTTATACTTCCATGTACCATTATCAGGCTCCTGTACTTATCTTAACGTGGTTTTGGTTCAAGGCAAGTCAAATAAAATAAAGGAAAACAGAGTAAGAGAGTAGGAAAAGGCTAGCCATAGCGGTCATTTGATGTATGACACGTGTGATTCTAAGGTGATAGGGAGAAAGGTGAGTCACATTATTATTTGGGGCTGGGTCACTTGTTCATACACATGGAAAAACAAAAGTAATGTAGACACCACCTGTACCATACCAGAAGCCTTCCAACAGAATTTGTATTAAATGGTAAAGGTAAACAATACATCTTTTATTTATTTATTTATTTGCTAATGTGTATTTATTTTTGAGAGAGGGTCAGAGTGCGAGCAGGGGAGGGGCAGAGAGAGAGGGAGACACAGAATCTGAGCTGTCAGCATGGAGCCCAACGCAGGGCTTAAACTCATGAACCGTGAGATCACGACCTGAGCCAAAGGTGGATGCTTAACCAACTGAGCCACCCAGGTGCCCCTATTTTGTTTTTAAGTTTATTTATTTATTTTGAGAAAGAGACGGGGGGGGGGGGGGGGCAGAGAGAGAGCGGGAGAGAATCCTAAAGAGGCTCTGCAATTTCAGTGTGGAGCCCAGTGTGGCTCAAACTCATGAACCGTGAGATCACGACCTGAGCCAAACCCAAGAGTTGGATACTTAACCAACTGAGCCACCCAGGAGCCACTGAATAGTAAGTCTTTTAAGAGAAAACACAGGAGAATACTTTCATGGAGGAGGTAGGCAAGGATATTTTTTATGTCCCAAAAGCAAGGATCTTTGCCTAAGTCTTCCATGAAAGTATTCTTCTGTGTGTTTTCTAAGATTTATTGTTTAACTTTACCGGTTAACAAAATTCTGTTTGGAAGATATTTGGTATGGTTTGGTTTTAAGCCAAACACACACAGTAACTTGTATGAGCCAGCAATCCCAATTCTGAGTAGATGCTCAACAGAAAAGTGTATTATTCTGTGCCCAAAAGACAAGACTGTCCATAGTAGCATTTTAAAAAATAGCCCAAATTGGAAATAACCTAAATCTTCTTCAAGAGTGTAAGAATCAGTCATGATGTATGGATATGATCAAATACTCCCAAGAATGGAAATGAGCTATTCCACATCAATAAAATTGATTAATCTCAGGACGCTAGGGTGGCTCAGTTGGTTGAACATCCGACTCTTGATTTCAGCTCAGGTCATGATCTCATGGTTCATAGGATCGAGCCTACATAGGGCTCTGAGCTGGCAGCTCGGAGCCGCTTGGGATTCTCCTGCTTGGGATTCTCTCTTCTTCTCTCTCTGCCCCACCCCCTACTCATGTTCTCTCTCTCTCTGAAAATAAATAAATAACCTTAAAACTTTTAAATAAATAAAATTGATTACTCTCAGACACCCAATGTTGAATGCAAGAAGCTAGATACAGAAGAGTAGATGCTGTACGAGGTTCTGAAAAAGACAAAATAGACTCGCAGGGATAGAAGTCCATATATTGGTCCACATACCTTTGAAGAGGCAGTCTGATCGAGAGGCTTCTGGAAGTCTAGCGACGTTAATTTCGTGATGTGGTTACACAGGTGCATTTTCTTTCTAAATGTCGGTCATTTCAACGAGCAAGTTGTGCACACCACTTACGTTATACGGTCAATCAAATTCGTATCAAACAGAAACAAGGCCTGGCTTTTACCCCTCCCAGATGTCAGCTGAAATTCTGAGAGCAAAGGAGGTGGCAGGGGTCGACGGATTAAACCGCCATCTCTAAGGAGGCTTATTGAATGTCAGGAACCGTGTTTTGCCTATTTCATGCCACCTTGTCACTGAATCAAGGTAGCTTTTATCACTCCTATTTTACATGTAGAAATTGAGATCTAGAGAAATTAATAACATGCCTAGATGATTTGCCTGGTAAGAAGCAGTCCCAGAATGAACTCAGGCTTTAACCCAAAGTAGAGATTGTTGTGGGCTTTTTAAGGACCTGCCTCTGTTTTGATATGGAAAGAGAAGGATGAAGAGAGATGTTTTGGGTATGAGATGGGAGAAGCATTCAGGGACTCTAAATCACAAATATGGGGGCGCCTGGGTGGTTCAGTCTGTTGAGCGTCCGACTTTAACTCAGGTCATGATCTCACGGCTCCTGAGTTTGAGCCCTGCGTCCAGCTCTGTGCTGACAGCTCGGAGCCTGGAGCCTGCTTCGGATTCTGTGTCTCCCTCTCTCTCTGCCCCTTTCCCACTCACACTCTGTCTTTCTCTCTCTCAAAAATAAATAAACATTTAAAAAATGTAAGTCACAAATATGGATGCTGATGTGTGCAGTGTAATGGAACAGTCAGGTAAATAAAGGACATGCAATTTTGACACAGTGTATCTTAAAAAGATTCTTTAAAAAAAAAACAAACTGCTGTTTTATCAAAGTGTCCCAAACCCTTTTGTGAAAATAGACTGTTTTTTTTGCACACCATCTTCTCAGACATCCTTGACACGTCTCAGTTTTAGAAATGAGTAAAGAATATAATGAAACACATATATATATTTAAATCCTCTCACAATTTGGACCAAGGCACCGGCGACTTGCAAAATACTGCTTACGAAGCATTTCTTCCAGTTGGTACCGGGTATTAAGTTTTTAGAATGAATGTCTGATCATTTTCATCCTTTTTGTTTTTTGTGAAGAAAATTATTGATCAAGATTTTTAGCCTCATTTAATATACGGAAGCAGCCTTTCCATTTCTTTTACAAGCCACAGCAGGAAGGAGTTGCCTCCCAGCTTCGCATAGCTCGAATCAATCTGTCTCACGGTGCTCTATTATTGCATGTCAAGCTATGCTCAGATCAGTTGTTTCTTTTTCTTCCCAACGAACTTTCTAGGATAGGAGAAATGTCATTTTTTGCCTAAATACTTAAGTTGTACAAAAATGAAAACTAATTTTTTAATGTATAATTCTAAATCTCAGCCACATTAAATCAATCACTCCCCTGGGTATCTTATCCTCCAAAATGAGATATGCTGTGGAGTTAAAGTTTTGATACTCATGACTCTTCGTCTTCCTTCGTGTTCTGAATATCCTTATTTTTAGACCGTAACCTGGCTGCCCAGATGTTCTGGTTTCTTGTGATATCTCTGCTTGATGGCCCCTTTTCCAGGGATAGTTATTAATAGTGACTCTATTAATTCTCAAATATGCCCTATTTGGCTGATAAGTTATATGAACACAATTATAATGAAAATACCCTTTCCTCTTTATTTTTTTAATTTTTAAAATATTTATTTATTCTGAGAGAGAGAGAGAGAAGAGAGTGTGTGCAGGGAAGAGGCAGAGAGAGAGAATCTCAAGCAGGTACCAAACTGTCAGTGCAGAGCCTGATGTGGGGCTTGATCCCACGAACTGCAAGATCATGACCCTGGGCCAAAATCAAGAGTTGTATGTTTAATGGTTGAGCCACCCAGGTACTACTCCCCTTTCTTCTTTAAAAGAAGCCCTGACACCTGGGTGGCTCAGTGAGTTAAGTGTCTGACTTCGGCTCAGGTCATGATCTCATGGTTTGTGAGTTTGAACCCTGTGTCAGGCTCTGTGCTTACAGCCCAGAGCCTGGAGCCTGCTTTGGATTCTGTGTCTCCTTCTCTCTCTGCCCCTCCCCTACTTTCTCTCTCTCTCAAAAAATAAATAAACATTAAAAAATTTAAAATAAAAACAAAAGAAGCCCTGAGACTGTCTTTGCAAACATATTGGAGTTCAGTGGAAAGCCCACTGTTCAACCCCAAGTAACTTTGTCAGCTCCTTAAGCGTTTACATAATTGGATCAAACTTCATTTTTCACTTTCCAGTCTGGTAGCTATTTGTGCGCTTATTTGACTAACTTTCCTATGGGACTAGAAGTTTGAAGAGGGCAGGAACCACATCTGCTTTTGAACACAATTTCTAGACTTAACCACAGTGCTGACAAGGAGGAGATACTCAATATTTATCTGTGAAATAAATAAATAACTTTTTGTTGATTTTTGTCCCCCAAAAAGCTGGCCCTTATTTCATTTGATTCTTTGTCGTGTAAGCCCATTAAAGTCCAGTGGGATGGGGTTTGTTTACCAAAGGTTGAAGCCGTCATATTTAATGACTTGTCTATTATTATCTGTGAAACTGGAGACAGAGGTGGTAGCCTTAGCATATCTGGTTTTTAATCTCGGTAGAAATTCAGATGTAGTTGCAATTAACAGAGGCTTTATCTGCTGGCGGCTTTAACTGTAAGAACAAGTATTGTTTACTTAACAAGAAGTTTGAAAGTTGGCAGTTTCAGAGTGTTGACCGTTACCCTTGGGGCATCTCTCTGAGTTCAGTCTTCTCCCTCATGACCACATAATGGCTGCCTTAGCTCCATTCGGTTTAGCTGCACACCAGCATTCCAAACGCAAATCAAGAAGACGGGTAATATAAGAGAAAGTCAAAACCAGGGTTGAATTGTGTCCCTGGGGGGGAAAAAATTTGGAGTCTTACTCCCAAGTAACTCAGAATGTGACCTTATTTGGAGGTAAGGTTGTTATAGAGGTAACCAAGTTAAAACGAAGTGGTAATCCAGTTAAAATCAGGTTAAAATAAAATTAGGGTGGAACCTAACCGGATAGGACTGGTGCCCTCATAAAAAGAGAGCTTTGAATGCAGAGACAGACACGTACCCGGGGAAGATGATGGGAGCACACGGAGAGAAGATGGCCTTCTACATCCGAGAAGAATGGCCTGGGACAGAGCCTTCCCTCACGGCGCTGCTGACCACTTTCTTTTGGACGTCTAGCCTCCAGAACTGTGAGATGACACATTTCTGTGTTACAGCAGCTCTCCCAAACTAATGCATACCACTTGTGTGCAGATTTCCCATTGTTTTTTATTAGCCAAAAGACCTACAGGGGAATCCGGGCAAATGAGCATCTTGAGACAGCCATACTATGGGGTGGGATATCTCTGGTGTTGGAAACACCCCCTGGGTTTGGAAAGACTGCGACCCTGAAGAATATTGTAGCTCTGCTGGTGATGAAGAAAGAGGTGATGAGTGTTGAGTGGCCTAATCAATGGAATCTATGTATTCGTCACAGCCTGATCAATGTATAGTGAGATCTGTGTAACTCACATCAGACTGATTCTTTTTTTTTTCAACTTTTTTAAAATGTTGATTTAATTTTGAGACAGAGAGAGACAGAGCACGAGCTAGGGAGGGGCAGAGAGAGAGGGAGACACAGAATCTGAAACAGGCTCCAGGCTCTGAGCTGTCTGTCAGCACAGAGCCTGATGCGGGGCTCGAACCCACAAACCGTGAGATCACGACCTGAGCCGAAGTCGGATGCTTAACCAACTGAGCCACCCAGGTGCCCCCACATCAGACTGATTCTTTAAAAGTAAAATTGAGGGGTGCCTGGGTGGGCTCAGTTGGTTGAGCATCTGACTCATGATTTCAGCTCAGGTCATAATCTTGTGGTTTGTGAGTTTAACCCCTGCATCAGGCTCTCTGCCAAAGGTGCGTGCAGAGCCTGCTTGGGATTCTGTCTCTCCTTCTCTCTGTTCCTCTTCTGTTTGTGCTCTCTCTCTCTCTCTCTCCAAACAGATAAATAAACAACAACAACAGCAAAAAAAAAAAATAATAAAGTAAAATTGACAGCTATATGCATTGCTCGGCGTAGCTAGGACTGGCCCACATAACAAAGTATTCCCAAATCTCATTGGCTTCATCCGACACAGATTTGGTTTCTGTGCATAATTCCTGCTGCATGTCCCACATAGACTGGCAAGGGTGCTGCCTCACAGGCCCTTGGTGATCCAGGCAGAGGCTGGAACACGGCGCCCCGTGGGATGACACCGCAGCAAAAAAAAAAAAAAGGAACACAGAGGATCTCATGCCTGCAATTCAGTGCTTGGGCTCTGAGCTGACCGATGTCTGGTCCACATTCTCTAACTGGGCAGCGTAGTCACATGATGCTCGCTAACTCCAAGGCGGCGGAAAGAGCAGTCCTTCCGTGTGCCTGGAGGAAAGGAGAACAAGACGCAGCGAGCACCAGGAGATGCTACGGCAAGATGGGACTGGAGCCGTTGTGCTCTCGCGTACCTGAGCTCCCTGATCCCCGTCAGATGGATGTGGTTTGGGCTGCAAGTAGCAAACCCCAACAGCAGCAGATTGGCTGTGGGTACCTTTAATTTTCCCTTGGAACCAGGAGGTGCCAGTTCCAGGACTGGGTGGCTGCTCGGCGCCCTCAAGGACTCTGACCCTGTGCATCCTTTTGCTGTGACCATTTTTTGTCTTAGGGCATCCGTTTCTGACGGATTTTTATTTTAAAAAATGTTTGTTTATTTTTCAGAAAGAGAGAGGCAGAGTGCAAGCCAGTGAGAGAGAGGGAGACATAGAATTGGAAGCAGGCTCTGAGATCCGAGCTGTCCACCCAGAGCCTGACGTGGGGCTTGAACCCATGAACTGTGAGATCATGACCTGAGCCAAAGTCAGATGCCTAACTGACAGAGCCACCCAGGCACCCCAATCCTTTTATGTTCTTAAGATGAGAGGCTGGGGAGTACCAGATCTCACTCACTAGGCTCAAGGCAGGACGGGGGGCAGGTGGAAAAGGCGTTCTCTTTTATCCCGGAGCTTAATCCTTCCTGGGAGCCTCCCATACACACTTCTTTGGTTCTGCGCGTACAGGGCCTCAAGATCACTCCCAGCACAAGGGACCCTTGGAAACCATGTAACTGGCAGAAAAGACTATGGCCCTCAGCCAGTCATAACCGAGCTCTTGGAGCTGACACACCACCCCATTTAAAATTGGAGTTCTGGGAGCGCTCAGTGGCCCGCGGCCTGACCCCCACAATGAATCAAGGCCGATCACCCACTCGACACAACCACCGGTAGAATTAATCCCTGCTCCTCCCGGTCAGATTCATTTGCCATCCATCTTTTCCACGGCTATGGGGCACGATCTTCCTCTCTCCTCTGTACCTGAAGGGTGTGGATGGGCACCCCAGTGCCCCGGCCAGGCATCCAGCCGACGGAGAAGCTCAAGGAACAGACAGGAAGTGGTTTGCAGCAGTGCACAGAGTATCTGTTGGAGAGACCCTGCCCCCCACCGCTGTCTCAATAATAACAATAATAAAATGCGATGCCAACCAAGTCTGGCAAGATGCTCGTATCTATTAATATATCTCTAATCGCAAGTTGTATCACATCATACCCTCAGTGTCTGCACAGACCTAACAAAGCACTGTCTGTAAGATGCGAATCTCTGACCCTCATATTGAAGCCTCCAGGGCAGATGCCTACTCCGGTCTAAATTTGACAATGGCCTCGGACTGGTACATTTTGTCATTCCCCGATGCAGCTCTGTGCTGCAGGATCAGTGCATTGAAAACTCCACATTGAAAACAACGGCGAGACACAGGCTATGTTTATTTTCCTGGTCAAATCTGAAGCATCTGGAATTCTAGTGGCCATGAAGAATGTTCATATCTTGTCTGCAACGCGACAGGAGAACTCTGATTCAAGCAGAAATGTGAACTTTTCATCAGTGGAGGTTTTAATTGAAGAGGTTCTTTATTTGTGGTGTAAGTAAAATTAGTATGTACTGTGTATTTATGGGTTTTTTAAATTTATTTTTTATCTACTTATTAAAAAATTGTTTAATGTGTATTTAGTTTTGAGAAAGAGAGACACACACAGAGCACGAGTGGGGGAGGGGCAGAGACAGAGGGAGACACAGAATCTGAAGCAGGCTCCGGGCTCTGAGCTGTCAGTGCAGAGCTGGACGCGGGGCTCGAACCCATAAACCGTGAGATCATGACCTGAGCCAAAGACGGATGCTTAACGGACTGAGCCACCCAGGCACCCCACATTTTTTTTAAGCAGCTCTGTGTACTTAATGCGGCTTAACCAGTATAATTCACAGACGTGTTTCTCTGTGCCTTGTATACACAATTGAGTTTCATTGTCTAGATCATCGTAGCAGGTGTGTTTCCAATTCGAGCCCCGCCAAGTCTCTTTGGGCCACATCTGAAGACATAGGAGAGGTACCTGGTAGGAATACAATCAGATTTGTGTTTCCAAAAGATCGCTGTCTTCTGAGCCAATAAAATGGAGGGAGGCAGGAAGGAAACACATGCCCAGATCAACATTGGCAACAAGAAGAAGATGGCAGGAAGAGGCTGGAGAGATAGGTGGCCATGTGTGAGAACAGGTGTGGTGTGAAGTTCATTGTCAAATTCAGGTGTGGGGCTAGGTGGCTGTTCGCTGCGCAGTTCTTTCAACTCCTCTCTGTGCTTGGAAACTAAAGAAGGAAATAAAAAACATGAATACAGGTAGACCAAATAGGAGAGCACTGAAGACACCCAGGCAAAAAAATTAAAGATTTAGTGTATGTTTGGTTATCTTTTTAATTGATGGGGCCCCTGGGTGGTTCTGTTGGTTGAGCATCCGATTTCAACTCAGGTCATGATTTTGTGGTTTATGGGTTTGAGCCCAGCGTGGGGCTCTGAGCTGACATCTCAAAGCCTGGAGCCTGTTTCAGATTCTGTGCCTCCCTCTCTCTGCCTCTCCCCCTTCTCAAAAAATGAACTTTAAAAAAATAGCTTAGAATTTGAACCAAAAGGTAACAATCCTGGCAAGAGTTAAATGGGTTGAACTGAATTAATTTTGATCCTTTGATTGCTGACTCTGTTCTACTTTCAATCTCAGTTGAATCCTCCCTCTCTTTTCTTGCTTTTTTTTTTTTTTTTGGCTTTTATATTCCTTTCCCCAAGGGTATGCAGAGAATAAAATAAACTCTTGATAAATTAGGTGCTTTCCCCTTTAGGACAGTGGTTTTTGCGTTTTTTTAAAAAAAAGATACCTGGGTTTCTTTGAAAAACCAAGGAAATCTTTGAACCCTCCACCCCCCACCCCCATAAATGCAAATATATGTCTATAAGAAAATTTGTGTACCCTAGGGGCCGAGGCACATTCAGGGACCCTAAAAGCCCCAGTATATAGGGACTCCGGTCAAGACCTTCCGTCTGAGTCTGCTGGAATGTGGCCCAGGTCATCCATGGGCAGAGATCTCGGTGGCTCCTCCCCGCTTGGGGTATCTTGGGGGGGTTGGTGCCTGGTACAGAATGTTCTGCAAGCAATGGAAGAATAAGTAGAGCAAGGCAAGTGCAAGGGCTTCTGTCATTTCATCTCGGGGAAATGGCAGCATCCCGAAAGCCTGAAGGTGGCCCAATTAGCATACAGTAATTAGAATCGCTGCAATAATGCTGCCTCCTCATTTTCTTTTGTGGGCACCTTGGAGGTAAGAGCGTTGCAGACCCGGCCGTGAGAGGCAGCAGATAAAGCCTTCTGTCTGGGGCGCCTCGGTGGCTCTGTCCGTTAAGCCTCAAACTCTTGATTTCAGCTCAGGTCCTATTCTCACAGTTCGTGGGTTCGAGTCCCCTGTGGGGCTTCACGCTGGTGGCAGGAAGCTTGCTTAGGATTCTGTCTCTCTCTGCCCCGCCCCTGCTTGTGCGCGTGCGCTCTCTCTCTTTCTCAAAATAAATAAACATTAAAAAGAAAGCTCTCTGTCTGCACCCCTTCTCCAACTGATGCTTGGAGAGTGCAGGGCTCAGCCCCTGTGAGCACAGGGGAGGAAATGGCAGCAAGTCCAAGCAGGAGAGACCTGTGTCCAGCATGCAGGAGGGGGGCAGGGGGAGGGGCTCTGCCCACCTCTCCTCTGGAAGTTTCCCTGTGCTACCTCATCTGTCATCTGAACAAGGAACAACCCTAGTCCTCTTCCCTTGGTGAAGTAGTGTGGCGTCCAAGAGGAAGGGGCCTCGGGGTCCAGGAGAGCGTGGGAGGGGTCCCAGGGATGAGAGGGGGTGTATAGGTGAGACCCTGGCTGTCTCCGTTCTGGAAAGGCTTCCTTGCTTTGGGTGTCCCTCCTTCCCCAGAAAGGAGCAGGTGTCCCCTGAAGTGGTCGCAGAGTCTAAGGGACATTGCAAGGAGAATGGACGGCTGGGGGCGTGTGCGCATGTGCGGGTAAGATCAGAGAGCGGGATTTCAGAGGCGGACACTTCCCAGAGGGGATGAGGTTACAAAAGCCACTGATGTACAACGTGGCCTAGATTGCCTGTTTCCAGACAACGCGACCCACTTTGGGTCCCGCACGCGATCGCCCTCAGCCGGGCTTTGCAAGAGCTCGCAGGTCAGGGCCCCACAAGCCGCCAGGCAGGTGAGGCTCAGGTGACCTTGGCTGTGTCCCCTGCCACCCCCTTCCCGCCTTTGCCCTTCATCTCTGGCCTGCCCGCAGACTGGCTGCAGGTGCCCCGGGGTCCACGCGTCACTCTCTCACCTCAGCCTCAGAGCTGCGCTGTTTTCACCTCCTACCCGGTGGCCCAGCTGGTTTGGTAAATCGCCGGTGCCCACGGCTGATGGTGTATTAATTCCAGCTAGAGTGCTTTCGACTTGTCATTTTCAGGGAAGACTTAACCCCTTAACCTCAGAACACAATGACTTGTCTGTGTGCCTCTGCTAAAACAAAACAAAGAAATAAAGCCCTTTGGGTAGCTCCTATTGGTTTCTTTTTTTCTTTTTGTTTCTTAAAATTTTTAACATTTATTCATTTTTGAGAGATGGAGAGAGACAGCATGAGTGGAGGAGGGGCAGAGAGAGAGGGAGACACAGAATCTGAAGCAGGCTCCAGGCTCCAAGCTGTCAGCACAGAGCCTGATGCAGGGCTCGAACCCACGAACCATGAGATCATGACCTGAGTCAAAGTCGGATGCTTAATGGACTGAGCCACCCAGGCGCCCCTCTTTCTTTCTTTTTTTTAAAGTTTGTTCATGTATTTTGAGAGAGCATTCATAAGGAGGGAGGGGCAGAGAGAGAGAGGGAGAGAATCCCAGGCAGGCTCTGTGCTGATAGCAGAGTCTGATGCAGGGCTTGAACTCATGATCTGTGAGATCATGACCTGAGCTGGAAGTCAGACAAGTCAGACGCTTAACTGACTGAGCCCCCAAGGCATCCCCTCCAATTTTCTTAATGGACATTTGAGACCCCATGTGACAAGCACTTAGGATCTGTCTCCAGCTTATGTTCTCTATGATGTCACACACATGTTACACTTCAGGTGCTGAGACTGAGGGATTCTTGCTGCCCTACAGTCTCCTGCTGCCATTTTCCCTGACTGTGTTTCCGGAGTGCAAGGCCCTTCTTCTCCAGCTGCTGAAATTCTCCTTTGGTATAAGGTTCACCTCAGAGAACAACTATTCCATGAGACTTTCTGGAGACTTCACCCTTTGTCCCAATGTTAGTGGTGAGTTTATCCTCTCTCACTTTTATTGGTGTTAGTTTTGTGATGCCTCCTTTATCCATCCATCCATCCATCCATCCATCCATCCATCCATCCATCCATCCATTTCTCCCTCTATCCATGCATCCATCCCTCCACTCACCCACCCATCCATCCACTCATCCATCCGTCCACCTATCCATCCATCCATCCATCCATCCATCCATCCATCCATCCATCCATCCATTTCTCTCTCTATCCATGCAACCATCCCTCCACTCACCCAGCTGTCCATCCATCCATCCATCCACCCATCGGTTCTTCCATCCATCCATCCATCCATCCATCCATCCATCCATCCATTTCTCCCTCTATCCATGCATCCATCCTTCCACTCACCCCTCACTCCCTCTTACAACCATCCAGCCATCCACCCAACCATCCATCCATTTAAACATTCATTCATCCACCCATTCCTCCCTACCTTTGTCTACCATTCATTCATCCATTCAGTCCAGTTGTTCAGAAAACAAATGCCATATGCTAATGTGGGTTCTGGGGATAAGCAGATAACCGGACACAGCTCCTGCCTCCACACAGAGCTTAGGGTCGAGTGGAAGTGAGGAACAGAAACGCAGAAGGCATCAGGTTGTCACGCAAAGATTTCGTATTTAAAATTGAAATACAAAACCAACGAAACCATGCCTTTGACCTTAAAGAGCTCGTAAGTCTGTCGGAAGAGACAGACACATAGATAATTATCTCTAAGACAACATTCTTCGTGCCATCGATAAAGTATAGATGAAATGTCATGGAATCGCACACAAGGAAATGATTACTTCTGCTTGGAGATCCAAGAAAGCCTCACAAAAGGGAAAATCTATGAGCTTGTCTTAATGTGAAGAGTAGCAACTTTCTGAGTGGGTTGGGAGGGTAAGGATCGAAGTGTTCCATGTGGGGCTGGGGGATGGGATGTGTGGGCAAAAATGCCTTTCTCACAGGCTGACCCTCAGCCAATAATCTCTCCTTCAGGCCGTGCCCCAATTTGCCCTGGCATCCATCTGTGCTGCCGGTGCCTGGCCAGCCCTGTCATGGGGTGGGCGGCCTTCTCTGGTCAGGGGTACAGTCCCTTGCTCAGGCTGTGATTCTAGAAATTTCCTGGGTCATTCCCACCTCTGGTCCCCACACTCTGTCACCTTACACCATCATTGCTGTGTTCTTCCTATAAAGCCACATCATTGTGGAAAATAGAAATCGCTTTTAATGGGCACAGAAGCACCTGTCAGCCGGCTTTTCTCCATCACACCCACCTCACCCCCCCCCCCAACCTTTTCTTTTTAGACAAGGAAACAGAGTTCCTGTGACCTCAAAAGTGAGACCCAGGAAGCTGGGTGGATTCTGGTCCGCGTGCCTTAGAAGCGGGAGCCATCTGTTTGGAGGGCCCATCACCAACTGGCTGGTTCCATCCCAAATGGCCTATTTTAGGCAGAAGGTGGAGCAGAAAGCTTTCAGCTGCAAGTCAGTGTGGAGAGGTTTTCACACTAAATGACTCTCTGTTCTGGGGAAATGTGCAATTATTTATAGGGTGAGAGAGTCTGGAATTCTTCCGTAGCAATGTGGGCAGGCATACCCTCGGCCCAGCGAAAGCCCAGCTCGGGAAAGGAATCAGATGCATTATCCCAAAGCGAGGCTACCCGTGTTGTTTTTACTTTTCGAAATATGTGGCCTGAAATTAGTCCTGAGAAGAAACTGCATTTCCCACCATTGTCCCTTTCTCTCTCTGGAAGGCAAGAACTCTGCCTAGTAATGACCAAAAGATTACAGTGTTCAGATGCCTGGCTAAGCATTTACATACATTATCTCATGAGTCGTCTTAGCAGTGCTTGGGGGAGGGGCTAATGTTGTCCCATTAATAGCAGTTGGTCCAATAGGTCACGTCGCTTGCCCGCAGAGATTTGCACCAACTGGTCTGCTGTTTCCAACTCAACTCTATCCTTTGTCTCATACAGAGCGAGGCTGCTTTCTCTCCCAGCAAATACTTGAAGATGAATATCCCAGGCATGCCTCATTACCTCTAAGAAGTTGTTTAGTCTTTTTCTCTTGAGTCAAGTTGGTCAGATGTAGCTAGGTTAGTCGCTTTTCCCTGGATGTGTTCTGGAAGTCTTAGTTCGGTACGATATCTCAAATATGTTTAGAGGAAATGGGGCCTATAAAGTAACCTCCCTTATTCTGGACATCACGCTCCTATTGATGCAGCCATCCCAGCATCTGAGAAGTCTATCACTGACAGTGCGGGGCTTCAACAGAGGCAGAGCCACCAGGAGGAGAGACCATGGATGCCAGGAGCACATAAGAAGGGGGGTGTACCAGAGACTGGACTGCTGCCTGCCTGGATCTAGTAACTACTTTCCTCTGGAACATGTAGCCTCTTGTGTCCTGATTTTCCTGGGGAAGTATGTGGGCTGTGGATCAGGGCAGACCTGAACAACTCTACCCATTACTGGACTCTGAACTTGGGCAAGTTTAAGCCTCGGTTTCTTCCTTTGTGTTACATTTGGCTGGTCTGGGGGTAAGGGTTCCAGTTAATGTGTTTGAAGTCCTGACAGATCACCTGCTGCAAAGTGGGCATTTGACAAAGCACGGGCATCCGTAGTATTCATTCTTTTCTTGGATCAGAATGGGAAGGAGAAATAGCTGGTCTCTGGCAGAAGGTCCAACATGGCTCGTGATTTGGTCCCTGGTGATTAGTCACCGAGTGGAGTGAAGCCCTCTCGCAGGGTCCCTGCTGCTGTGAGTGCGAACGCTGCGGGGTGAGGTGAGCTGGGCACTGCGTTTCCCCCGGTGGGGATGTGAACAGCCACTTAACGTTTTAGCCAGGAGCGCAGAAAGCCCATAAGGGAATGCAACACAGGGGCATGCAAATGAGGATAATAGATGCAGAAATGCTTTGTAAACTGTAAAGTGCAGGGCACGTGTTTATTGTTATTTTCACACGGCCTGTTCTGTCTGTGTGATGCACGAACCTATTAGATCAACATTGAAGAGTTTCTCGGAGAAGGCTACCATATGCTGGCCAGGCTGCTGGAAGCAATCGTAGCATCTTTCTCCACAAGAAATGGCTGCAAGCCCATGGTCTTTATTGATTTACATTTGCAAGCCATAACTCCTTATCTCTTTTATGCTCCTAATATCGTGAAGTCCGTCTATGTAATATATTAGTCTAGTTCGTCCTGATGCCAAGTCCTAAATCACTGCAGAGGGAGTGTTGACGTGTGTCGAAAAGCCAATTGGGAAGCCAGGTGAGTGGGCTCAGTCCTACCTGTCCTCTGTCCTGATGGAGAGAGAGAGAGAGAGAGAGAGAGAGAGGGGCCAGCGCTGCTTCCCCGTAGGGTCCCACGGATGAATCATTCATGCTCTCAAAGTTCCTTGTGATCCTTGGATACTACATAAACGCGAAGCATAATCATTATGAATTATAAGTGAAGCAGACGGAGGTTTTAAATTAAATAGCACCATTGTGTTATTTTTCATCAGGATTCAACGCAGCCGACCTTCCCAGCAGAAGTAACTTAGATAATTTGATTCTCTCACTTAACCGGGACTGATCACTGCAGGGATAGAAATTAATTTCTTGAAAAACAGCTGCGGGTTTCCCTCCCACCAGCCTCTCTCAGAGCTTTGCAGATGCGGTTATAATGAAACCATAGCGGAAGCTCTACTGGGTGACTCGTTAATTCGACGGGGGTGCCGATAAATGGTTCTCCAGTTTTTGATTGACCTGGAAATGGTCAGGACGCACGAGCATCCTCTGGGAGACCACCGTCATGGTCACATCCACCCAGATCGACCTGAATATGTGACAGGACAGTAAACCAAAGCAAACAGTTTGGAGCTTTAGTAAAAGGAGGACTCAGTCTCGCTGAGGACTTGTTTAAAAGCAAACCTTCCAGGGGCGCCTAGGGGCTCAGTCTGTTGAGCATCCGTCTTTGGCTCAGGTGATGATCTCACAGTTTGTGGGTTCTAGCCTCACGTATGGCTCTGTGCTGACAGCTCAGAGCCTGGAGCCTGCTTGGGATTCTGGGTCTCTCTCTCTCTCCTGTCCCTCCCCTGCTTGCACTCTCTCTCTTTCAAAAATAAATAAACATTTAAAAAAATTGAATTCAAGCCTTTCAAATAACTCCAGAATAAGATAGGGTTGGCATTGCCAGGATCCACGATTTGCCTCCTTGCCGGGGAAATGAACAGGAAGGGGACGTGGGAGTTGAATGAAAACCTTGACGATTCTGTTGACAGATTCTGCAGAAGGTGGTAGAATGACACTTTGGTGTTGCAGAACCGGGTACGGGCTGTCAGGCTAGATAAGAAGCAGGAGACACAATCCAGGCAGAGAAGCCTGGGCAGGCCTGGGGAAAAAGGACACCAGTATTTACTGAGTGCAACCCCTGCTGTGACATACCGCTGTTTGCTCAGCCTCGAGTTCCACCTCATGACGGCTGTGTGGTCTCAGGAAAGTCACCTAACTACTCTGAGGCTCCGTTTTCCCATCTATCAGATAAAGGCAGCGGAAGATCCCTTCTGCCCCAGAATTGTCTGATGCAATCAATCTGCAGGCCTATTGTGCAGGGAAGTAGAAGACGGATCTTCAAAATGTGGGTCTGTCTTCTCTGCGGGTATTGAGGAAGTATGTCAGGAAGGCAGCATGTAAGGTTAATAAATAACCTTCATCTCCAGCTACCCCTATCCCATACTGTACCTGGTCCTTCTGTGCCTTCTTTCCCAAGTTCAAGGTTGCCTTGAAGTTCATGTCCCTGATTGGGTTCCATTTATTTTATTTTAATCTTTTATTTATTTATTTATTTATTTATTTATTTATTTATTTATTTATTTAGAGGGAGACAGAAACAGCCTGAGCAAGGGAGGGGCAGAGAGGGGGAGACAGAGCATCCCGAGCAGGCTCCGCTCTGCCTGGGCGTGGAGTCCGACGCGGGGCCAGAACTCACAAAACCATGAGATCATGACCTGGGCTGAAACCAAGAATCAGATGCTTAGCTGCCTGAGCCGCCCGGTGTTGATTTCGTTTCAGTGTGATGTGGTCGTTACTGTTTTGAAGAGCGGAGGGAAGGACAGAGTGTGTGTGGTTAGAGTCCCACCAGTGTTGCTGTTTACATGTGGCCGTGACTTCCCAGCAAGGGCTACCTGGCCCCTCCTCGCTGTCTGAGGGTGGCCATGTGATGAGTCAAGGTCACTGAACAGATATGAGCAAGGCGGCTGATTCTATTTAAGGAGCAGAGGCACCTTCTCGAATGTTCTCTTTCCTTTTCTGCCAGCCCAGTGTGGATGCAGACAAGACATTAGTGATTGGCGGGACACAAAGTAGAAGGAACTTGGGTCTCTGAATCACTGCCTGGAGGAAAGCCCCTGGCTGGACAGGGAGAAGTGTCAGAAAGAAACTTCCATTTTCTCAAGCCATGAAAACCAAATTGCTGTTTCTGCAAATGCCAGCAGTCCCCTAACTTATCCGCAGTGGGATTCACCCCAGGCCTACAGACATTGTAGGAAGGTGGGGGTTATGCACTCCCCACCCCTTGTTAACTTCAAAAGGGATGCACAAAAGGATGATCTCCAAATTACTCCAACTCTCCTCTTAATTTTGTTTTGCAGCATCTGGTTTTGGAGCATCATGCTCCCTCGGCTTGTTCTGTTGGTCCTTTGGAGAGGTAGCTAGTTGGGTAAGCTTGAAAACCCCGCGGGGACAGGGACAGTGCGTTTCTGGTATATGTCCATACCCCCAGCATGGCCCACACATAACGGGTATCCAGTAAACGTTGACTGAATGAATGAGGTATGAAAGTGTAAAAAGATACCAGACTGAATTTGACAGACAGGCACCCAACAGTTCAGCCCTGATGTTGCTTTCCAACAATTCGATGGCCTGTGTGAAGGCGAGCACTCTCCCTGCTGGAGCTGAGTCATGGGGCCGGGTGAGTGCTCCATGGCGAGAAGGTGAGGGACGTGGGTACCAGGACACTGAGGAACCAGGACAGGCCGCTGAGGCCTCGTAGGACGGGACTGGCGGGACTGGGGAGCTCAGAGGGAATTCTCGGAGGCTGAGGAGAACGTAAGGAAAAGGTCATTCGGAAGAACACAGGAGCACAGGGAGAAAGAGAAGCATTTGGTTGAAATGGACACTTTTTTAGTTTTTTAATTTATTTTGAAAGAGAGAAAGGGAGAGAGCATGTGCAGGGGAGGGGCAGAGAGAAAAGGAAAGCAAGAATCCTGAGCGGGTCCCGTGCTATCAGCACAGAGCCTGACACGGGGCTTGAACCCACCAACCATGAGATCATGACCTGAGCTGAAGTTGAAGTCAGACACTTAACCGACTGAGCCACCCAGGCGTCCCTGAAATGGACACCTTTTGAAGGTCCATTTCTTTGTCACTCCTTTTTATAATCCACTCATGCCTCCCCCACCAGCCTTGATGTGCAAAGCCATGTCCAAAAATGACTGCAAATTTTTGGCACTCCTCCTATTGAGAAATGGGTTCTAAGTCTCCTCACCTTGAGTCCTGATGGCCGATGCAACAAATCACTTCTTTCACCAAGAGAATGGAGTGGAAACAGTGGTGTATAACTTCTGAGGCTAGCTCATAACAGACCAAGAATTTTCCGTCTTGTTCTCTGGGGAAAGCCATCTGTCACATAAGAAGTCTGACTACATGGGGCGCCTGGGTGGCCCACCCGGTTAAGCGTCTGACTTCGGCTCAGGTCATGATCTCACAGTTTGTGGGTTTGAGACCCACATTGGGCTCTGTGCTGACAGCTCGGGGCCTGGAGCCTGCTTCAGATTCTGTGTCTTCCTCTCTCTCTGCCCCGCCCCTGCTCACATTCTATCTCTCTCTCTCTCTCTCAAAAATAAACAAACATTAAAAAAAAGTTAAAAAAAAGAAAGAAGTCTGATGACACTGAGACACTCATGCTGGACAGGCCACGTGCAAGTGTCTGGGTCAATAGATCCAAGCACCATTTGGCATCACTCATCAGCCATGTGTGTGCACCATCTTAAATGCACCACTTAATCAAGCCTTTGTATGCATTCAGCCCCAGTCAGCATCAGACTGAGACCACATGAATTATCCCAAGCCAGAAAGTTCCGGGTGAGCCTTTCCCAAATTCCCAACCCACAAAATTGGGAGCAAAATAGATTGGTTGTTTTGAGCTGCTAAATTGGGGGATAATTTATTCCCCAGCAGTGGTCATCAGGATGTGGAATATGAAATCAAGTGTTGTAGTGATGAGGTAGAGCCCTTAGGTGGAATAGACATCCTCCAGCTTGTCCCACAGAGCAGTGATGGCGGGATGGGGGGTGTCGGTATGACAGGGATCCTGTGTTTCATGTACCCTCCATGCTTAGGCAGCATGAGAGGACTGGCCTTCTCTCAGGATAACTTTGGTAGTTGTGACTTAGATTTCTCTTGTATTGACACCGGGGCGGGGGGGGTGGGGGGGTGGGTTGAGTGACATCTTGTTTCTTGCCACTAACAAAATAAGCTAATTTCTTTAGTCTCGCACACACAATTTCTCTGAAAAATTTTTATTGATTGTCACAGTCCTCTAGACTGGGCAATCGATGCACCCCAGTTTGCAAGAAAAAGAATGATGGATGGGAATACCACTGAGTGCTATCAACTTCACGATATGCTGTGATAATTCAGCTTTTGGAAAGTGACACTTGTCTAAGAAACAAAAGGCAAAAGACATTAGGGGATTTGGTGTCAAGATGAGCGGTAATGTGTTTGTGTGGTGACATTTAAAGCTTCTTATTTCCAGTGGCATTGGTAAACACAAGACCTACTTACCCAAGAAGACCCAGGTTCTGTTCTTACAGTACCTTGGCCAAGGCACTTAACCTCTCGGAGCTTAATTTTTCCTGATAGTTGATGATAAGCCAAGGATTAACTAAGGAAGAGCACATTGGAATTCTAGAATATCTAAGCTGGAAGTTGAAATTGTCATCCATACCAGTTAGGATCAGAGCTGGCAGCTGTAATAAAAGAATCCAGCATTAAAGGGGCTTAAGCAAACTAGAATGTTCTTTCTTTCTGGTTGAGTAAAGGCAATCTGAATATGGTAGTCTGGGGCTAGAGAGGCAGCTTCTCCAAGTTATTAGGCTCCAGACTCCTTCCATTTCTTGTATGTGACCATTCCTCATGTTCCCATACAGCAGCCATGGCTCCATAAATCACATGTGCATTCCAGATAATGCAATGGAAACTTAGGGTCTTAGGAAGGAAGAAGGAGAGAAGGGATCCTGGGAGGCAACCAGCAACCTCTGCCACCAGAAAGCACCAGGGAGCCAAACCCATCCAGTCTGATTAGCAAGTTACTTCTGAGAAATCTTTAAAACGTTCAATGTGTGGGACTCAGGGGGTGGGAAAGTTATATGGTATATTAGCTGAACTCTGAAAACTTAGATGCTTCTGAAAAAGATTTCTTCAGAAAAGCTCAATTCAGTTAATGGGACAAAGAGACTTTTAAATATAGCAATTGGATGAATTTGTTAAGGCTGGCTACTCACTAAGCTCCTTTTCAAAAGTCAGTTAAAACCAAACAAGTTCAGAGGCGCCTGGGCGGCTCTGTCGGTTGGGTGTCTGACTTCGGCTCAGGTCATGATCTCACGGACCGGTCCATGACTTTGAACCACGAGCCGGGCTCTGTGCTGACAGCTAACTCGGAGCTGGGAGCCTGCTTCGGATTCTGTGCCTCCCTCTCTCTCTCTGCCCCTCCGCTGGTCTCGTTCTGTCTCTCTCTGTTTCTCAAAAATGAATAAACATCAAAAAATTTAAGAAAATAAATAAATAAAACCAAGCAAGTTTGGCTGTTTGCCTTGACTGTTTGTGCAGATTGATACAACTCAGATTAATTTCCATTTTGACCTTTGCGGGAACGAAGTGCAGACTCTCTCCTGGTTGGTTAATAACGATCACCCGGCATGATTCGAGAGTAATGAACCTGGCTGGTAGTGTAAGTTTCTGTGCGAGCGTGGGGTTGGGGGAAGGTGTTCCAAGAACGACTCAGAATCACTTAGAACATTTTACAAACTGTGACCATATCTGTGTCAATTTCCCAGATTGGGCTGTAGGCACAGCTTGAAAAAGTTTGCTAGAAGAATCCCACGGACCCTTTTGGGTCCCTGCCCCCCATATGGGATCTGCTGAGGTAGAATAATCATTAGTTGTAGCATCAGAATCACAAAAAAGAGACCTTAATGGCTCTCAGGAGACTGAGGTACCCTCAAGGCTGGTGCCCAAGAAGGGGCAGTAGGAGAAAAGAAGCTTAGGTTCTGTGGCTCTGGGACCCCACATTGGATGGTTCTATCTGCATAGATGTGATTATAATCACCAAAACCAGGGCACTCAGCAATGGAAGGTCTGTGGCCCTTCAGAATAATACCAACCTACCAACAACAAAAGTCTTTATTGAGCCACTATTATGGTCGATACTGAGGAAGATGAAAAGAATAATAGGGCACAACTCCTGGCCTCTGGAAGCTTCTAACCCAGACCTAAGTAGGTGGGAAATTAACAAGGCAGCAGTTCACCAGCACTGGGGTTCTGGCCATGGCCCTGCACAGCTCAAGATTAATTTATAGACATATTCGGGGTGCCTGGGGGCTGCAGTTGGTCAAGCGGCCGACTCTGATATTGGCTCCGGTTGTGATCTCGCAGTTGTGGGATCGAACCTCTGCACTGACAAGTGAGGAACCTGCTTGGGATTCTCTCTCTCCCTCTCCCTCTCTGCCCCTCCCCACTCACACGCTTTCTCTGTCTCTCAAAATAAATAAACATTAAAAAAAAAAGATTTAGAAATGTATTCTACATGGATATGTACACAAGGGATCCGAGGAAAGAAGATGAGATCATAGCTTCTGGGGCAAGCATGTGGCCCCCACCTTCTGTGTGTGGGTGAGACACAGATGCTATTTGTGGGCAGAATCCCTGATTCTTCTGGGCTCATCTTTGCCCTCATGGTAGGGCTTGTGGTTTGCTGGGAGTGGGCGACCAGATCTCCCTGTACTTTTGCTGCCTGGAAACTTACAAGGTGGGAGGTAGAGGGCAGAGGAATCTCTGATCATTGGCTTTTATGGAGAAATGGCTGAGTATGTCAAAACTTGCCCCGACTGCCCGGGCTTGTTAGAACATTCTGTGAACTGGTTTGTTCTGTAAAGAGGAAAAAATATCCACATCGGAGAAATTGCCCTAGTTAGCGAAGTCAACAGCTGATCCACATATATGAGCACCCTCTGGCGTTTCTTTCCCCGTGGGGACCTTGGGTAAAGCTCAGAAGCCAACAACGTGTTATGCGCATGGCTCTGGAGTCAAGATCCTGGCCCTGCCCCATCATTAAGAGCCATTGTGTCGCTTAACCTCTCCACCCCTTGGTTTACTCATCTGTAAAATTGGAGTAGTATTAATACCCATCTCATAAATTTGTGGGGAAGCATGTTTCTTAGGTCAGTGACTGGTGCACCGTAAATTTAACTCTTAACATTATTAGGTTTCTAGTTGGGTGCTTGCGTAATGCTGTGAAAAGAGATAAAGAGATTTGGTGGGAAATGGGATTGGTCAGCAGGGAAGGCTCGTATTGAGTTTGGGTGTTTATTTTTTTACTTTGTGTGTGTGTGTGTGTGTGTGTGGTTCACCTAAGCAAGGCAATAGACCTTAGTAGACCATAGTAGGTAGGAGGATGAAGTGGAGTCAGGTGTGTCAAGGCAATTGCTCTATGCTAATGTGGCTGTTGAAGGCAGAATTGCAAGATGGCCCTCCATGAGTCCCACGCTCTGGTACATCATTACCTCCTCAGAAGTGTGGACGGG
The DNA here is from genome assembly GCF_003009895.1 of Hyaena hyaena. NCBI lineage: Eukaryota > Metazoa > Chordata > Mammalia > Carnivora > Hyaenidae > Hyaena > Hyaena hyaena. Next base: position 532,960 of record NW_024081145.1, on the reverse strand, counting down.
ACCTGAGTGTGATGAGACATGATTCCCACAATTGTGTCACTTTATATGGCAAAAGACGTTTTGCCGATGTAACTCAGACTCCTAAGCTGTTGACTTTAAGTGAATCAGGAGGGAGATTATCTAGGTGAGCCAGACCTAATCAGGTGAGCCCCTTAAAGTGCCTGAACCCTTTCTGAAGTGAGAGGAATTCCATGCAGGGCAACTTTTCCGTTGCTGCTTCTGGTGAAAGAGGGGTCGCATGGCAAGAAATGCAGGCAGTTTCTGGGAGCTGAGAGGGATCCCCAGCGGCATTAAGGGAATGAAGAGCTCAGCTGTGTAGCTGCTAGGAGCTGAACTCAGCCAATAACCGGGATGAACTGGATAGCGGATTCTCCTCCAGAAAGCAACACAGCCATCCAACACCTTGATTTTGGCCTTGTAAGATCCTGGGCTGAGGACCCACCCAGGCCTCATCCAGACTTCTGACCCGAGGAACTGAGAGCTAATGAATTCGCACAGTCTTTAAGCCGCCAAGTTGGTGGTGATTTGTTACAAAGTCAAAGCAGATGAACGGTGGTCATAATGAACAGAACGAGACTCAGGACTTCGATGATTCTATTAGCGTCCTACGGCTACTGTAACAAATCACCACAAACTTAATAGCTTAAAACAACACAAATTTATTATTTTAACATTCTGGAGGTCAGAGGTCGGGAATGGGTCTTACATCAAAGTGTCAGGAGGGGCTGTGTTCTTTCCAAATGTTCTAGGGAGCGTTTTCTTGCCTTTTCCAGATTTCAGAGACGGCCTTCTTTCGTCGGCTTGTGTTTCCTGCCCCCACCTCCTGACCCACCAATGGCGGGCGGAGGCTTTCTCACATCACATCACATCACTCCAACACGGACCCTTCTGCCTCCCTGCCTCCCCTCTTCGACCTGTAAGGAACTTGTGAGCATGGAGGGCACCCATGGGTACTTCAGGGAGATGCCTCTCTCTCCCAGGGAGCTGATTAGCAACCTTAATTCCACCTGAGTCCTTCATTTCACTTCACCACGCGAACATAACCCAGGCTGCAGGCCCTGGGATGTGAACATCTTTGGGGACATTACTCTGGCTCCCACTATAGTTATGGGTTCAAACCCTGGCTTCGCCACTTAGTGACTGTGCAATCTGGGGCAAGCTGCTTAACTTCTCTGAGCCTAATTTCCCTACCTATAAAAGCAGAAGAGTAAAAATTACTTGTGTGATTTTTCAGAGTGTTAGAGAGCCGGGGGTCCAGGCTGGTATATCGCGGCCACTATGTTTCATACCCCTATTGTCCCTCCATTTGCTATAACAGAGGGTAACTTTTGTTTCTGCTTATTCTTTTTTAGTGTTTATTCATTTTTGAGGGAGAGAGAGAGAGAGAGAGAGAGTGCCAGTAGGGGAGGGGCAGAGAGAAAGGGAGACACAGAATCTGAAGCAGGCTCCAGGCTCCGAGCTGTCAGCATAGAGCCTGATGCAGAGCTCGAACTCATGAATTGTGAGATCATGACCTGAGCTGAAGTCGCACACTTAACCAACTGAGCCACCCAGGCTCCCTTGTTTATTCTTTTTTGAGAGAGAGAGAGTGCCAGTGGGGAAGGGCAGAGAGAGAGGGAGACAGAATCTGAAGCAGGCTCCAGGCTCTGAGCTGTGAGCCCAGAGCCTGATGCGGAGCTCGAACCCACAAACTGTGAGACCATGACCTGAGCCGAAGTCAGATGCGCGACCTACTGAGTCACCCATGTGCCCCAACATTTTTAAAAATAAATTTCTTCTTCTTTTTAAACTTTTAAAAATAGTTTATTGTCAAGTTGGTTTCCATATAACACCCAGGGCTCATCCCCACAAGTGCCCTCCTCCATGCCCATCTCCCCCCTCCCCCACCCACACCCATCAGTCCTCAGTTTGGAAATAAATTTCTTAAAAATGTTTATTTTATTTAGAGAGGGAGAGGGGCAGGGAGAGAGGGAGAGAGAGAATCCCAAGAAGGCTCCACGCTCAGCTCAGAGCCCGATGACGCAGGGCAAATCTCAAAACCTTGAGATCACGATCTGAGCTTAAATCAAGAATCAGATGCTTAACCGACTGAGCCACCCAGGTGCCCAGACAGTGGGTAACTTGATAATCACTCTTCCTTGATTATACTGTTTCTATCTGTGTTTGTTATTTTTTAAAAAATAATGTGTGACCCCAAATGACCACGTTATTTAAGAACATTTTTACCGTCCATCCATATAAATCTGCATCAGGTTGGTACAAGAGCCATATAAAAAGACAACCTCTTTTTTTTTTCTTTCTGATTTGCCCCAAGGCCTCCCCCTGCTATCGGGGAGACAGCACAGTTCAGACACTGAGTGCCCGGGCCGAGTTACAGCTCGAATGCTCCAGTCTCTGGGGCAGCCCGTCTCGCACTGAGGCTCGGAACTGAGAGCGCCGTTGACATTGTTAAGGTTAATGATGGAAGGACAGGCACCAGGGAACAGAATTGCCGTAAGGCCGGTACTGATTGCTTCGGTGATGAATGTGGATAGAGAGGTTGCCCTCCCTCCGCTTGGTGAAGGGGGAGGGGCAGATTTGGGACGTGCTGTCGGGTTGCTGGGAAAAGGATGGAGACATTTCTCCAGAGGTTTGCCTCGGTGAAGAGGGCAGATAGACGATGTGTGAAGCCAAGACCCCTCGGAGTTCTGTCAACCAGAGGGAGGACACCACACGTGTGTGTGCCTGCGTGTGTGCGTGTGTTAGAAAGTGGGCAGCAGAAAGCTGTACGTGCCAAGATGGGGCCGTGCCACCAGCTGTGCTCAGCGAGTCAGACTCAGAGAGACTAGTGTTTGCGTTGGGCCCTTTCAATGATGACATCTTACCATAGCAAGTGCTGGCACAGGGAGGCCACGGACAGCAGTGTGCTTGTGGCTCATTGTCCACCTGTTGACTTGCTCTCACATCCATGGCTCCAGACTCTGGCTTTCAAATCTTGCTTCTGGCCCCGTGTAGTTTGGAAGCCAGCGTAGCCTCCGTTTCTGGCTTCCTACCCAGGATTGTTTCTGCTTCTCTGTTGTTGTTTTTGACCCCCTCCTCTGCCCTCTTCTGTAAGAAGGTGTCCCTTTTGGGGCCCCTGGGTGGCTCAGTCAGTTCAGCATCAGACTCCAGCTCAGGTCATGATCTCACAGGTCAGGAGTTCGAGCCCCACGTCGGGCTTGCTGCTGTCAGCTCAGAGACGACTTCAGCTCCTCTGTCCCCCTCTGTCTCTGCCCCTTTCCTGCTTGCGCTTTCTCTCTCACCCAAAAATAAATAAGCATTCAAAAAAAAGAAGTTCCCTTTTATAGCTTGGTCCCGGGTCACTCACTGCCTATACTAGCCTTCACCTTACTTTACGAGGGGACTGTGACTCAGTCTTGCCCTTAGAATCAGGTTTCTTCATCAGTCAAGGCTCTCGTTAGACAGAACTATGCCCAGCAAGAGTCACAGGGAGAAAACAGTTTCACAGATAGAACGTAAAGGGATATGTGGTATGGCAGCAGGCACATACGTGGTGTGGGCTGCAGCTTGAGAGGGTCCAAATGAGTGGCTAGGAAAAGGGAGGGAAATCAGCAAGAATTATACGCGACCTAAGCCGGGACCGTATTGTATCGTATCCACATCACACCACATCGCGTCCTGTCAGTCTGGTATCATATCACGTGGTGTATTCATCTGCCCATTAATTGATTTTTCACTTACTCAGTACTTTCAGTTTTCAGGATGGGATTCTGCTCCTCGTTAGGACCAGAGTGGGAGGCTGGCCAAACAGGAAAGAACAAGGCTGGCCCATACTTGAAGGGGGACGTTATTGGACTGCTTATAAGAAAGGCATAGAAACTTAAGTGGGGGAGCATGTCTTAGGGTACAGGCCAGGACCTGAGTGCCTGCCAAATCCCTCCCCATGCCTCTGGTCGAGTTTTCTTCTAGAACCTGGGGGGCATGGGTTCTGCTAATGGTGGCCAGTCAGTCTCTGACTTGGGGAGAGTCAGGTAAGGGAATTCTATTGGATGTTGGATTATATTACATCACTGACCACATTTTAGGACAATACCTTACGGACCTTTGTGGGAACAACACGCCGTCATTCAACTTGGTGAATTTGTGTGCGAGGCAGTAAAATGGCATTAAGTGGGATTTTATATGCATCGTGAAGACACAACAACAGCCCCGTGTAGCGGAGCTCCTAATCTGAGCAGGGTCCTTATTTGGCCAGACGAGCCACATTTATGCCAGTTGTCTTGAAGTCAGGGTGGGAGTTTGGGCAGCTGTAGGATTTTAGGGAGTGGTAACTCCGGGGAGGGGCTGCAGCTTTGTGGGAGGCTCAGGGGACTGGGGTTATGGTCAGGATAGCCCTTTTGTGCCCTGGTGGACCCCACTGGGATTTATAATAAGCTGCTGTCACCATCGGGCTCATCATCTTATCCTGTGACGCCAGCCACGTTCTCGGGGCACCAAAGCAAACCCTTGAGATATGAACAAATTCTTCAACCTTGGTTTTCTTTTTGTGTTTTTGGGAGTGTGGAGTGAAACAGACGAAGTCACCAAAACGGAAAGAAAACCCTTTCCTTTGAGAAGACTAGTTACCGCGTGTGGTTGTGAGAGTGTAGGTACGTGTGTGAAGTCAGCTTGGCCAGCCAGGGACGGGTCGGGGGTGGGGGCACCGTTCTGGAGGCTAGAGCGCAAGATCAGGGTGCCCGCCTATCGGGTTCCTGGTGAGGCCTCTCTTTCTGGTTTGCAGACAGCTGCCTCCCTGCTCTGACCTCTCCTGGTGCAGAGAGAGGGAGCACCGGTGTCCCTCCCTCTTCTTTGAAGGGCCCTAATCCCACTGTGGGGCACCTCCTCCATCTAGACTCAATCACTCTCAGAGGCCCCACCTCCTAATACCCTCACATTGGAGGGTAAGGCTTTTCTTTTTTGTAATGGTTATTTATTTTTGAGAGAGACAGAGAGAGACTGAAAGCAACTGGGGAAGGGTCAGAGAGAGGGAGACACCGAATCGGAAGCAGGCTCCAGGCCCTGAGCTGTCAGCACAGAGCCCAAGGTGGGGCTCGAACTCACGAACTGTGAGATCATGACCTGAGTCGAGGTCGAGCCACCCAGGGTAAGCTACCCCCGGTGCCCCAAGGGGGTTACGGCTTTAATGTGTACATTCTGGGGGAGGGGCACACACATCCTGTCCATATACCCTCCGGGTTGAGGGCCGTGCTCTGTGTGGTCCAGGGGAACTTTTTGTTTTTGCACAGAATTGGCATAAGCCTTAGCTGTTTTCCTGAAGGCAGACAGACCCTCGGTGTGTCCGCCAAGGGGAGCAATTAGTTCTGTGCTCTCAGGGATTACGAGGCACCCGCTTTTTTTGTTGTTGTTGTTTATTCATTTATTTTCGAGAGAGAGACAGAGAGAGAGAGAGAGAATCCCAAGCAGGGTCCACACCGTCAGCGCAGAATCATGAGATCACGACCTGAGCCAAAACCCAGAGTCGGACACTTAACCGACTGAGTCCCCCACGCGCCCCCACGAGGCACCCACTTAAGAGGTTCCTGGCAGTGATTCCCGCATGGAAACTGGGAAACATTACTTACCACTCAGACTATGCAATGAGGGCTGGGAGCTGACTTCTAAATGTAGAGATGATTCATGGAGTTTGGAACAGCACTGCTTCAAATCACATTAAAAAGCAAAAAGCATGGCTGGTGGCCCTTGGTGTTAAAACATTGTTTGCATTCTTCTGGAAGGAGACGGAACTTTAAGACACTGGCTGCTCCTCCGGGGCAGCAGAAGGACACAGGCATTGGGTGAAATGATGTAGTTTTAGGGCAACAAAGCTGGCTAGCCTTGACCTCCACATATTTTATTTCATTCTCTGTTGTGTTAAGATGTCTCTGGGTGGGAGGGGGGCAGGGAGGTTGCCTGCAGGGCTCAGTCAGTTAAGCATCTGAATTCGGCTCAGGTCATGATCTTGTGATTCATGAGCTTGAGCCCCACATGGGGCTCTGCATGGACAGCTCAGTCCGCTTGGAATTCTTTCTCTTTCCCTCTCTCTCTGCCCCTCCCCTGCTTATGCTCTCTCTCTCTCAAAATAAATAAGCTAAAAAAAGAAAAGATGCTTCAGGGGACTCTTTGGGGTTCTCTTAAACTGTACAACGTGATTCTGTCAATCCATTATTCTGTTAGTATAATGAAGAAACCAGAAGAGACAGAAAAAGTCTATAGGATGATTACACAAAGGTGTCCTCTGACTTTTTCTGTGACAGTGAGGTGGTGAGGGGGCTGTTGATGAAGTCTGCTCTGTCCTTGGTTCGGCCTTCTTTTTAAGTTTCTGGGTCATCTTCTGTTCTGTGGAGCAGCTTGGGATATTTGAGGCGTTGGAGGAAGGCCAGGGTAAGCCTTGTTGCGAGTCTCTGGCATGACCGAAGGTCTGGGAACTGAGTAGCGGCAACCGAGTTCCAATGCCAGTACTCTCTTCACATTTAAAAAAGTGCTATGTTCCTTTAAAGTGGTGTCCACATGGATGGGCGCCAGACGGCCCTCGTTTGAAGCGTGGTCCTTAATCAGGGGGGTCTTCAAAAACCATCAGGAGAGTTTCTGAGGACTCACACTCCCCGCACACTCTGAAAGGTTTGGATCCAGTGTTTTGAGTAGGGTCTAGCTGCATTTATCTTGAAAAAACTCTGAGCCAAGTGATTCTGGTTTGCACATCCCCTCCACCCCGGGTCAGAATCCACGGCCATAAAGGATGGGTCACTGGAGGCAATTTGCTGTAATCTGAGATGCTGTCATTATTCTGAATGATGTAGATGGTCCCGGGTGTTGACTTACTCTAACCCCGTACTTGAAATTATTGAATTATTTCTCTAATGTCTCCACTGCGTGCCTGTCCGGCATCTGCACGAATATATGCGCTGCAAGGGGAATATCGCATCAGGAGGGAACCAAGTCGCTCTGCTTGAAAGAAGAAACCTTCCTCCATGTGGATCTGGAAGTTACATCATCCTGCAAGACTGGTCACATAATGTGCGGGTCCCGTGCAGAATGAGAAGAGGGGGTTGATTGTTCAAAGAATGTCTTTCAACGTATACTTGAAGCTTGTTCAAGTAGCATCACAGATTCCTAGAAGAGCTGGCTGTGTTCGTTCTCAAGTCATAACGAGAGGCCAGTGGCTTGTAAGTTACAACACGGATGTTTGAACCTGGGTATAATAATTGGGTCTATCTGATACGTGTGTTTTGAGGATTAGATGAGCTAATTTGGCTTAAGCCTCAATAGTCTACAGCACAGAGGAGGAGCTCAATAAATGTCAGCTGATTTTACTCAGTGGGAATTGTTACTTTTTGTGGAAGAAGAATCCTGGCAAATGTAATTAACTTAAGGATCTCGAGACGAGATCACCTCGATGACCTGGGTGGCACGAAATCCAATGACGTGTCTTTACAGAGGCCGACATAGGAAAGACATGACCACAAGCCAAGGAAAGCCTGCCTGGGGGCTCGGGGGGCTGGGAGAAGAGAAACATTCTTTCATGGAACTTTTAGAGGGAGCGTGGTTCTGGTGACCCTGGGAGTTCAGACTTCTGGTCTCCAGAACTGCAAGAGAATAAATTTCAGTTGTTCACAATCATTTGTTTCAGTAGCTGGAGGAAACTAATAATGAGCTAATACATCTCCAACATTGCTTTCCGATGAACTCTTCCAAGAACGAGCGATCCCAGCCTGGGCAGCAGAAGACACTGACATGGGGTCTCACGTCCCTCAGGCTCTGCCCCGAGTTCACCCGCAGTGACGTGGAGGTTACTGGTGTGTGAGGATAACTTCCCCACCCAAGGGCCCTGGGGACTGGCCTGAGTGTGGGGCAGCCCACAGATACCAGGCATTTGATACCTCCAGGGATAACCTTTCTCTGATGAGAAACAGGTCAGGAGATACATACCGTGCTGTGGTAGCTAAGTATCCCTTGATAGACTGATTCTAAGGAGGGTTCCATAGGACAGCCTGGAAGGTCATGGTTGTGTTGGGCCTAGGTGGCCCTCAGAGGTCACCTGCTCATGACTACACCCTTCACTGCCTTTTCTCCCCTCCCTGTCTCATGTTACTTCCCCACACGGTCGTTTCCAGGGAACCCCTTCCAAAGGAAGGGCCTGCCCCCAATCCCTTATTTCAGAATATTTTCAGGGGGAAGTGAATCCAAACCAAGACACGGACCAATAATCCTCTTAATGCCTTTAATTAAGGTACGCATCAGTGAACGCGTATGTTACTGTGTTATTGTGCACAGGGTAGGATGGTGGAGAAGAAGAACTAAGTAGAAGGCATGTTAGCCTTGTTCCCTTCTGGTGCAGCTCCAATCAGGGAAAAACTAATCATCCCCTCTGATTTCCAGGAAAATGATCGGGACCAAAGGCAGAGAATCCATAGTTGCTTTGGCAGAAAAGGTAACACTTGTAGCAAGAATGCAAGCGATGGAAACTTCGAGGCTTCAAACAACCAAACGAAGTTTCATTCGGTAACAAAACGGTCCAAAGCGTCCATCTAGTTAACTTATGTGGCCTTTGTGTGTGTGTGTATGTGTGATCAGCTTTAAATATACACTTAGACCCTCTGGAGATCATGACCTGAGCCAGAGTCAGATGCTCAATGGATTGAGCCACCCGGGTGCCCCTAACCTGTGCTTTATCTTGAGGTGGAAATGCCGGAGAAGCATAACCCTGTCAGGTCCTAAAGAATAAACATTCGCTTTTAATAAAGATTACCATTTGGGGGGCGCCTGGGTGGCTCAGTCGGTTAAGCGTCCGACTTCAGCTCAGGTCATGATCTCACAGTTCATGGGTTCAACCCCACATCAGGCTCTGTGCTGGCAGCTAGCTCAGAGCCTGGAGCCTATTTCAGATTCTGTGTCTCCCTCTCTCTCTGACCTTCCCCTGTTCATGCTGTCTCTCTTTCTCAGAAATAAATAAAAAACATTAAAAAAAAAAAGATTACAGTTTGGGTGGAAGGAATGAATGAATCTGTAGTGTAAGTTCAGGTGTAGCCTTGGAGAATCCTTTTGCTTATGGCTGATTTTTTTTTAAGTCTATTTATTTATTTTGAGAGGGGGAGAGAGAGAGAGAGAGAGAGAGAGAGAGAGAATCCCAGGCGGGTTCCACACTGTTTGTGGACTCACACCCACGAACTTTGAAATCATAACCTGAGCCGAAGTTGGGCGCCCAATCAGCAGAGCCATCTGGGCGCCCCGTGGCTGATCCGTTCCCCTGGGGAGGCAGGCCCGAAGCCCAGCCCAGCGGGACCTTGCCACATCTATGGCTGCTTTGATCAGAATCTGGGTCTTGCTTTCTCATCAAATCTGTACTGACCTCACTCTGCTGATGGCTCTTTCCAGGCACACCCAGTCCTCAGTCACAGAGGATCCCTGGGTACTGGGCCCATGTTAGCTTGGGCCGCATGGGTCCCGTGAGTGATGGGGACTAAACTACCTTACAGTCTGGAAACTTCCAGAAGCCTGACTCTTTGTCACGATTTGTCAATTTGCCTTGTTGGCAGTTTGGTGCTCAGACGGTGGAGGCAGCAGGGGGGGGTGGAGAGCAGGACTTAACAAAGATGAATGGGCCTTCATCCGGGGATGCAGAGGTGATGGGAACCCGTGTGGGGGGCAGGGGTGCGGTGGCAACCGGGCTCTTGTGTCCTTTGTAATGTTGAAGGCATGAAGGCCCCTGACAGGTTGCGGGGGGTGGGGGGAGGGCTGGGGAGGGCACATCCCAAACAACCTTCAACAATGACGGGCATGAGTTCATGACCAGCAGCCTCTGAGACCGGTATTCCGGAGAGTAGGATTGTCACCACTCTGGTTTCTCCTCCAGGGAGGGACGTGGGAGTCATTTATCAGGACTGATGTGTGTTTCAGGGGATCTCTTTCTTGTTCCATCGTTTCTCTGTTCATTTCGTCTGGCAAGTTCTTAGCTGATGAGCGCATCTACGTAGACTGCAGGGCCTGCTTCGGTGGTGGGAGTCCGGTTAGAATAGTTGGGGAGTGTGGAGTCAGGAGCCATATACTTACTACAAGGGGAAGAAATGAAAAGCAATGGTGTGATGGCTTCCTGACCTTCGTCATCCATTTTTCCTTGAAACAGCGCTGAGACATTCTTGCCCAGCATTTTGCAAACGAGGAAACTAGAGTCAAAGTGAATTAAGTGGCTTGTCTGCAACAAAGTAGCCGGTGACTTCATTCTCTCTCTCTCTCTCTCTCTGTTCCTTGCTCACTTGTGCCCTCTCCCCCCCTCTCAAAAAAGGAGGTGGGGGAATCTGTGTGACTCAGCCATTAAGCATCTGACTTTGGCTCAGGTCATGATCTTATGGTTCCTGAGATCAAGTCCCACATCATATGAACATGGGCTCTGCTCAAGGTGAGCTCTAGCCCTGCTTTGGGTGAGCCCGGCTTCTCTCTATCTCTCTCTCCCTCTGCCCCTCCTGGGATTCTGTCTCTCTCTGCCCTTCGCTCTACTTGAGCCAGCCCCTCCCCTCTCAACAACAAACAAAAGAAGTAGCTGGTGACTTCAAAACCCGTGTCCTGTAATTCTATCCGTTGATTTCTGGCACCCAGGGTCTGGGCGTGAGCCACAGCTGGCAGGCAGAAGGTGTGTTTGCTACAGCCGAGCCCTTTGGGCTGTGACTGTAGCTGATGCAGCCTCTGCGTCCTTGGCTCCCCATCTTTCTGGTCGCAGTTGGCGTGGCTGCTGCCTGTCGCTTCCCGCTTGCTCTCCTGTTGCCCTCGTCAAGCCTCAGCTGCGCCCAGTGGGGCAGGCCGCCTCTTGAGTTAAACAGCGTTAGAAACATTGACATTTGTCCTGGCACTGTGTGCTTGTCAAGAGCACAAGCTTTGAAATCCAGAAGACCCCGGTTCATTTCCTGAGTTTGCCGCTGTGCCCTGTGTGACTTGGGGCAATCCACTGAACCACTCTGAGTCTCATTTTTTTTTTAATGTGCAAAATGGGGGTGACACCGAAACATCCTCTCTGGGTTGTCGTGAAGATTAAATGAGATAATGTACATAAGGATGTTAGTAAAGCACCTGCTGTATCGTAAATGCTCGATCCAGGTGAGTTATTATGGCATTTTCGATGTTTTCGATGATCTAGAACTCCCCATCTGTGTTCTGGACACAGAAGAGCAGAGGTGCATTTTAGATCCCTGAGAGATGAGCAGACATGATGAAGGGATTCTACATGTCCTGGGGAATTCGGGGGAATGTGTAGAAGAAGTTATTTTAGGAAGATGTAAACGTGGCGTTCAACACCAGACTTTTTTCTCGTGGTGGCTCAGGGCTGAATCTGAACAACAGAGAAGCCACGGAAAAGCAATTCTGGGTCAACAAGCACTTGAGGGTGGGATGCTTCACACTGACCGTGTAGAAGGGAGCTAACAATGGGCCCTGACCCACGGGCTTTTCCTAGGGATTTCGTAACAGATAGAAAACTCGTGGTGGGGTGCCTGGCACTTGGTTCCCACCAGGAAATGTTAGCTGCTGTGATAATCCCTCTGTGTAGCATGACTTACAGTTTGTAAAATGCCTTCACATCCTGAAGTGAGGTGCTGGGTCATCTAAGCAAAGAGGCTCAGGGGCGGTGAAGGCGCTTGGCCCGACAATGCCTTCTGAGGTTGTCACGGGGGTAGGGGGTGTCAAAGTTTTTCTTTGGGAGAAACTACTGGAATCCCATGGGTTCCCCCCCACCCCCCCGCCCGCATTTTCTCCTTGCGGTAGAGAAGGAGGAGGTCTTTCCCTCTGGAAGAGCCTGCCTGCCCTGTGTCCCTAATACTGGGACACACGAGGACTAGTGTGTAATTCCCACCCAGAGAGACCTGCAGGTGGCACGCTGTGGCCTGTGCTGCCCCCGTGGCACCTTTCTAGAAGTCAGGGCAAAGATGGGTGTGTTCTGTATATTCTAGACATTTCTAGATATCCTGATCTGGGATGTGGCCTGGAGCTGGATTAAAGGGATCCTGGTTAGAAGGACAAAGGTTCCTCACAGGGAGAATCTGAGAGGTGGCAGCCAGAAGTTCAGGGGCAGAGGGGGGTATGGGGAGAGGTGTGGGGTGGGAGGTGCGGGGAGAGCCGGAAGCTACCAGCAGGCAATGCCTTGCCTCTGAGGAGGCACTGAAGTCCCCATTGGGAACTGCTCTGAGGAAACCCACTCACCTGCTCCGCTGAGGCAGGAGGAGTATGCTCTGGGCACCCTCCCCCTGCAGAGAACCAATACCATGTCACAACCGGACCCGCCTCTCAGGCTCTTCTAGATCCTTCTATGCACGGGACATCAGAGGGGTCAGAAATAAGGAGACTGTATCCCAGATCGTGCAAACTAAGACACGGAGAGAAAGAAAGCACCCTCCTCAGTAACCATGTCTGGGCGAGTGACAGACACTGGACGCTTCTGGGTGTACTCGCTATTGTCCTGGGCAGCAAGCGGCAGAGAGGTGGGGAGGACGGGCTGGAGAGGGATGACGCTCCTGTGCTCCAGCCGCTCCTCCAAGACAGGCCTTTACATTCCTTCTTTTTTTAAATGCCTATTTATTTTTGAGACAGAGCACAAATGGGGGAGGGTCAGAGAGAGAGGGAGACACAGAATCCGAAGCAGGCTCCAGGCTCTGAACTGTCAGCACAGAGCCCAAGGCAGAGCTCAAACCCATGAACTGTGAGATCATGATCTGAGTCAAAGACGGATGCCACCCAGGCGCCCCTGACATCAGGGTCTAAAACAGGCCCCCACCGGGGAGGAGGGGAGAAGTTTCAGCTGAATGAAATCTAGATACTGGCCAGTCCGGAAAAGCTTGGAAAAGCTTCGGAACCTTCTAAGATATCACCAAGGGGCAGGAAAGAGGAGCTCTGGCTGCAGCAGTTTGAAGGCGAAGAAACAAAGTTGCTTTATGAGTCCACGTCAAGTGCAGCATGTTCAGTAAAACACAGGGTCTGATTCCCCCCCCCCCCCCCGGGGTAATGAAGGTGCCCGTTTAATAGGCAAGGTTACAAGGAGGTGAGAAGCCCAAGAAATTCCAGTGCCTGTGTTCTTTCTGCCACACATGCGGATCGGAGCTCCTCTCAGTCCATCCTGCCCTTCAGCACCTATTTCTGTGCATTAGCACTGTCAAGGGCACTGGGGTAGGCACTGGGATCTGCCTGGAGGGTTGCCATGGAGACAAGCCCCACCCCCAGTGGAAGGTTGCCTTACACTTTATGCTAATAGTTGCAGTCCCTGGGTTGTTCTCATTGGCCCAGGTGCGGACGTCACAAAGCAGATATTCTGATTGAAGCAGATGCTCTGATCGGTTTTTCTAGATAAAGGAGTTGAGGCCGAGAGAGAGTGTGTGCCCCGGGACCATTTCCACTGATGGCAGGGGCCAGGAAGCCCTAATTTTGAAATTACGGGCATCTGTGGTCTTTCATTCCTTTGCAAGGCCTCTCTCGACAGAATTTTAGAGTTTCTTCTGGTTTCTGTGTGACTGTGGTTTTGAAGGAGGCGTTTTTAGGGCGGTCACTGTGCTGTTGCCCGGTACCACCTGTTGCCACTCTAATGACAATTGTCTTCGTCACAGGAGGAAAGGAGGCAGCGGGGGGGGGGGGGGGGGGGGGGGGGGGGGGGGGGGGGGGGGGGGGAAGCTCTGGAGGGTTGAGGGACCCGTGTGTCATTTGTTTTGCTAATCAGGCTGTTGTATTCGAGGGGCTGCTTCGTCCTGACATAATAGGCGAGAGATTAAAATTGATTTCTAACCCAACACTGTCAGGGAACATCTCTGAACCGCCTTTTGGGATCTAATCTCTCTGTCCACTTCTGCAGAGAGGTTGGATGTCATTTAAAAAGATGTCAGCATGTTTGTCCTTGATGGATGAGCTGGCTTAACAAAAGCCTCAAGCTCAATACAGGCTGCAGGGTGATTAGCTGCTGGAGAAACCTGGGCCACTCTGACCGCATTAGTAGGAGCGCGGTGCCGGTGCAGGGAGGTGATGGGCCGTGGGATTCATCAGCCTGCTTTAGCAGGTGTCCACGTGGGGATGTTAACAAGACGATGTCCATTTAGAAGAGGGTAATAAACGCTGTCAGGGATCCGGAATTGGGTGTGATGAATGTTTGAGAGGCAGGTAATGAATCTGCATCTGGAAGAACTGAAGAACAGGAGTGTCCTCTGTGAAGTGCAGAAGGCCCGTTTTGAAACTGAGGTCGTAGGCTTTATGACGTGTGTCTTTAGGAGGCTTTGGGTAGAAATCGCCGGGAGGCAGACTTTGTTTTCATACAATGAAAAGGTTTCTAACTGTCAGGACTACCTGACAGGGAAGTATTTGGCTTTTGAGGGGGACTGAGGCTTTTATCCCTGGGGATTGTGTTGAGTCTCCTTCTTTGCTCACCCCCCCCGCACAGGGACATGCAACGGAGAGAGACTCTTTGTCTCAGGGAATTCACTTGGGCCTCATCTGCCTACACTCTCTCTGGTCTTCTTTGGGCATCAGCCCCCTCTGAGTTCTCAACAATTTCATCCTGGCTGCTTCTCTGTCCCTTTGAAAGGTATCCCTTTTGTGGGTCAGTGAGTTCTAGAAGTGGCTCCACAGAGCCATCCGGGACACGAACACTCATCTCTCTGCCTCAACAGCCGCAGAGCCTGACTTCTACCTCATGGGCAAAGATGGTCCTTGGGGTTCCAGTCATCACATCTGCATCCCAGGTGACAGAAAGAAAAAAAAAACCAAACTGACAGTTTCCTTACCTTTTTGTTCTATGTCATTAACCAAATCTTATAAAGCCGGAAGAAGCACTCTTTTAGCCAGATTCAAAGCTGCCTTGAAAAGAAATGCAAAGGAAGAGATACGGAGACAGGTGACTGACATAAATCTGCCACGGTTTCCAAATGGCCCAGAACCGTCTGCTGAGCTCTAGCCTGGCGTCCATCACTCCCCACAGATGGCCCCACCTGGCTGTCTCACCGGCACCCCAGAACCTCCCCACCACATGACTCCCTTAGGCACCTCTACTTGCCTGCTTCCCAAACCGAAGCCTGGTTGTCATGGGGATGCTTCCCTCCCTTTTCCCAGACTGCATCCCTTACCAGTCCTAGACGCGTCCCCGATCCATCCACTTCTCCCCCATCTCTTCTGCCTCTTCGTCCACACGGCCACCACCTCTGGCCCAGATCACCGGAAAACCCTGTTCACGGCCCTCCCTGCTTCAATGGAAAATGGCAGAGGAATAGTGCGACCCCGCTGTGTTTAGTACAAGATCCTCTCTTTGGCCTCCCCTGCTGTGCACCTCGTGAGCCCACCTTGCTGACCCTTCCATGGAGACCTTCATCCTTCCCTCCTCCCCCTCCTCTTCTCCAGTTGCCTTGACCCAGTGTTTAGCCTTTGCTTTCTCTTGTCTCTGAATATCATCACTGGCTTTTCCTTTGTTGTTGTTTTTTTCATGATTATTTTTGAGAGAGAGAGAGACAGAGACAGAGCGTGAGCAGGGGAGGAGCGGAGAGAGAGAGAGAGACACAGAATCCGAAGCAGGATCCAGGCTCTGAGCTGTCAGCACAGAGCCCAGTGGGGGGCTCGCACCCACACACCATGAGATCATGACTTAAGCCAAAGTTGAACGCTCAGCCGAGTCACCCAGGCTCCGCTCTGGCTTTTCTTTTGAGTATTGTACCTCTTCCCCCCTCTTTCTGCTGTAGGTCTGACTCAGCCCTATGACTCACTCACTCACTCATTAGGTCTCCCTGTGAAAGTCACTTTCTATTTTTTCCTAGGCTAACGTGTATTGAACATATACTATAAGCACAGCAGGGTGGTTAGCATGTAGATGGATGTTCTCATTTTGGTTTTCTCTAGCACCCTGAGAGGTGGGAACTATTCTTTTGCTCAGTTCACATATGTGGGGATTTGAGACGTGGGTCATGCAGGTGACCAGGAGTTGAGCCCGGGGACTCGGGCATTAAAGCTCTACCTTTAACACTAGAAAATCCACATGCCTCCCGGGAAAGGTGCTGCTACTTGTCCGGTCACAGACTCTGCTAGGGGCTGGCAGTGTGATTCCCCAGACGCCTTGATGCACTGCACCCCCCACCGGACAGCTTTATGCTCCTCGGCACTGTTGTGGGTCCTTCAGTCCCTGGAAGGTGGTGGCGCTTTTACCTCTGGGTTCCCAAAGTGTCCTGGGTATAGGGTTCGGTGCCTGTGTGCCCGTACAGAGCTGGCTGTGGGGACCAGCCAGCCTCGGTTCTTATCTGCATCTCGCCACTTATTGTGACCCTGGGCAATTACTTAACCTTTCTCTGCCTGTGTTAAATGTGAAAAATGTATACGTTCTCTCTCCCTTTTTTAAATGTTTGTTTATTTTTGAGAGAGAGAGGGAGAGAGAGAGAGAGAATGAGCAGGGGAGTGGCAGAGAGAAGAGAGAGAGAATCCCAAGCAGGCTCTGTGCTGTCAGCATGTGGCCCAATATGGGGCTCGATCCCACAAACTGTGAGATCATAACCTGAGCCGAAATCAAGAGTCAGAGGCTTAACTGACCGAGCCAAAATGTGTAAAAGGTATACAGTGGATGCTAAGGGTAATTTCTCCAGATATGTTACAAAGAAGAAATAAGGAATGGTATACACTAAATGCTTGCTCCCCCCCCCCCCCGCCCATTCATCTGTTGACATCCTAACCCTCAATGTATTAGGAGGTGGGGCCTTTGGGAGGTGATTAGGTCATGGAGGTGGAGCCCTCATGAACGAGATTAGTGCCTCTATAAGAGACACACGTCTGCTATGGGAAGATGCAACGAGAAGACAGCTGCCTGCAAGCTGGGAAGCTGGTCCAATTTGCCTGCTCCTTGAACTTGGACTTCGCAGCCTATAGATCGGTGTGAAGTGAATGTTTGCGTTTAAGCTACCCGGTCTGTGGTCTTCTGTTACTGCAGCCTGAGCTAAGGCAGGTAATACATGTAAAGCACTTAATACACTGCCGGGTGCTTGGTAAGCCCTCCAAGGTTAGTCGCTGCTATTCTCGTAGTTGTTCTTATTGTTATATGTGGTCTGCGTTGCCTCTACTGCTTTGCTGCAGTTCTTAATTTACATGCCAACTCTATCACTACACTGTTGGTTCCTTTTTTTTAATGTTTATTTATTTTTGAGAGAGAGAGAGAGGGAGCAAGCAAGGGAGGGGCAGAGAGAGAGGGAGACACAGAATTTGAAGGAGGCTCCAGGCTCCGAGCTGTCAGCACAGAGCCCAATCCAGGGCTAGAATCCACAAGCCATGACATCATGACCTGAGCTGAAGTTAGAAGCTTAACTGCCTGAACCACCCAGGCTCCCCAAGACTGTTGGCTTCTTGAAAGCGGGACCCACGTTGAGCTATCTTTGGATGTCTAGCATCTGGGGAACTTCCCAGAGCACTGCCTTGCTTAAGAGAAATCGGTGGAGGTAATGGATGGTGACTTGTCATGTTCGACGCCGATTGGTTGGTCTTGGGAAGGGTCACGGCTGGAAGGCCCAGCCACCTGGAGCTGCCAGCTCTGCGTTTGCTCAGATTTCCAGAATAATGGATGAGTAACTTCTTTCCAGAAAAGTTCTTGGAGGACATCCAGGCCATTACTCTGGAAGGCAGAGATGAGGGCGTACATTGCATTTCCTGTGTCTGAGCCATCTCTCGGTTGCCTGAGTGAGCCATCTGCAAGAAGGCCTCAGATGCCGTCGTGGAGAGGAGCTGCCCCAGGAGCAGACAGCCCCGGGTCCCATCTGAATTCCATCATGAACCTTCCATGTGACAGAGGGCAAGCGACTGGACAACGCCAAGCCTCAGTTACCTCCATTAAATGGGGCTACGTATGATTATTCGGACTTGTTATAATCATC
Source organism: Hyaena hyaena (assembly GCF_003009895.1). NCBI lineage: Eukaryota > Metazoa > Chordata > Mammalia > Carnivora > Hyaenidae > Hyaena > Hyaena hyaena. The sequence goes on along the minus strand of NW_024081145.1, from coordinate 515,090 downwards.
ATAGAATCTATTTCATACAGGCATGCTGAGAATTGAAATAAACACATGAAAATGGACTTGGCCCAGTTCTGAGGTGGCAATATCCATTAAATGCCTGCCCGTTGTTTTTACTACCATCAGCTTCCCCTTCAACGGGCTTTCTAGTATGTCTCTTAGGGAATAAGCTGAGAGATTACCTTCAGATGAATCCCCAGTTCATTCTGGTATTAATCAATTCCTCACGAATTGCAGCGTCTGGTGCTAAACTCTTTAGGGCTGTGATTCAGACAAGCACTGAGCCCTCAGTGAGCCTCTGCATCAGCCCAAGAGGAAAGATCGTTTCATACATTACGGCAGGTGGCTAAACCTCTCTGGGCCTCAGCTGTCTCATTAATAAAATGGCAGGTAGCAAGCCGAGAAGGAAAACTCGCTGAACAAGAGGCTACAGTGTTTTGAGGATGCAGATAACAATGATCGGATGGCTCAAACAGGGATGCTTGGGAGCACGGGATGGAAATCGCTGAAAGGTGGCAGAGAAATTCTCCAACCATGGTATGCCCTGAGCCTGTGTATGCCGTGCCCTCTGTGAGGGGAGTGTGACCTGCTTTTCCCTGCCTCTTTCAACCGTATAATTGTCTATTTACCCTCCAGGACTCAATCCGAGCATTACTCCCTTTGGGAAAGTCTTCCCGGATCTACCTCTACTTTATTTCCTTTAGCCCCTTGCTTCTACCCCAGTTATGGAAGTTACTTCAAGTCAGTACTTTAATCCGCACCAAACTTGAATTCTTCCGGGGCCACACTGCCTTATTTGTTAGTTCTTCCCTGACACCTGAAAGACAGGTATTTATTTTTGATTTTTATTTTTTTTTTAGATTTTTAGAAAAAAAATTAAATTTTTTTTTTTTTTGAGAGAGAGACAAAGAGAGTGAGTGGGTGAGGGGCAGAGAGAGAATCTCAAGCAGACTCTGAACTGTCAGCACAGAGCTCGATGGGGGGCTCAAACTCACAAACCATGAGACCATGACCTGAGCTGGAACCAAGAGTCGATGCTTAACGGATTGAAGCACCCGGGCGCCCCATGAAATGCAGTACTTAATATTTGAACAAATGGCTAAATATCATTTAAATGAATAAGTAAGCAAATGAGTGAAGTGTACCTCTCCCCCTCTCAACTCCCCCTTTATTTGAAGGGTGGATGGCTGCTGTTTGGGGCTGGCAGGTAGCAATTTCTCCTTCTCTTCCAGACATCATGCTGTTTTCATGTGTCAGGGCATGGGGGGGGGGGTCCATCTGGCCCTGCAGGGGCCCTGACATCCTCTTCCTCAGTTACTCAGTATACAGTCCCTCCCTTCTGAGCAGAAGATTGGTTAAGGAAAAGATACGTGGCTGGAATTGTCCAATCAGACTGAAGCCCACAATATTTGCTCTAAGATGGATGGAAGGAAGGCTCTCCTCCCTCCCTCTCCCCCCCGGAAGGACACGGGTACCGCTTGAGTTCTCCAACAACCAGAGAGCTATTCTGGCAATTTCTGCCAGACATTTTCCTGTCTGCCATCTTGGTTTCTCTCTGCATGTCGTCTTTCTAGGCTCTCAGACCAGCTTTTTTCGCATATCAGGAGACATGGCGACCATAGATCCTGGGCTCCCCACCCAAAAGAAGGAATTAAAATAATAGTCTACAGTATCACAGGGGAAAGGGGGTGATCAGGATGAAGTGTTCTCAGTCCTAATTGTTTAGGAGGAGGGAAGAGTTACTGAATCACTTGAGGTCTTGGTTAGTTAGCCGAGTAGACATGATAAAATTTTCGCCACTGAGCCCCTAGAAATTGAATGTCACTGCTATGTAGCAGAGGGAAAGAAAAGCAAAACTGATTAAGGATGCAGGAATGGAAATATTAAAAAGCCTAAAAATAATGGTGAGAGAGCACCAAATAGTAAAAAACAAATGCATAAAAATCAGTTTGCACATTCATTGGAAGTGGGCTCCATTGCTAAATTGAGAGGCAGACCCTGAGAGATTGGGTGAAAAAAGAAAGGTCCATCTGAGTACACAGCACAGGAGACGTACCCCAAACCTAAAGATACGGAGACATCAAAAGCATTCGGATGGACGATATAGACAAGCCAGTATGTTGTCACATCCACATCGGACGATCGCTTTCCATGGCCAAGAGAAGAATTAGGCATAATGATGTGAAAAGTAACCATTCTTTAGAAATAAATGACAGTTTTAAACTTGAAATGATAATACAATCTCAAACAATACACAAGGAAAACTTGATTGAATTATATGGGGAATTGGACAAATCCACAATGATTCTGGGAGATTTTCCTTCACGGTCAGTATTAGATCCAACAGGCCGAAATATAGAAAGACGTAGATTATTTAAACATCCTTTGAAACTCTCTAAGATACAAAAGGCATACTCTGTACCCGGTAATGAGTGAATATATTTTATTTCCAGTATACATAACACATTTGCAAATATTGACCATTGGTTAAGCTATAAGGCAAATTACAGAAAATATCAAAGGATAACATGGAGACCACATTTTCTATCTACAGTACAATTAAATTAGATATCAGAAAAAAATAAGTTGCAGGAATTCCATCTGTTTGCAGTTTGAAAAATTTTTTTATTAATTTTTTTAAATTATTTCTGAGAGAGAGAGACAGCGTGAGCAGGGGAGGGTCAGAGAGAGAGGGTGACACAGAATCTGAAACAGGCTCCAGGCTCTGAGCTAGCTGTCAGCACAGAGCCCGACGCGGGGCTTGAACCCACAAGTCGTGAGATCATGACCTGAGCTGAAGCCGGTCGCTTAACCGACTGAGACACCCAGCAGCCCCTGCAGTTTGAAAATTTACCTAGATATTACCATGGGGCAAAGAGTAAATCTTCCTTTTTAAGTTTATTTATTAATTTTGAGAGAGAGAGAGAGAGCATGTGAGAAGGGGTAGGTGCAGAGACAAAGAAAATATGTTAATTAAGTTAGGATATATTTAGAACTGACCAAGAGCACAATTATTACACACAAAAACTGGTTTAACTGGAGGAAAACTGGGCTCAGGGTAGATGAGACCCCTCTGTGCTATCTTTGTGACTTTCTGTGAATCTATAATTATTTTGTAATATAACGTTCAAGAGTGAAAACATAGATGCTTCGTGCCCCCACCTCTTCTCAGTGAAACGCTTCAGCAGGGTACTAGAATTGATACTTCTTTTTTTTTTTTAATGTTTATTTTTGAGAGAGAGAGAGACAGAGTGCAAGTAGGGGAGGGGTAGAGAGAGAGGAAGACACAGAATCTGAAGCAGGCTCCAGGCTCTGAGCTGTCAGCACAGAGCCTGACACAAGGCTCGAACCCACAAACTGAGATCATGACCCAAGCCGAAATTGGATGCTTAACTGACAGCCACCCAGGTGCCCCCTAGAATTGATATTTCTAACCCAAGTGTGAGACATCTGGGGCCCCTGACTTGACATCTCAGGCCCCCCATGTGGCTCTGAGGCAGACATGAGGTATCCAGCAAAAGGTATGGAGGTAACCAGAATGAAGGATTTAGACAAAGCAGGAAGTGAAGAGAACTGGTAGAGGTGACAGAATCCAGTCAGAGAAGGTTCTAGAAACTAAGGTCTGATGGATTTATTAGCAGAAATGGTGTGAACGTCTATGGTCTGGAGAGAGAGAGAGCATCTATCTTTCGGAGGGACCTGGTCCAAAGAAACTGGCAGTTGTGTGTGTCTGAGAAGGGAGGGTCCGTGTCCGGTGTCCTGATATTTCTGTTGTGGTCGTAAAGCCATCTGGAAGCCCCACAGTCATCTGAGTTTGAGTATGCAGGTTACTCACTGAGGAGGGTAGCTGCACATGGTTCGGGAGCAAGGGGTGGCCTGTATTCTAAGCCCACAGCCCAAGAGAAGAGTCCTTTCTGTCCCTGGCACATGGTGATAGATCATGGGCAAGGACGGTGACAGGCATAGAGTTCTTGCTTTTGTGGGTGGTTTTTTTATGTTGGTACCGGCGACAGGCCGGACCTAATACTGTGGGTGTCCATCTGGGGGAGGGATCACTGTCATTCCCTTATTCTTTTTGTTTTTTTAAGTTTATTTATTTATTTATTTATTTTGGGGGGGGCAGAGAGAGGGAGAGAGAGCTTGAGCACATGTGAATGAGCTTAGAAGGGGCGGGGGGCAGAGGGAGGGAGAGAGAGAGACAGAGAGAGAGAGAGAGAGAGAATCCTGAGCAGGCTCTACACTGGCAGCACAGAGCCCCACTTGGGGTTCGAATTCACCAACCGTGAGAACATAACCTGAGCTGAAATCAAGAGTCAGACTCTTATTTATTTATTTATTTATTTATTTTAAATTTTTTTTAATGTTTTTATTTATTTCTAGGAGAGAGAGAGAGAGAGACAGCATGAGCAGGAGAGGGTCAGAGAGAGAAGGAGTCACAGACTCTGATACAGGCTCCAGGCTCTGAGTTGGCAGTCAGCACAGAGCCCGACGCGGGGCTCGAACCCATGAACCGCGAGATCATGACCTAAGCGAAAGTTGGACGCTTAACCGTCTAAGCCACCCAGGCGCCCCCAGACTCTTTTTTTAAAAATTCTCTTTTTTAACAATTATTAATTTTGGGAGATGGAGAGAGAGCACAAGTGAGGGAGGAGCATAGAGAGAGGGAGACACAGAATCCGAAGCAGGCTCCAGGCACTGAGCTGTTAGCACGGAGCCCGACGTGGGGCTCGAACTCACGGACTGCAAGATCATAACTTATGCTGAAGTCAGATGTTTAACTGCCTGAGCCACCCAGGTGTCCCTGTCATTCTCTTCTTGAAGACAACCCAGGAGGAAGAGGAAGCCGAGCCACTAGGCTGGCAGTACATATAACATTACAGAGGAAGAACTGAGATTTTTTAAAAATTCACCCAAGCACATGAATTCCTACATAGTTTCTGCCTTGCACTGTCGAAGCGTGAACAGGAGCCCTACCTGAAATACAGAAAGTCGCTGAGTTAAGTTTGCAGAAAATAGGCAATAGTTGAATTTCCTCAGAATAAGTCATCGGAAAATATCAAGCCAACAGAACAATCTGACTGAACGTTTCCCCTCGGCACCAAGCCTGTCTAGCGTTATTCGGAAGGAATCGAAATAGGTGCGGGGACCTGGACGCTACGTGAGAAGCACACTTCCTCTGGTGGCCCTGGGAGTGACACGAAAGCTGGCCCTAGTGTCCCTTTGGGGAAGGGACCAGCAGTCCTGTGCACCTGCTTCAGGGTCCAGGATTCAGGACTTTCTTAAAAAAAAAAACAAAAAAAAAAAACGTGAAAGCCTTGAGAGGCTTCCCTTATCCAGTCTCCATGAATCCAAATAATGATGGCAAAGAGGTTTTGAAAACGAAACCTTATTTTAACTCTCCACATAAAGATATTTTATTTCTGTGCATAATAGTGCCTATTACTATGCACGGGCTAACATGCTTCGAGAAGATGTGTTACGGAAAAAGTGAAGTTTTGAGATGCCGGCCATAATTTGTGTGTGGGTGTAAAAAAGGACTTTCTTTACAGCCTTGCCTTTCCTTTAAGCAGGGTATGTTCCTCGTGCTTCAATCTCTGCTCCTGGGCAGGTCCCGGAGCTTTGCTGGGTTTTCCGAGAGCTCAGGGAAAGGAGAAGATGATTTATTTGATCACAGATGAAGCCAAATATTTGCACACCTTGCGGCTCACCTATCGCTCACCTGGTGGTTTGGCCGTGACCGAGGAAGCCTGCAGCCCATGGGGGAGTAGATTAACTGAGCTGGCCTGGTGAGCAAGTTCAACCTGCACCGCTGTTCAAACATCTCTGACCTCATGGGGCCCTGGAGAGATTACTGAAAGTCAGCGAAGATCATTTCACCGTGCACGATGCTTAAGTAGCCGCTGCTGCCCTGGGCCCCACAGACGGTTGTTGGCGCGCCTCCTTTCCATGGTGTCCAGCAGCGGCCAGGGTGCGTACTTGCTGTGGCCAGCCCTCAGTGCACAGTCCCCCGCGTCGGACTCTGTGCTGACTGCCAGCTCAGCCCAAAGAAGCCCTTTGGGGGTGCCTGGGCGGCTCAGTTGGCTAAGCATCCGAATCTTGGTTTCGGCTCAGGTCATGATCTCACGGTTTGTGAGTTCGAGCCCCACATCGGGCTCTGTGCTGACAGTGCAGAGCCTGCTTGGGATTCTCTCTCTCTCTCTCTCTCTCTCTCTGCTCTTCCAGTGCTCTCAGAAAAAAAAAGAAGCCCTGTATTTCTGGCAGTGTATCCTACCTGTGTTGGGATTCAGTGATACAGGTGGTTGGGAATCGTGCTCCACCACACGCTCTTTCACTTGCTCACAAATGAGGCTTTCTTTTGGAAGGGCCAAAGGAACGCAGAAGTCTAGATGTAGAAGCATAGAATTTTAGAGCAGAAAGGACCATGATATCGTGACAATGGGTCAAGGTCAAATCCGGTGTTCCCATGGCATAGCTCAGAGAAGTGGCCTTGCCTGTTCACTTCCAGTTCACATGGTGCTGTTTCTTCTATGGCCCTGTTCTTTACAATCACTGCTGTTGCCAAGTGTGGCTGTTATTAATGAGGCCAAGCTGGAGACTTCCAGACCTTCCTGTCTCTCCAGGCTCTGAGGCCTGGGTAGGGGGGCCTCGCTCCTGACTCTAGCCTGAGGAAATGCAAAGCTTTCCCACAGTTTCTTGACTTTTCTAAGACTTGGGCTCTCTGGGTCCCTTCTGTCTCCTGGATTCAGGCCTGTGAAGGTGTTGCTTTAATTTTTTTTTTTTTTTTTTGAGAGAGAGACAGAGTATGAACAGAGGGCGGGGTAGAGAGAGAGGGAGACCCAGAATCTGAAGCAGGCTCCAGGCTCTGAGCTGTCAGCACAGAGCCCAACACGGGGCTCAAACTCACGAACTGTGAGATCATGACCTGAGCCGAAGTCGGATGCTTAAATGACTGAGCCGCCCAGAGAATGTTTCTGTACCTAAAACTTAGCCTCTTCACTAGTTTCTCACATAGTAAAAAGGAAAAAAAAAAGAAAATCTGTGTATGTCAAAGATGTTTTGACTTCAGTATACTTTGATAAGTCTTGGTGTGAGAGGGTTAGGAGACAGGAAAGAAAGAAGAGAGGTTCACCCAACAGCAAAGTAAACAAGTATTTAAGAGAAGCGATATCAAGGGCGCCTGGGTGGCTCAGTTGCTTAAATGTCTGTCTGATTCTTGATTTTAGCTCAGGTCATGATCTCCTGGTTCATGGGATTGGGCGCTTTGTCAGCCTCTGTGTTGATAGCACAGAGCTTGCTTGGGATTCTCTGTCTCTCCCTCTCTCCCTGTGGCCCTCCCCTGCTTGCAGGCTCTCTTTCTCTCCCTCTCAAAATAAATAAATAAACACAAAAAATAAAATAAGCAGGGGCGCCTGGGTGGCTCAGTTAGTTAGGCGTCCGACTTCACCTCAGGTCATGATCTCATGGTTCGTGGGTTCGAGCCCCACGTCGGGCTCTGTGCTGACAGCTTCCAGAGCCTGGAGCCTGCTTCAGATTCTGTGTCTCCCTCTCTCTCTGACCCTCCCCTGCTCATGCTCTCTCTCTCTCCCTGTCTCTCTCTCTCTCTCAGAAATAAATAAAACATTAAAAAATTTTAGAAAAAAATAAATAAAAGAAGCAATATCAGTATCAGTTCTTTTTTTCTTTTAGATAGGCTTTGGTTTTGAGAGCAGTTTTATGTTCCTGGCACAGTTGAGTGGAAAGCCAGAGTTCTCCTGTACCCCCAGACTCCCACCCCCCCACAGCTAGCTCTCCCCCTACGAGCATCCTGCACCAGAGAGGTACAGTCTTGGCACCCAAGGAGCCTACATTGGCCCATCATCACCCAACCATAGCTCACACTGTGGTCCACTCTCCGGGGGATGGGGGGTATGTCCTACACGCTTGGGCAGTCATGGTAGTACTGTGACACTGGGTTCCCTGCCTTATAAAGCCCTCTGTGTTATGCCTGTTCACCCCTTCCTGCCACCCAACCCCTGGCAACCCAGATCTTTTAACTGCCTTTTCCAGAAAGTCGCATAAGCTGGAATCACACAGTACATATGTAGCCTTCCTGGATTGGCTTCGCTCCTTTAGTAATATGCCTCTAAGTTTGTTTCACGTCCTGGCAGTTCTTCAAATGTCCTCCTCACCACCCCCTCCCCGGGGGCCAGGCTTCCTACAGTGTGTAGATTTCTTTTTCTCATTCCCACTACCACCCCCCATCTCAGGACTTCAGTGTGTACTTCCTCATTATTTTTTAAAATGTTTATTTATTTTTGAGAGAAAGAGATAGAGAGGGAGTGGGGGAGAGACAGAGAGAGAGAGAGGGAGACAGGATCCCAAGCAGGCTCCGCGCTGTCAGCACAGAGCCCGATGCGGGGCTCAAACCCATGAACCACGAGATCATGACCTGAGCCGGAATCAGCAGTTGGACGCTTAACTGACGGAGCCGCCCTGGTGCCCCAGGACTTCCTCATTCTTCTTTCTCTGTGGTGCAGAGCAGCTTCTGTCCAGCCTCTGAGGCCTTTGCACCTGCTTTTGCCTTCTCTCTGCAAGGCCTCCTGTCCCCGAGGGCGGGGGGGCGGGGGGGGGCTCACGAAGGTCTTCCTGCAGCCAGAGCTGTGTCCTTAAGGAGGGATTTTGTGAACCTGAAACTCTCCAAAGCTGCCCTATGCCGGGGAGCATTGGGCACTCACACTCGGGCTAGAGCAGGGCTGAGCTCTCAGGAGAGGGGCCGGTGGGGCTGCCCTTCCTGCATTACCCCTCCACACACCACCCCCCCCCCCCAGCCTTCCACCCAGACGGGCCATGGAGCTGAGGATAAGACACATAACTGGGACCTAACCCAGCAACCAAGACTTGTTCTGGAATCCCTCTGCTTCCCTAACTTCCAGAAGGTTGCTGACCTTCTGGCTGTGCATCTGACCAGTTTTCCTCCTCGCACCCCATCCACGTAGCTTTTGCAAGGTCCAGCACGTGGCGTCCGGTCCTCACGAACCCCTCATTTCCCTCCAAACGTGTTCAGCCCCACCCACGCCTTCTGTTGCCACTTCATTGTGTCCAGCCGATTCCCCAGTGGAGGCTTTCTGCCCCACCCCTCTCCTGAACCCTGGCCCAGACACTGGTCCCTATCCCCAAAGCATCGGAAACTCAACGTCTGGCAAGCCGAAGTCCTGCGTTTCCCACCAAACCCAGCCTGCTGTCTGCCTTCCCTCTTCCGTGTTTCTGGTCATCAAGTTTTGGTTCTTTGTCTCTTTTCTGATGCTTCTTGCCTCCCTATGGCATGAGAGCCCAGTCCTGTTGCTTGTCTTTCTTTCCTTTCTTTCTCCATCCCCGTAGCCACCTCGTGAGTCTCAAATCTCACAATCGGTCAGCAGTTTCCTCACAGAGACCTTCTGTGAGCCTGCTACCCACTCGCCACGCTTCTCTTTTAGTCCTGCCAAACGTAGCCCCTGGATTAAGCTTCGTGTGGAGATCGTCTGACCTGCCCTTCCCCCACCCTGGCCCCATGACCTTCAATAGCTCTCCGTTGTCCGCTGGAAATGACAACACCTTAGTTAGGCTTTCCAGGCATTCATGACAGACTTTCGACCAGCCATGCTAATAACCTCATTCATTTTGTTCCTTTCCATGAAACCCAGCCAAACCAGATCGTTCTGTATGCTTTCTCACTCAGCATTTTTGCTTGCACTCTTCTTTCTGTCCACGATGCTCTTATCCGCCATCTTTGCCATCAGATGCTACCTCCGCCTGGGGCACGGCTGAGATGCCCTCTTTCCGCACAGCCGTCCCTTCTTGCTTTGAGGAGCAATACTCTTTCCCTCTTCTTAAAGAACGTTGTTTTATTTTTATTCCTGTGCTCGACGTGTTCCAATTTATAATTGTGTGTAAGGATCCCTTGTCTTTAAGATCGAAGGCTCCCGAGGAGAGCTGCTATGTCTTGTTCACCTTTGGTACTTTTAAAGGCAAGTAATATGTGTTTAAACGAATCATTGCATAAGATTGACAAAAAGCACACTGAGCCCCAGAGGAGTGGAAGGTGGCTTTGGAGGCTCTTGGTGGAGCAGGAAGTAGTTGGAGCATATGGTATCAGCCCTGGTAGGTGATGTCAAGACAAGTGAATAATACATTTACCTGGGGCAGAGGGCATCCCCAGGGGAGGAGGAGATGTTGACAGCAGCCTTCCTCAGCTTTACAATGTTGCCTCAGGCTGGCCCCGAGTGTGGATATGGGGCAGGGCTCAGACACAGCCTGTGTTGTGTTGGATTATTCATTCCACGCTGAACAATGGGGAATTCTGCTTGCTAGAGCAAGGGAATTTGCTGGAAGCCTGTGTTACAGCTCATAATATTACATCCAAGTCTTTTGTGGAATGTAGCCCATTACCATATCCCTTGGGTGGCTCAAAGTCACACCATCATGGAATGTTAGAATTGGAAGGAAATTGACAGAGGATGTCAAATCCCTTAGTTTTGTGGGCAGGGAAATTCAGACCCAGAAAGGTTAAACCACTCTCCCAAGGTTACAAAGAGGTACGTAGCAGAGCAAGGATGGGGGCCCGGGGGGAGAAAAAGAAGAAATGTTCATCCAGGGCCAAGTCTGTGCCGGTGCTGTTTGCCTATCCAGTGAGGCAAACCTCACATTGTGCATTTGGGAGCAAAGACGTTGCAGCTCAGAAAGGGGATGTGTTAGTGGTGTATCCGTGATTTAGTCCCAGGATGCACCTGACTTCAAGGAGGTGGGCCTTCTACAGTGTGGGGCCCCTTATTCAAGGAGAATTGGGGGAGACAACAGTGTAGAGGCCCTGGGAGTGCCTTCACAAGGGCAGACTGGTTTACTCTGCACGGTGACCCCATGAGGCTGTGAGCATGTTTCCCGTGCTGCCGAATAGTAAGTTAAGTCAGGGAGGCTGCACCAGTCCTCCCAAGGGACCCCAGCTTGTAACGGGCGTGACCAGGGTGACAACTGGGACTGTTTCGTACCACGCTAGACTTTAGCGTCTTCATTACAGAGATGAGGAAGACACGTCCCCCGCTGATGTGCCACAGCGTTGTACTCCTCCTCTGAGGCTCAGAGCCAGACACTTCTCTGGGTTTAAGCTTTCATGAACCAAAATGGAAGAGGAAGATGCACTGATTGCCTTGAGCTTGGTTGTTTTGGCCACTCTGCACCATTTACTGCCTTGTCCTACAAGCATTGTCTTTTAAAATCTGTGCGGAAAGAGGGTAGACGTATCGCAGGGAGCCATGACGTCTTTCTTTGGCATGAGACCGAGGATGGGGAGGTGGTGATTTCAAGGATTCTTTCTCCTGATGCTGGGTTCCAGGAAGAAGGGTGGATATGGACACGGCCCAGGTGAATGACACATGTGATGGTGACTTGGCCCATTTTATGGCCCATTTCGAAGGCCTCTGGGCTTGGCACGGAGAACATTCCATGAAGATGGGAATATCCAAGACTGCTGAGGAGGGCGGCATTGAAATGAACATGAAGGGGGATGAAAAAGCCACCGAGAATCTTATCCCCATGGAAACCATAATTGTGGCCTTGGATCTTGAGCAGAGAGTAGGTAATTAAGCGCATCAGAGATTAAAACACAGCCACACATGTATCAATATAATGGGTTGGAAGGGGCTCAGAATGAGAATGTGGTCCTGGCATAAGACAGCATCACAAAGAGACAGCTGTGCTAATGACCTTGGAGGACACTTTGAAAGTCACGGCTTCTTAACCCTTGCCCTGGACCTCCCATCTCTGCCCACAGACGCATCACCCAAGTGTATTCACAGCGAAGGCACTGCCTGAGTTTAACGTATTGGGTATATTTGATTTTTCACACCCTAACTCTCCTCCTGATAACCGGAAGACAGATCATTTGCAATCCCCTAAAACTAGTGGGTACCAGATTTAGGACCTTTGGTTTGATTTGCAAATAGGTGCCTGGTTGGCGTCTGGGGCATTGCCCTCTGTACCTGCCCTCTGTCCCATTTCTGAACGGAAACTCCTGAACTCTGTGTCTCTACCTTCAAAGCAAACTGGTCACAAAGAATATAAGGCAAACAAAACAAAATCCTTGCTGTAAAACATCCACCCATCCCCATTTTATTTTATCTTATTTTAAGTGCTTATTTATTTATTTTGAGAGTGAGAGTGAGAGAGAGAGAGTGCACATGAGCAGGAGAGGAACAGAGAGAGAGAGGGAGAGAGAGAATCCCAAGTAGGCTCTGAGCTGTCAGCACAGAGCCCAGTGCTGGGCTAGAACTCATGAGCCAAGCCGAAATCGAGTCAGACACTTAACTGACTGAGCCACCCAGGGGGCCCCCATCCATACCCATTTTGAAATATGTAGCTTGGACTTCGAAGTCAACTGGCATAGAACAGCTCTTGGTCAAGTGGTCCAAGTAGAATGGTAACTAGAAATCATTGGATTCTGGTTCCAACTAATCTAAATACTGCAAACTTGAAAAAAAAACCCACCCAGAACAAAGATTTGTGTGGATCTGAATAAATTGATTAGCAACATGAGAGACAATTGTCCTTACCTGTGCTCACATTTTGGGGAAAAAAATGGATGATTAATTTGTACGTCTTATATAAAAAACAGAGACCTTGATTGTGATGAGAGAACTATTTCTCACAAAAAGAAGGGACATGAGATCATCACTAAAAAAAAAAAAAAAGAAAAAAAAAACCTGACGATATTGGTTTGATGCAGAGGTTCCAGTGAAAATTAAATGTTTTCCAATTTAATTAATATTACGAACAATTAGAGGATTTTATTAGCAAATGTTATTTATGGAAACCTGCACACATGAAAACAACTTTCTGGATCCCCAGGGTATATTTCAGAGACGCTTGCATTTCTTAGTTTTCAGAAAGTCTTTCTGGGGGGAAGAAAAAAGAAAGTAGCTTTTTTTTTTTTTTTTTTTTTTTCATTTTAATGCAGCTTGATGCTCTTAGAGCTGTCACATGAGTATCTCAGGCATTTGCAACGAAAGTTGACCGGACTGTTTTGGATAGAGATACTGGCCCCCTTTTCCCACACTCTCTGCCTCTGAACGATTCTTCACTCCCGCCTACCCACACCCGGCTTTTCTTTTTATTAGAATGTCAACCTACAGCTGTTAGGGTTTTTTGTTTGTTTTTTTTTTTGTCTTAGCAACATTTACATGCTGTTTTCAAGACGAGTTGCTCCTAAATTCAGACGGAAACACGAGCAGCTCCACTATCTGGACATCATAGCAGCAGGAAAGCACAGAAGCCCCCGGAACGATCAGGCTCCCCGCTTTCCCTGCTTTTCAGCGACGCACGTGCTGCCTGTGTGGTCCACAGGGACCCAGCCCTTTCCGCCCAGGGGGCCCGCCCTGCACTGAATGCTCTGTTCAGGGTCACACAAGGGCAGTCATGTTTTGTGTGGCCGGCACGGTGTCTTAGACCTTGGGGTAGATCCCAGAACATTCCAGACCGAAGGCCTGTGTTTCAGACATTTCTCTGCAGATTTGGGGCCACGTTCTTGCGTAGCAACAAGGTGCGTTTTTCTCCAGAATTTGCCTGCTCCTTGCTGTTCCGGGCCAGGGGTTCTCAAAGTGTGGCCGGGGGCCCAGCTGCATCTGGGCACTTGTCAGAAATGCTGATTCCCAGGCCCCGGCCCAGACACACTGAATCCAAATCTCCTGGGTGGGGGCCCAGCAGCCTGTTTTTTTTTTTTTATTATTTAATTTTTTTAAAAATTTACATCAGGTTAGTTGACATATAGTGCAACAATGATTTCAGGAGTAGATTCCTTAATGCCCTGTATCCATTTAGCCCATCCCCCCTTCCCACAGCCCCTCTAGTAACCGTCTATGTGTTCTCTGTATTTAAGAGTCTCTTATGTTTTGTCCCCTCCCTGTTTTTATATTATTTTTGCTTCCTTTCCCTTATGTTCATCTATTTTGTATCTTAAAGTCATATGAGTGAAGTCGTATGACATTTGTCTTTCTCTGACTAATTTTGCTTAGCATGATACCCTCTCATTCCATCCACATACTTGCAAATGGCAAGACTTCATTCTTTTTGATCACCGAGCAATATTCCATTGTATATACACACTACGTCTTCTTTATCCGTTCATCCATCGATGGACATTTGGGCTCCTTCCATACTTTGGCTATTGTCAATAGCGCTGCTATAAACATTGGGGTGCATGTGCCCCTTTGAAACAGCACACCTGCATCCCTTGCATAAATACCTAGGAGTGCAATTGCTGGGTCGTAGGGTAGTTCTAATTTTAATTTTTTGAGGAACCTCCATAGTGTTTTCCAGAGTGGCCAGCAGCCTGTGTTTCAAGAAGCCCTGAGTGTGTTAACGACCCATTTAATCTTTATAAGAACCCTATTCTACCATCGAGGAACATGAGGCTCAGAAAAGTCCAGCAACCTGCCTGAGGCTCCCTAGCTGGTAACTGGGGGTGCTGGGAAGCCAGCTCAGGCACTTCAGCCTAATCTGTGTTCCTAACCGTGTGCTGGAATGCCACTCTGCTGGGCAGGCTTCCATGATGGCCTGGAGACAGTATTTGTCCTCGCCAGGCTTAGCCTCAGTGCTCCTGGTATCTGGTCCCTGTTCACCTTCCAGATTGTTCAATTGCAAGAGATTTTGGGTAATCCATCACCTTTTCTATCCCCAACAAGTCCCCTGAGGGAAGACTGGATGCCCATTCTGCGGGCATCTTCCATGACGTAAAGGGCGGTCCACAGTGTGACCTTGACTTTGTCCCTGCCACACAAGTCCTGCCTGGAGTCCCTTGCTTGCCAAGATCCTCATTACTCTCTCATCCCTGCCATCTGGCTGTCTGGGTCACCAGCATTTCCTGGCATCTCACCTATTGTGATGTGTGCTGAGGTCACACCCTGTTACCTTCTGAATTTCTCTTTCAGCCGAGAGAGTCTGTGCCTCCATGTGCTCTCTCTTCCCCATACCTGTATTTATTTCTCAGCTGACCGCCTCTATGCAGTGGAGGTTTATGGGTAACCAAGACAGACTGAGAGCCAAGTGGCTTGATGTGAATCTTGGTTCTGCCACTCCTAGCCATGGGAATATTCTTGGGAATGTCCTTTACCCTCTCTGTGACTCAGTTTCCTCATCTGTAAAATGGGTAGATATTAGCAACTGTCTCACATGTTCGTTATGACTCCAGTTCAGAGTCATCCACGGTTTTGTTGGCCCCCATATCCATCTCCCCAGTCTGCGTTTAGGGGCATCGTGTAGTCCGTCAAGGTTGTGATTTAAGTGAATATGTGTGGAACGCATGGAATGTCATGGAAATCTCCTTTCACATTGACGTCACGTGGTGAAGTTGGAAGGCTGCTTCTTTGTGACCTTTTCTTCTGGGGTTGGTTTTGTTTGACCACCGATCTCCACCGCATGCAGGTGGTAAGCTAGACCCACAGGTAGGGGTAAGAGATCGTCGAGTCAATGCGATGTTGGCAGAATTAGCCCAGAAGGCGGCCAGCCACCAACTTGAGTTTATGTCTAAAGACCAGGCTCCCAGCTGCTCTGAGTCTGCCTCCCACGCCTTCACCCCCGCTGTCCCGATTAATAAGACAAAATGGGGGGCGCACTATGAGCCAGGCATTGTTCTCTAAGGGGCACAGGGAATCTCTCACCGAAGGCAGGTGTCATGGACGAGAAGGGAAGCCAGCAGAAAAGAACTACCAGAAATGAGCCGACCCTGACATTGTGTTTCTTGGACTCTCGGGACTGAGACACAGGCTGAGCGTGGGTGACAGTGGGGACAGCCGATGGCTCCTGGGCTGCCTGGCCCCCAGGAGGATCCGTTTGAGTCCTGTGTCACATGTAGGCAGTTATAGGGAAGGGTAAAGTCAACCAAATATGTCCTAATATGCCCGCCTGCTGGCATCTCTTCCTCCTGGCCCTCCTCTCCCCCCACTCCCCCGCCAGACATCTGGCCCTTCTCTGTCCCCGACCTGCACTTATGTGTGCCTGGCACAGAATCAGCCCCTGGCACAGAATCAGTCACGGTCCTGTGTTTCGGGAACCACAGTGCGTCCTCCATAAAGAAATGAATTCCAGCCCCTAGGGATGGGACATGGGGGCCGTCACTGGGAAGGAGCCCTCCTGGGACCCCAGAACTCACATCAATGGGCGGCCTTTTCTTCCTCTAGAGAGGAGACCGGCCCCCTCCCATCCCCTCAAAGTCTGCTGGAAAGTCCTGCCCTTGAAACCTCCCCACCCCCTTCAGCCACCTCCTGAGCTCTGTTCCCCTCCCCAGACCCGCCCTGAACCTCTGGTAGAGCAAGGACAGGAACCTGATTAAAGACCTCATCGAGGGAGCCGGGCAATCAGGTGTTCATTATCTCATGACACAGGAGTCCCGAAATGAAACATTCCCATATTTTAAACTTGCGGAGAATTGTGCTTTAATATAATTATTTTTGAAAGATTCTTCATCAGAAAGGTTAATAAGAGCAATCGAGGTTAATAACAGCACCAAGAAGCGGACAGCCTCTGATAATTGACCTTATTGATATGTAAAGTGCCCTGTGCCTTCACCTTGGGGTGTGTGGCCGCTTTCCCAGTCAATTAAGTCCCGGTGCCGCCAGCCCCCTCTGCCTGCTGCTTTACCGTCAGGTGCGCCGGTCGTCTGCAGTTCCCACTGTCCTCCCTGAGAAGGAACCTTCCCCGGGACGCCCGCCAGCCAGGCTCTAGCTTCTCCATTGGCACAGCAGGAAAACGGAGCAAAGGGAGGTGACATTGATCAAGCCCGGCACCCCGGGCCAGCTCTTTGACAAGTCTCGATCTCTCGATCAACCTGCCGAGGGACACCGCTCTTCCCATTCGACAGCTGGAGGTTTTGAGAGGGTTAAGTGACACCCTCATGGTCACAATTAGAAGTGACATTGAGGTTTGCTTGGTTTCTCCCATATTAAGGTCCTGTTCAGGCAGCTGTCCACCCCCTCCCCCGCTCCAGGCGTCTGTTAGAGCCTCAGGGAAACCCAGGGGCACAGAGGAAGAGGTGAAGACACGCCTCTGGCTTTCTGTTCCTGTCCCCATCACATACTGGTTCAGAGCTTTGCGTCTCTGGGATGCGGGGAGGCAGAGGCTGAGATGCAAGGGCTCTGGTCCTCCGGAGGGTCCTTTCCGAGTGGAGAGCTGTCCGTGGAAATTCGTCTGCAGTCACAGCTTCTGCCTGACTTCTTAGTACGGGCTTTCAGCCTTGAATCTGATCCCTTCCTTTGAACACTTGTGCTGACAGCTTAACGGGCCCCGAGTGGCTGGCGGGGTACAATTAATAAGCCTCACAGGAGGCATGGTGCCCGGCAGAGCGATGCCACTGGGCAAAACGGCCAAGCTGGTATGTTAGCTACTTGCCCTTTGGTTCCTCCTCGGAAATTGGTTTCCAGGAACTCGGAGACCTCAGTTACCAGTAACCCAGTCCTTGCTAATGGGTCGCCCGCCAGAGCTTTGTCCTGTCCCCCTGCACCCCACAGAAGAGCACACCAGGAGCAAGATCCATCTGTCCCCTCTCTGGGGGAGATATTTGGGGAGCCCCGCTGGGCTTGTAAGGGGGACAGAGCTGACCGTCTCTCTTTGTGGCTGGACTTGGCAGAGGTCTGAGAGATCACCATGTCTTAGGTCACCCGAAGGGGGAGGAGCTATTTTTGCCAATTTACCATTTCAGAGTCAGTTGAGTGAAAATCCAGATGGCCCATGACCTTGGGGAGTGAGCGGCATTTGTAGGAGGGGCTGCTCTTAGGAACTGAAGGGCCCTTTTCTCTTTTCTGAGATGGGACAGTGATCTCAGCCAGCCTGGCCCGCATTCCCATTACCACAGTCAGCCAGTGCATCAGGGTTCACCCAGCCCCCAGGTGAGTGGGGTAGACGCCATGGAAGAGGGGACAGGTGTACGGACACCGTGCCGGACCGGGGCTCAGAATACCCGGGCTTTGATCCCGGCTGCCACATTTCCAGCCATGCGGCTTGGGACAAAGCCGTTGAAAACATCTGCTTCACGGGCGTGTTGTGGAGGTTAGATAGCGCTGTTAAAATGAATACATCTGATGTTGGAAGAAGGGCTCAGTATTGTGAGCTAATTAAGCTCCTTGCTTTTGAGAAATTTCTAATTTCTGAGTTTGAGAAATAATCTAATTAAAAACCTCATTGCTGGGGTGCCTGGGTGGTTTAGTCGGTTAAGCACCCGATTTCTTGATTTTGGCTCAGGTTGTGATCTCACGGTTTGTGGGTCTGGGCCCTGCATTGGGCTCTGTGCCGACAGAGTGGAGCCTGCTTGGGATTCTCAATCTCTGTCCCTGGTTCTGTTTGCCCTTCACCTGCATGTGTGCACTTTCTCTCTGTCTCTCTCAATAAATAAATAAATTGATTAATTAGGAAAAAAAGAACCTCATTCCCTCCAATATCCGCTTATTAGAAGAACTTAGTGAAAAAGGAAGATATAAATGGACTCAAAGCAATGTTACATTTGAGGAAGCTGGTATGATGGAGTGGGTGGTTTAGAGAGGGGCATCCAGGAAGACTTCCTGGAAGAGGTGAGTTTCAGAAAAGGGGACAGAGCATGGATCGGTGAAGAGGGTGTGGGGTTTCTGGGGAGGCATTTGGTGGGCAGACGCCCCTTGGGTTTTCCCACAGAGAAGTTGTTTCTAAAGATGGTGGTATCAGCGCCGCGGAGCCTCGGTGCTCCTGAGCTGCCGCAAAGCCGAGCAGCTACGTGTCCACACAGGCCGCCTGTGGATGCTTCCGAAACACCAGGCTCTGCCTCTCCCCACTCTCCCTAGTCCTGGCCACCAGCCTCAGACCTGTGTCCTCACATCCCACGAGCAGTGGTAGCGCTCCCACAGGGATTAGATGTTAAATTGAGGCTATTTTCAGCTAGATGGCCTGACCCGGTTGAAATGAGAATGTGGCATGAGAATGCGGGAAGACGGTGTTTGATGCTGTTCCCCAGGCCCAGATTGACTTGAGGGCTCCTGAAAAGTGGAAGGAAGGAAGGGAGGGAGGGAGGGAGGGAGGGAGGGAGGAAGGAAGGAAGAAAGGAAGGAAGGAAGGAAGGAAGGAAGGAAGGAAGGAAGGAAGGAAGGAAGGAAGGAAGGAAGGATCACACGTTTAGAGGCATCTCCCAAATCGCTTGGGTGTTTCTTTCTTTGATGGGAGGGGCGGGCTACATGCAGCCTTGGGGGGTGGCCTATCTGCTGGCTCAGCTCAGTCACTACCTGCCCATGGCCCCCCTCCAGGTTTGGTCATTCCCCAGCACCCGGAAGCCTGCATCACTGTGGGTCTCCCAGTATGGGGCCCCCGAGTGTGGGGCCCACTGACCGGCTCAGTAAGTGCTGTGACGGCACAGACTCCCCTGCTAGGGAGTTGGTTTTCTTGCACAGTTAGAGGGCGTGCATGCGCCCCATGCCTGATAGAGCACCTACTGAATACACTGTCCATGCCTCACCCCTGGGAGGCCTCCCCTGCTGGGGACGTGCCCCATGCTGGCTTCACCAATGAGCAGATGGAGGTGCCATAAATTAGAGCCAACAGGGAACAGATATTTGGTCTCTGCTTCTGGTTCCTGGGACACAGCTCCTGAATGATAGGGGCGATGGAGGGACCTTTTGTTATAATATTTAATCTTTATCCCTGGTTCCTAACACACAGGCTTCTAAGATCCTTTCAATCTCTTGAGTGAAGTGAAAATTTTTTTTCATTTTTATTTATATATTTTGAGAGAGACAGAGAGGGAGAGAGAAGGGGAAGGGCAGAGAAAGAGGGAGAGAGAGGGAGAATCAGTGCAGAGCCAGACACAGGGCTCGATTCCACAAATTGTGAGTTCACGGCCTGAGCCAAAATCAAGTGTTGGACGCTCAACTGACTGAGCCCCCAGGAGCCCCAACAAGGGTGTCTTTTTTTTTTTTAATGTTTTTTTTTTTTTTTTTTCTAGGAGAGAGAAAGACAGCGNAGCGGAGCAGGGGAGGGTCAGAGAGAGAGGGAGTCACAGACTGAAACAGGCTCCAGGCTCTGAGCTGGCAGTCAGCACAGAGCCCGACGCGGGGCTCGAACCCACGAACCGCGAGATCATGACCTAAGCGAAAGTCGGACGCTCAACCGACTAAGCCACCCAGGCGCCCCAAGGGTGTCTTTTTTAAGTTAAAGACTTGACTGGGGGCTGAGGTCTCTGTACAGCTTTAGGATGAGAGCTGGTCACCCAAAAGACCAAGGCTTGATGAGGGGGGTGGGATTTTTAGCTCCATCTCCACAATCTCCTGGGAGAGGAGAGGGGCTGGAGACTGAGTGAGTCATCAATGGCCAATGATTTAGTTGATTATGTCTAGATGGTCGGGTTCGGAAACCTGGGTTGGTGAACACATCGAGGTGCTAGGAGGGTGGTGTGCCTGGAGAGACCCCAATACATGATCCACGCGCCCCTGACCCCTGCCCTCTGTGTCTCTGCCATGTGTCTCCCTAAGTGCTATCCTTTATAATAAACCAGTGTTCGTATATAAAGTGTTTCCTTGAGTTCTCTGAACATTTGTAGCAAGTTATTGAGCCTGAGTTGGGATTCCTTAGTTTGCAGCACAGCTGAGCAGAAGTGTGGGTACCCTGGGGACCCACTACTTGTCGTTGGGGGGTAGTATGGTCTTGAGGGGCTGAGCCCCTAACCTGTAAGGTCTGCACTGACTCTGAGTAGTGTCAGAATTGCTAAAGTGAGAGCCCACACATTTGCTGTCAGAAGTGCTGTGAGTAGAGGAAAATGTTCCTTTGAGCCCTCAAGAGAGAGACACAACTGGCCTCAAAGGGACTCTTGTATCAAAGGCTTTGCACTTTCTGTTCCATCCTCTGGAATTCTCTTTCCCAGTGTTTAGGTCGTTATCCAAATGTCGCCGCCTCAGAGAGGGCTTCCTCCATCGCCTAACTGATGCCCCCCTACCCGCCACCATGTAGCCTGTTATTCTGGGTTATTGTTGAGAGCAAGCTTCATTATTCAAGAGTATTTGCTTGCTCTATAATCCGCTAAATTGTCTGTGTATTACCGTTAGTGTCCGTCTCCCTTCTAGAATGTAAGCTCCATGAGATCAGCAACTCGTACTCATCAACCCCACCAGTAGTTTGTCATAATTTCCATTTTCTTTGACTCCACCTCCCCCCTTCACGCTGGCACATCCCTCTACACCAGCTGTCAAACTACCAGGTCCTGGGCCTGTGGGCAGGCCAATCGACCTTCATTTGGCCAAATCTGTGCTGTGCCAGAAGGTTCTAAGGTTAGAACTGAAGCAGCTGTTCTTGCGTGAAGGCTGCAGAAGCAACAGGTTTTGATGATTTGGACAAATTTTAAGTCCTTTTCCAAAACCTGTCGGAGGCTCCCTTTATTTCAGAAAGAGCAAAGGCAAAAAGACAAAAGGAAGACTAGCTGAGGCACCCTTATAATGCACTTTAGTAGTGGGACTCATCATAGTGAGTGAATTCACCGGTTGCTTAATTGACACACCGACGTGAAATTCACCTTGCAGAACTATTCATTTTACAGTGGCCAACGTAATGGCCTCACCATGTTTGCAACCACCGCATGGATCCAGTTTCAGAACTTTTCTATCAGGCTGCCTGGACCGCTCAGTTGGCTGAGCATCTGACTCTTGGTTTTGGCTCAGGTCATGATCTCACTGTTTGTGAGTTTGAGCCCCGCATCGGGCTCTGTGCTGACAGTGCTGAGCCTGCTTGGGATTCTCCTTCCCTCTCTCTGTCTCTCTCTCTCTCCGCCCTTCCTCTGCTTGCTTTCTCTCTCTCTCTCTCAAAATAAATAAATAAAACATTTAAAAAACAAACTTTTCTATCACTCCAGAGTGAAAGCCTGTACCCAATAAGCGATACCTTCCCATTCCCTGCTCCCTTTTTATCTGCCAACCACCCATCTGCCATGTGCTTCTATGGATTTATCTGTTCTTGACAGTTCATATACGTGAGATGGTACAAGACGTGTCCCTTTGTGTCTGATGTTTATCACTTAGCATAATGTTTAAAGGTTCGCCGAGGTTGTAGCACCGGTCAGCACTTGACTGCTTTCACGGCTGAGTGCTATTCCCTTGTATGGCTCTGCCCCCGTGTGCCACGCACCCACCTGCCGATGCACATCGGGGCGGTGCTCACCTTTTGGCCATTGTGAATATGCACATACGTGGACTTGTTTGAGTACCTGCTTTTATTGTATTTATTTTTAAAAAATGTTTTTAATGTTCATATATTCATGAGAGAGAGAGGGAAAGAGCAAGGGAGGAGCAGAGAGAGAGAGAGAGTAGGAGACACAGAATCTGAAGCAGGCTCCAGGCTCTGAGCTGTCAGCCCAGTTGGAGCTGAAGTCAGACGCTTAACCGACTGAGCCATGCAGGAGCCCTGAGTATCTGTTTTTAGTCCTGACAAACAAATTATTTACCTAAGACTGCAGTGGCTGGGTCAGATGATAATTCTATGTTTTAACTTTTTGTTCCTTTCAAGATTTTATTTAATTCAAGTTTGTTAACATATAGTGTAGCATTGGTTTCCGGAGTAGAATTTAGCGATTCATCATATAACACCCAGTGCTCATCCCAACAAATGTCCTCCTTAATGCCCATCACTCATTTAGCCCCTCCCTCCACCCACCTCCCCTCCAGCAACCCTGTTTATTCTCTATAGTTAAGAGGGTCTTATGGCTCACCTTCTCTGTTTTTATATTATTTTTTCTTCCCCTGCTCTATGTTCATCTGTTTTGTTTCTTAAATTCCACATAGGAGTGAAATTATGTGGTATTTGTCGTCCTCTGACTTATTTCTCTTAGCATAATACTCTCTAGCTCCATCCATGTCATTGAAAATGGCAAGAGTTCATTCTTTTTCAAGGCTGAGTAATATTCCAATGTAATATATGCCGTATCTTCCTTATCTATTCATCAGTCAGTGGACATTTGGGCTCTTTCTATAATTTGGCTCTTGTTGATAGTGCTGCTATAAACATGGGGGGTGCATGTGCCCCTTCAGGTCAGTATTTCTGTATCCTTTGGATAAATGCCTAGTAGTACATGTCTGACTCTTTGAGGAGCCACCAAAGTATTGTTTGCACAGGGATAAACCATTTAACATTCCCACCAGCACTGTTCAGAGTTCCAATTTCCCTACCTCCCTAATAGCACTTCTTGCTTTCTATTATTATTACCCTCCTAGTGGGTGTGAAATGGTAGCTTGCCGAGGTTTTGATTTGCGTTTTGCACCTATTGCTTCATTGAACAAACTTGACTTTTTGTAACAAACACGGGTTGGAATGATTTTTAACTGCTGGAAGTGCTTTTGTTAAGGAAGATATTAACAATAGTATGTAGCTGACTTGTTGGCTAGTAGAATAATAAGCATCCATTTTGCTCCCACGTCAGGACTGGATCTTAGAGTGATACCGGGGGGCAGGAAATCAAGGGTAGCTGTCGGGATGTGCATTTAGTACGATGCCAACTGAGCACATGAGGTGTCTATGGCATTATGCTGGGCACTGGGGATGCAACAGTAAGATTTGGTTCCTGCCTCGAGGTGTTCGAAGTCTAGTGAAATAATTAAGCTCTGACCTGAGGCCAAGCTACAGAGAAGGGCCGGGGGTATCCCCTGTATTAGGCTTCCCAGGGTTCAGAGGGAGATTCGTGCAATCCTACCTGTTGATGCCTTGTTCCCTTCTCTGGCCCTTCATGTCATAACTTGCATAGCGGCACACGAGTTACAGATGAAAGATGAGATCAGGTCCAGGCAAGGCTGGAGATCACTGATCCCACTTTGGGGTAGAAGAGTCTGAATTCCCATGATACATGTCCAGGGTGGCCAAAGAACCGAGTGTGGATTAAACTGGCTTTGCTCTCCTGTTCCCAGGAGATCACGTCCAGTGGGTGGAGCACAGTGGAAGAATCTAAGTAGCAGGATGGGAGAGCATTCTAGTTCTAATTACAGACAAGTACGAGCCACCTGGGAAACACGTGGGACAAAGTCTGGCCACCAGGATAGAGCCATAGCGAACCGGGTAAGGGTGGCAGGGTTAGCAAACCGAGTTAGAGTCTGGAGCTCAGAATGGGTTTTCAGCCCCAGCAGAAAGCCATGAAACAAGCTCAAAGGGCTGGGTGGGTACGGTGGGTACACAGCTGATTGCAATCCCCACTTGCTGAGGGCGCTAAAATGAAGCATGCCACAGAAGCCCGAGCTGGTCTGGGCTGACACGGAGACTGGCGAAGGTGGACATGATCAAGATGTCTCTGCTGACACCGGCTTACCTTCTCGATCTTTCTTTGCTCCATTACTTTGGTGTTTGAGCTGGCTTTTGAAAGTCCAGCTTGTAGGCAAAGGTGAAGTGCAGTGAACATGCAAGTTGCTGTCATGATTTTTTAAAAATATAGGGCACCTGGGTTTCTCAGTTGGTTAGGTGGCTGACTACGGCTCAGGTTATGACCTCACGGTTTGTGAGTTCGAGCCCTGCGTCCGGCTCTGTGCTGAAGGCATAGAGCCTACTTTGGGTTCTCTGTCTCCCTCTCTTCCTGCTCCTCCCCTTCTTGTTCTCTCTCTCTCCATTTCTCTGTCTCTCCATCTCTATCTCTCAAAAATAAAAGAATAAACATTAAAAAATAATAAAAATTAATATCTAATTATGGCTTCTTAGAACAAGGGATCAAATGCCCCCTCCTGCTCTCTCTCTCTCTCTCACACACACACACACAGACACACACTGTGAAATAATAATCAATACATTTGAACCAATTTTAAGAGATTTTTTTTAAAAATGTTTATTTATTTTTGAGAGAGAGAGAGAGAGCACAAGAGCACATGTGAGCGGGAGAGGGGCAGAGAAAGAGAGACAGAGAATCCCAAGAAGGCTCCACACTGTTAGTGCAGAGCCAGACATGGGGATTGAACTCACAAACTGTAAGATCATGACCTGAGCCAAAATCAAGAGAAGGATGCTTAACCAACTGAGAGCCACCCACGTGCCCCTAAGAGAGTTTAACACATAATAGCAATAACAATGATCCTGATAATAATTACCGGCTAATGTGTTTTAAGAGCCTAACATATGTCAAGCACTGTGCTCAGGATGAATCCCAAAGGGAATGTTTCCAGGGGCCAGAGCTGTTTTCTGGAAATCAAACCACATAGAGAGTTGGGTCAGCCCTGTTCCCTCTAAAAACAGATGGAAGGTTGACTTTCCATCATTCTGTGCCTTCAAGTTAGAACAAGGGATGTGAAAAAACCTTTACCTTCTTATTTAAAAAACTTTTTAAATGGTTTTTATTTATTTCTGAGAGAGAGAGACATCATGAGCAGGAGAGGGTCAGAGAGAGAGGGAGACACAGAATTGGAAGCAGACTCCAGGCTCTGAGCTGTCAGCACAGAGCCCGACGCGGGGCTCGAACCCATGAACCATGAGATCATGACCTGAGCCGAAGTCGGACACTTAACTGACTGAGCCACCCAGGTGCCCCCTTTACCTTCTTATTTAAAGCAAGAAGATGGTGGGGGTGTACACAGATTTTGTTGTGTATCCTGAGTGGTCCCCATCGGGCTTAAGGGGCAGATGACTCAACCACTAGTTGTTTTCAGAGATTAGTCTTTCTTGCTGGGGGAAGATCATGAGTCTTTACAGGACATTAATATTATTATTATTATTAATATTAATATTATTATTATATTTTTTATTTTAGAGAAGGTGGGGGAGAGGGGCAGAGAAAGCAGAGAGAATCCCAGAGCTCAGTCTCACAACCCTGGGATCACGAACTGTGCCGAAATCAAGAGTCGGAGGTTCAAGCCACTGAGCCACCCAGATGCCCTAAAGAAATGCTCTTCCATGTTATTTTAGTATAAGTCAAGACATGATCGTTATTAAGTGATCAAGGCATTTGGAAATTAGACTTTTGACTGACAACCACATTTTCTGAGATTTGGAAGCACATCATGTTCCCCTTTGGCAGACGAGTGTCAGAACCCTGGAGAATGAAATGAGAGTCGTGTCTTCTAACAGTGGCAGCTTAGGGGACCCAAGGCCTGTTCCAAACAAGGAGGTTGAATACAAGGGATGAGGGATGTGTTGAATTGGAGACCAGTTGGATGTAGTGGAAAAAAATTTTGCCTTCGAAGGTAGAAAGCCAGAATTCAAAGAACATGAGGTTGGGGAAAATCTCTTCATGGCAGGGCCCCAGTTAGCTTGATGCCTGGCAGGTCTGGGTGTACCAAGTTGAAACCATGGTCTGGGGGCACCTGGGTGGCTCCGTCAGTTAAGTGTCCAATTCCTGATTCCGGCTCAAGTCATGACCTCATGTCGTGAGTCCAAGCTCCTCATTGTGCAGAATCTGCTTGGGATTCTCTTTCTCTCTCTGTGTCCCTCCCCTGCTTGAGCTCTCTTTCTCTGTCTCTCTTAAAATAAATTTAAAAAAAGAAAAGAAAAAAAAGAAGAAACCATGTACTGGAAAATGCTATGTGACCACTGAGTTTGACCTGTGGGCACGGCTCCCTCTCAGAGTCTCTGAGTTTGGTTCATTGTCACAACAGCAAGTCTGAGACTTCATATATCCAGGGCTTTGGATGCTTTATTTATTTATTTTGTAAACATTTATTAATTTATTTAGAGAGAGTGCGCACACGCACTCATGAGTGGGGAGGGGTGGAGAGAGAGGGAGAGAGCGAATCCCAGGCAGGCTCCAGGATCAGCACGGAGCCTGACATGGGGCTTGTCCTCACGACCACAAGAGCATGACCTGAGCCGATACCTAGTCTGACGCTTAACCGACTGAGCCATCCAGGCACCCCAAGACTTCTGATCCTTTAACGGGGGTGTTGCTTCATGGTGAGGTTATCTAGGATTTCCAGAGCCAGAATGAATGAGTCCGGTAAAGTGCAAAACCAGGGCACGGTGAAGGTATGTGTTGGGTAGACCTTGTGGGTGAGTCATGAAAGCTTAGCCCAGACATGGCCGGCCAGGCTTTGAAGAACATATGAAGTTTTAAGCAAGCACAGTAGTCAAAGAGGTGCTCAGATTCTAGAACAGAGCCCATGGATATCTGACAGGGAGGAAGGAAGCGTCTGGGACCAAGAACATATGAATTTACACCATGGAGGGAGTTGCATTTGAAAGGCTGATAACCTGCACTGATGGACTCCTTTGGGTAAATCCTCAAGGCGCACTCCTTAGAACCAAGATGAAGGATGGGGATGTAGCAATCACTTCACTTCTGGAAGGGCCCCTTCTACCTCTGATTTCGGAAGCTGTGTGAACTTGGCACACAGAAATGTTCACATGACTGAACCCATCTCCGTGTGAACATTGACACTTCACAGCTGCAATTTTCTGTAATAAATGAGATGGGATACCAGGAAGTTCTGAGCTGCCTCCTGGAGGTGCCTGGGTTCAACCTCATCACACTTCTCGCATCAGCCCTGGGTGTGGGAAGGATGAGCAGAGGAGTGTGGCAAATCAACCCTCGTTCATGTCGCCACTTTCAATGCGTGTTTGGTTGTACGGGTGCCTTGAGATTTGAAAACATTAGCTACCTTTAAATCAAGTCGGGCACCTTATAAATCAAAATGATAAATGATTGATAAATAAATTGTCATTGCTACAATTAGATTTTCCATTATACTTGTATGCTATAATTTAAAATGTAATTTCCCTTGAAGCTCATAAAGGCACTGTAGTATTAGGGTGTCACAATGTATTAAGAGCGAGTGCAGGCGTGGTGGTGGTGGTTCAGCCCGAGCCTTGATGAAGTGTGGGATTGAGCTGTAGGGTTTAATGCAAAAGCACGCATTTGGCTGTAGGTTCAGGGGCAGCGGCCTAGATCACATGCAAGGCCCTGGGTGTTTCAGCTGGAGCAGCAGAAGATTTAAGAGGGAAGGAATCCTCCAAATGAAGAGAGAAAAAAAAAAAAGATGGATTAGGGAAGGAATAAACATTGGATGGGAGGTTGAATATCTGGGGGCCATTCGTGGCTGGGTCTCGAGCTAGCTGCATCATTTTAGGGGCAACGTCCCTTCCTTCGAGCTAGCTGCATCATTTTAGGGGCAACGTCCCTTCCTTTCCCAAGGAGAATTTAATGGGATTTATCATGAAATAGAAATGTGTTTTCCACAGCTCAGTTTCCCCGGTGAGCAGTGAGGAGCCTGAACTATTGGTAGCTCACTCAACTCAGATCTTTGGAAGTCAGATGTAGGGCACCTGTGAGAAACGTCCCTGGTGATTCTGATGCAGCCGTGTCTATACCAGCCTTCAGACATTTGGCGGCAATGACGGAATAGTTTGTGATCTTAAGAGTGTTCTACAGAGGCGAGGCTCCCTGACTTCTGATTCAGCACCCAAATGAATGTGGCCAAATGAATTCATATTTGAATATCCATGCAAGTGCTTAGTCTTGACATGGGGATGGACTTTTCCCTCCCCTACACTCAAAAGAGTTGAGGTTTCCCTTCACCATTACCAGAGAGGTTTTACAGATGTTATCTTGGGGCATACTGATGGATAGACCAATTCTATTTTCTGGTTCCTCAGGCACGTCCTTTGATCCCTTTAACAATTCCTTCCTGGATGACTCTCAGTCTCCGTGATGCCTATCTCCGTCATGACCCAATATTCCCCGATCGTGACCCATCAGAAGACACAGAGCATTGTGTCCTAAACAGGCTAGACATTTCTGAATTGAGAACGGAGCCCTGGGCCGTCAGAGAAGGGTCAGGTTCCCACAAACACTTTAAATCCCGATTTCCCACCCTCGCAGCTCATCAGTGCCATATCTCCACTTTGAACGTCCATCCACACACAGAGCAGAGTGGATGTCACCAGGCCAGTATTAAATCAATAGCCCCTGTGCTCACAGAGCCCCTTTGACCTGCGCTTTTGGGAATGACCTGAAATCATTACAGACTCAGCCGTGTGTGGCTGTGAGGGTCTGCTTGGTGTCAGAAACCCTTATGCCTATTTATAATTCCTCCTGTAACTCTCTCCTTGTCCCCAAATTGGCCATCAAGTGGTTCAATTGACCTTGAAATGTGGATTGTAAATTGTGACCAGAGGAAACTAGAGATTCCAAAGTGATTTTTACCCCAATCATGCCTGTTTCTTTCCTTTTTTAGTTTTCTAAGGATTTTTTTTTTTCCTGCTCACGAGGATACCCGCCATCTTACTCAGGCAAGGTCTTTTTTAGCGAGGGCTCTTGTTCGTGTCATTCTAGCGACTCATTAAAATGAATGAATCTGGCTTCCTAGACCTTGATTAGAAGCTCACATGATGTAAGAGTTTATCAGACTTGCTGTTTGGAGAATGAGAATTCCCCCCACACTCTGTCCAGGATGGTAGAAATCTATGGGGAATCTGTGGGGAATCTTCCCTTAAGATCCGTCAGAAGGTTTGATGGCACATTTTCAAATGAGTTAACCTAGGACAGTGCATTAGTGAGCACTGGGGCAGAGCTAACAGTGTGTTTAAGGTTCCCAGAAGACCATGCCCTTCACCGTGCCCTGCCTTGTCTGCTTTGATTCAGAATTACCTCAGAAGTCTTCTGATGTACTCTGTTATATCCCCCCAAAGGAGTGCCCAATCTCTCTGCTTTCAACTTTTTTTTTCAATGTTTATTCTTGAGAGACAGAGAAAAAGAGAGAGAGAGGAAGGGGCAGAGAGAGAGGGAGACACAGAATCCGAAGCAGGCTCCAGGCTCTGAGCTAGCCATCAGCACAGAGCCCGACGTGGGACTCGAATCCATAAACCTGAGCTGAAGTCAGTCACCCAACCGGCTGAACCACCCATGCGCCCCTCTCTGCTTACATCTGTAGCCTGCTTTCCATATTCCTTAGTCTGTTTCAGCTTCTAGAAGCAGTCTCCAAACCATATTCATCTCTGTCTCCCTTGCACGCAGAGTCTGGAAGGTAAATCCTGTTGAATGGAAATGGATACATCTCTCTGTGCACCCTGTTTTTCCGAATTAATGAAAGGGGGGAAAACCACAAATAGGAACTTGATTGATAATTAACTCAGATTCACGGACCTGGAAGATCCAAGGAAATTTAAGCCTACCCCGTCATGTCCAGGGAAAGCCGCTGATTTCATACAGAGGACATGGGACTTGCCCGAGCCGCACAAGTAGGTGCCTGGACAGACCCCAGACCTCTCCATCAGGATCTCTCCCTGTCTTTTAATTTAAGGTAAGAATCCCGAATCCCGTGCTGTGGTGATGTGAGCCCTGAGGCTCCGAAGTTTATAAATTCTGGCAACTTGTAATTCAACACCGATATTGGATATATCCCCTTACGGTTGGACCTCATTTTGCCCGAGAGAAGTTGTGTGTGAATCTAATCACATTTGAAAAAATAGAAGGAAAACACTTGACTTACATGAACCTCGTAGTTGGATCTTTCAGGAAGCCAGGGACTTGTTTCTTATGCGAAGAATTACAGATGAATTAATCTGTTTTTATTTTCAGGTTCTGGAAAGTAAAGCTCTCTGGCCCTGAAGGGTCGTTAACAATGACTGAGGTGGGAGGGGGCAGGTTTAAGAAGCTCAGATACCCTTTCAATGGTCTGTGTGGGATTGGAATGTTTATTGGGATGCCCTCCCCTCTCCCCCACTCACCTCTTCTTTATTCTTGTCTTTCTCTCTCTAACAGCACGAAGGTGAATGTGTTAATGAAGCTTTGATTATTTTCTGCCTGTCGTTTAAAGACTATGCTACACTGTTAACTAAGTTGAATTTAAATTAAAAGAAAAAATAAAGATAGCCCCCAGTTTTCTGTTCAGCTGAGGGACGAGGAAGGGTGAAGGAAGGTTCCAGGTGGCCGGTACCTGGGCAAAGTGCCAGGTTCCACGGAGGCATTTGGTAAATATTCATTAGTGCTGCTGCAGAGGCTGATCCAGAAGATTCACACCCACCTCCAGAAAATTCCAGAACCAGCATCTAGTAAGCATCTCGTTAAGCCAAGTGCTTTGTTGAGAACTTCAGAATGATAGGCGTCTGAGGCCTTTGTCTGGGCCTCGTGATTCTGTCCCCCTCACTGGGGTCAGCAGGTACTCCAGAGGACATCTGTCACATCCGGGACCTGGAAAAACTCAGACATGAAAGTGTCAACTGCAAAGCTGGGCATAACATTCTTTTTAAAAATTTTTTTTACATTTATTTATTTTTGAGAGACAGAGGGAGACACAGCACAAGTGGGGGAGGAACAGAGAGAGAGGGAGACACAGAATCTGAAGCAGGCTCCAGGCTCTGAGCTGTCAGCACACAGCCCAATGCCGGGCCTGAACTCATAAACCGTGAGATCATGACCTGAGCTGAAGTTGGACGCTCAACTGACTGAGCCACCCAGGTGCCCTCAGACATGACATTCTTAGCGATTCCACTGATACCTGCAGGAGCCCCAGACTTTCAGCTGATTTGTAGAAAATTGTCCCCTTGAAGTGTGCCTGCTTTTCTTGCCTCTTTTCCTCCAGCTTTGGCATCGTCTCCCCCTCTCTGCCCTCTCCTTTCACCTGTCACAGTCTCTCTCTTTCTCTCTCAACACTTGTACTAGGGGAGGCAAAATCACCAGTGCTTCAGGTTTGCAGATGTGCTGGACCGGGATTCCAGTGCCTGGTGGATGCCGAGACAGGAGGCCATTCAAGGCCATCGGGGACTGGGGAAGGGCTCACGGGGCGAGGGGCACATCGGGAAGCCCCCAAAATGGTTTCTGTCTTACCAGTAATCATTTAAAGATTCCCCTCGTGGGGCCGGCGGACGGGACGGTGGCCTGAACAGTGGAAGATGGATTCTATTTCACCT
The DNA here is from genome assembly GCF_003009895.1 of Hyaena hyaena. Lineage (NCBI taxonomy): Eukaryota > Metazoa > Chordata > Mammalia > Carnivora > Hyaenidae > Hyaena > Hyaena hyaena. The sequence goes on along the minus strand of NW_024081145.1, from coordinate 483,290 downwards.
GTGCAGGAGCAGATAGTGCTCCCACCCCTGCAGACATTGGCCTGCGGCCACTGGGTGGTCTCCAGTCTCTAACCAAGGCTCAGGACGCAACCAGCTGGCAATCATGCGCCTGTGTAATTGCTGGAGCGCTTGAGGATTCACCTGTTCCCCTTATTCATTAACAGCTTATTCATTAAAGGACAAAGAATGTCCTTTGCTCTCTGGAGGACCTATGGACTCAATTGCTTTCCTAAAAGCAGAACCTCTCGGTGACTTGAGTGGCATTTTTAAGTGATTTGGAGCACACAGATCTCCGCACGGGGCTGGTAATGCGTATGCAAATGGCTGCCGCCCCTGACCTTCTGGCCTCAGCCTGTTGGTTTATTTAGTCGTTGCTCTGCTGCCATCTCCACTAAGGCTGGCGACACAGCAGGATGCTTTTCCTGGGAAGCATAGCGCAGACCTCCTAGAACATCCCACAGGAATATATGTTCTTGGATTGCCTAATGGAGCTTCCCAAATCCCTCTGCCTGGCCCTTCGAGAAAACTGGTCTTCAAAGGTACTGCATGTCTGGTCCTCTGCTGTTCTCAGAAACCGGCCGGCCCCGGGGGCAGAATCTTGAGGCTGGGAGGGGTGCACCTGGACTGTCAGGCTGTGCAGGGCTGCAGTAGGAAGGAGGCCCCAGGGTGAGCATAGGGGATAAAGTTTAGGAGCCACACTTAGATCCTAGAGAGAACTTGGGAAGAGGCTCGGAGCAGGACTCCTCGGTGGACGGTCTTGGGCTCTGGGATTTTCAAGGCGGGAACCCAGGCAGGCAGAAGACCGGAATGTCGGGCCAGGCGATGGCCAACTGTCACCTGCTACAAGGGTGGGCTGTGGTTTAAGAGGGACTAGATTTGTAGGGACGAGGGGCTCAGTCGCCACACCAGGTTGAGGATCCCTGAGTTTCCTCTGACCCCGAGCAAGACTAGCTCCCCAGCCTGGGCACAGGCCGGCAGGCACTTGACTTTTGAGCTTGCTTATGCCCCCCGAGTATGACTGAGAGATGGGGAGGAAAGGGAGGGAGGAGGGCTCTATTCTTATTAAGCATATGCTCTGCTCCCGGCACTGGTTTTAAAGACTGTCCTCTTCTCCTCTTGCAAAAACTTGGAAGTCCCTATGTTAATCTTCCTATTGAAGAAATAAGGAAACTGAGGCTGAGAGCAGCAGAAAGACATAACACCATAGATTGTCAGCAAATGATTGAGTTGGAGTGTTCTTTTTTCCTGTAAGATTTTTTTTTAAGTTTATTTATTTGTTTTTGAGAGAGAGAGAGGGAGAGATTGAGAATGAACAGGAGAGGAGGTAGCAGAGAGAGGAGAAAGAGACAGAATCCTGAGCAGGCTCTGCACTGTCAGCCCAGAGCACAATGTGGGCCTTGAACAAATGAACCTGTGGGATCCTGACCTGAACTGAAGTCAAGAGGGGGACGCTTAACCAACTGAGCTACCCAGGCACCCTGGAATGTTCTTTTTAACTTTACATTCTTTCACCAATCACAACAACGAATACTGATCATGCTAAGAATAAAGAAAATAGAATCAAAACGTCAAAGCTTTTTCTTTCCCCCAGGGAATGACAATTACCAACATTTATTGAGCACATACAGCATCCCAGGCATTGTCCTAACCACTTTACGTGCTTTATTTAATTTGCTCCTAACACAACCAAAAAAAAGACACGTTTTTTGTTTGTTTTTGTTTGTTTTTGTTTTGTTTTGTTTTTTGATTTTTGTTTTTGTTTGTCCCCTGTCTGTCTCTCCCTCTTCACTACAGATGGAAAGTCTGGAGATTAGAGACTTGAAGTATCTTGCCCAGAGCCAGCCAGCAAGGGACAGAACCAGAATGTGAACCCAAACAACGTAACTCTGGAGCTCAGACTCCTAAACACCATGCAATTTATTGTGTGTCTACTATGGAGAATACAAAGATTAATACACACCTCCTTCTATTGAGAGCTTCCAACCTATCAGAAGGAAGGGCATGCAACGTGTTACAACTGTATCTTTTCCCATATGACTATCTCCTGTTCCAATATCACTTATTTTCAAAGCCATATTTTCCCTAGAGATTTCAGATGGGTCTGTATCATATTCTGAATTTTCATCTGCAGCTGGATCTATTTCAGGCTTTTTGTTCTGGTTCACTGATCTGTCTGTGTATTCATTTGCAAGGACCCCACTGTTTTAGTCATAAAGGTTTACATTATGTTTTCATGTATATGGTAGAGTTAGTCCTTTGGGCTAAAACTAGTTGAGGTGGGATCAGGGAAGTTACCTCCAAGGAGGGTGTTATTTAAATTGGATTATAAATAGCAAGATGGGGTCGGCCATTTGGAGAATAATTCTCTGCAAGGGGGAGATGCCAGAGCAAAGACAGGAAGACGAGGAAAAACGTGGGAAGGGTATCGGGATTGAAGTCACAGTCAGGTATCATAGGGAGTTGGGAGACCGTTCGCTCGCGAGTTTGGATTTTATTTCAAATCCAACAAAGAGCCACTGGAGGGTTGTTTTAAGCAAAGGGAGTTGGGATACAGGAGGAGGCGGAAAGTGACACAATTTGGTTTATGTTTTGCAAAGCTCCCTTCGGCCGAAGACTAGAGAATGGATTAGGAGTTGGGAGAGGAGGAAACGGGGAGGCCAGTTGGAAGCCATTGCCACCATCTGTACTATAATCTGGATGAGGAACTCAGCGTTGGCCATGAGGGTGAGAGACAGACAGTAGGGTGCCAGAGGAGATCTGGAGGACTTGAGGACATCTCCTAGGTTCTGGTGAGCATTAGGGCAGATGAAGGAAGTATGGGTTTGAAGATGAGATCCAGGAGTTCTGTCTTGGCCATATTAACTCTGAGGTTTCCCTCTGCAAAAGGAAGTAGCATCCGCAAGCCTCATGTTATCTAGGAAGACTTTAATAGTCTATATCTATTTTAATACCTTCATTGCTATAGCTCAAGATCATTTACACCGAATGATTATCTCACTCATGCACCATCATTCAGTGTATTTTTATGGAGTATAGATTTTTTTTTGCCTACAACTATTTATTTAAAACCTCCTTTCTAAGAGAGGATGCCTTCCTAAACATATGGTACTCTGCTGATCCCTGAACACAGGAGTAAGGATGAAGACGTGAAAGAAATTTGAATATGTATCCCTGTCCTTAGGAACTTACATTCTATTTAAGAACTTGAAAAGACATGAAAAAGCTCAGTAACATTGTATTTTTCTGTGTAACTTCAACTTTCAAGGGAAAAAATGTGTAATAAGTCGGAGAAATAGAGGAACATAATGTCTTTCCCTGACTCTTCTAGGGTTTGCGTAGTGAAGGTGGACTCTGGGAGCGCTGATATGATCAAGGGCCTCCAGGGCTTCCGAATGGCTTCCTGTCCCGGGTCTGTGAGCTCCCCGAGCCAGTCGGTCAAGGCAAAAAGCACTCTATCTGGCAGCGGTGGTAATGGTGGAAGTGGGGATTGGAATGAGTCACATGCGTGTCTGCCAACATGTAGACTGATGCTGAGTTTCAAGACCAAAGGATGTTGAATCACAGGATGCTCTACTTGGCTCCATGTCCTGTTCTCCCTTTGTGATTTCAAATCACTCTTACGGGTTTGAGCACTCCATGCACAAATGCTTCCCAAGTGTGAATAGCACCCCACTTAGGTCTGAACTTGGAGCCCGTTGAAGATAGTGCTTACTCTCCACAGAACCCATTTATTTGAACATCACGCAGGCCTCCCCAGGGTGAGTCCTCTACACGACTAATTAATCATCTCCTTCCAAATGAACAGACAGACGATTCGCTCCTAAGCTCCGGGATTCAGTTTCTGGAGTCACCAGTTAGCTTCCCCATCGCCAAAGCCTGGAGCGCTGTCCCCTCCTTCCCCGCATCTGGTTAATCTCCAAGCTCTGCCGATTTTTATCTCCACAGCATTTCTTGGGTTTCTGGGTTCTGCAGCTCACGCTGGGTTCCCAAGCACTGCTCTAATGTCAGCCTTTGCTACTTATACTTGGTCCGGTGCTGCAGCACTAGCTGGTTTCCCAATGTTAATTTCACTGCCTTTAAATCCATCCTTCCCTCTGCACCCAGAGTGAATGGTCTCAATGTCAATTTCGACCTTACGTCCCTCCCCTCCCTCAGGGCCTTCTGTGATCATCCATTTTGCTCAGGATCATCCCCAGGCTTCTTAGCATGGCTTTCAAGAGCTCCTGTATGGGCTCCTGCTTCACCACCCCCCTTCATCTTTGGTCCCTGCAGAGGAATAATACCCAGTGGTTTGCTGACTGTCTTGGACGCATCGTGAACTGCTGCAAAGCTACTTTTTTCCTGCAGGAGTGATGTGAACGGCAGGGGCTTGTGCTACCACCTGCTTCCCGCCTTCCCTCTCTGCTCTTCCTTGTGCTTTGAGACTAGATGGGGCAGGGATCGAACACCTCCCAGGGGTCTGCCTAGAGCTACCGGCCTCACCTTGTTATCTTCCTGTCTTAGCCATTTGCTAAGCCGTGCGTGGAGATCTACCTTTCCTGTGGCTCGTGGACTCCCGAGGACCTGCCCTCTTCAACAGGATTATAGTACACGCCTCATAGACCATTTTCAATGGTCTCGTAGCCACATTTTAAAAGTAAAAAGAAAGGGGTAGAATTAATTTTAATGAACTATTCCACGTAACCCGATAATGTCCTTAAATATCCTTTCAACATGCTTCACTGTTCACATCGTGAGTGCTAGATAGCAGAGAGTGGCTACCGGGTCGGACAGCTCAGCTCCAGACGGTAAATTCGCAAGGGTTTAGATGCATGCAGGTCATCTGAGCAGCCCAGGTTCGAGGGACGATGTTTCTCAAATTGTGCTTCCCCGACTCCTGGCTTTCAGGGTCACCTCGCTCTCAATCAGCTTCCTGAGTGATTAAACATGCCAATGCTTGCGTCACAGCCCACATCCATGAATCTAATTGGGGATCTGCATTTTATTTATTTAAAAAAAGTTTTAATGTTTTTATTTATTTATTTTTTGGCGGCTTGAGGGAGAGGAAAAGAGAGAGAGAACACAAGTAAGTGAGCGACAGAGAGAGAGAGAGAGGGAGACACAGAATCGGAAGCAGACACCGGGCTCTGAGCTGTCAGCACAGATCCCGAAGCAGGGCTTAAACCCACAAACTGTGAGATCATGACCTCAGCCAAAGTCGGGTGCTTAACCCACTGAGCCACCCAGGAACACCATTGAAACATGGTCTTCACCCACCCTTAGCAGTTTGGGAATGATTGCTTCTTACTTTCCACTTTTCTAAAAATATTTATTCTCATCTAATTGGAAGGAAAAATATTTATTCTCATCTAATTGGAAGGAATGGCACCACTTTATTTTTTTTAAGTTTATTTATTTATTTTGAGTGAGTGAGTGAAAGAGACAGTACGAGCATGAGCGGGGGAGGGGCGGAGAGAGAGGGAGACAAAGAATCCTAAGCAGGCTCCAGGCTGCTTTCTGTTATCTGAACAGAAAGGTATGAAAGCTTTTTGTGTAGAAGAGAGCACTTCAGAGAAGTTGGTGTTTAGGAGACCACGAGTGGCCAAGTGGCCAGTGGCCAGTTGTAAATACACAAATAGTATTGACACTTGCTGTTTGGTCACCTTGGGCATGAACCCTGTAGAAAGATTAAAGGATGAGAAGGACGGACAGTGGGTGGCATTTCGTGCGCCAGCTCTGCTAAGGGATCTTTCCAGAAGTCCCTGGGGGAACCCATCTCTTAACCCTTTGTCCGCCATTGACCCCCAAGGGCTGCCCTTAGCCAGCAGCGGCTGGGCTGGGTCCTTTGAAGATCTGGTACCACAAGGCCCCCCTCTGGCACTGAATGGCCTGTGCCACCTGTGACGGAGGTCCTCACCATGGAGACGAGAGACACGCCACTGCCGCCTGGGTGACAAGCTCAGTGAGGAGCAGCGCGGAGTGGGGCTGGCAGGCTGCCAGCTCCCGGTCTCTCTGTTTTGTGTTCCTCACTCATAACTGTTTATTGTGACAGGTAAACACTTGTTTTGAAAGCTCGCAGGCATACTATTAAAACACAAGTGTTCTTGACACAGTCAAGCTGGGCTGTAAAATGTTTATCTTTGTGAATGACAAACACTGGCGTTTCTTCTTTCTCTCTCCTTTCTCTTCTCCTTTTCCCTCCTTCCCTTCTCTGTTTGACCTCATCCCTTCTTCTCCGTCCATGCCTTCCTGCCTACCAAAGGGGTGGCCCGCCGGCTGCACATGTGCCTCATGGCAAGAGGGTGGATGAGGAAGGGACAGGATGACAGGGAATATCCAATTACTTGTCTTGACTCCAGGTATCTGGGACCACGGGTAAGTGTAACTTATCATTGAACCTTTAGATTGTCAAAGTTTTTTATAAGCATTCACTGAAAAATAAAGGAAATGAAAAAAAAAAGAATTTAGATAAAATCAAGTTCTTTTTTTTTTAATTTTTACATTTATTTCTAGGAGAGAGAGAGAGAGAGAGACAGCGTGAGCAGGGGAGGGTCAGAGAGAGAGGGAGACACAGACTCTGAAATAGGCTCCAGGCTCTGAGCTGCCAGTCAGCACAGAGCCTGACGCGGGGCTCGAACCCACGAACCGCGAGATCATGACCTAAGCGAAAGTCGGACGCTTAACTGACTAAGCCACCCAGGCGCCCCGATAAAATCAAGTTCTTTTCTTTTCTTATTTTATTTTAGAGAGAGAGAGAACGAGAGAGATAGAGCAGGAGAGAGGGGCATAGGGAGAGAAAGAATCCCAAGCAGGCTCCGTGCTCAGCGTGGGGCCCATTGTGGGGCTTGATTCCATGACCCTGGGATCAAGATATGAGCGGAAATCAAGTCGGACACTCATCAACGGAGCCACCCAGGTGCCCCTAAAATCAAGGTTTTTTTTAACTTATTACTTTGAAATCATTATAGATTCACACACAAGAGGTTGCAGATAATTGTACAGGAAGCTTCTGTGTACCCTTCATCCAGTTTTCCCCAATGGTGGCATCTAGTAGGGCTACAGCTCAGCATCACAACTGAGAAGCTCACATGAAAACAGTCCACAGACCTTACTCATATTTCACCTGTTTTACATGCACTAGAGTGTGCACGCATGCGCATGTGTGTGTGTGTGTGTGTGTGTGTGTATGGTCAAGAGGTTCTTAGAGCAGTTCATCTTGGAATGGGAGAGGATGTTGCAGAAGCCCCTTTTGTCCACAAATGGGACTTTGAAAGAAGGACCTCCCATGGGTCCTTCTAACTGAATACGTTCCTTCCCCCCCCAACACACCCCACTTCACAGTTGGCTCTAAGCTGTATTGCTGGGTGTCCCATTCTTGAGACCCATTCTGTGGCTTCCCTTCTGCTTTCACAGGTGTAGCTAGTTTGTGAAATTCTTCTGTGCCTACATGTGCGTAGAAGCTAATGGGCTGAGGTGTTATGCTCTTCTGATCATCATTAATAGGAACCTCCTACCCTTATCCTGATGGAGTGATGTGAACGGCAGGGATTTCAAGCGATGTGGAAGACCACTGGGGACATATTTGAAGGAGGCGAGTCTTAATGAGACTCTCAGTCTCCCTTATATAGAGCCCAGTGGCCCATTGTCTAACAGCCATCACTGATTTTAGCTTGAATTTCTGCAGATTGATTTAAGCTTCCTTCCGCTCGACAGCTCTTGAAATCTGAGCAGACAGCTCCAAAGCCCTGTGCACATCTCTGTTTCTCCAGATTAAATATTTCCTCACTGGTTCTTCATGGTGAGAAGTCTTGTCACTCCGCATGGCTTCAGCTTCTGTTAATTGATGTCCCTCTTAAACCCTGCTGCCCCTAAATTGAGGATAAGCACTCTGTGGGTGTAAACAAGTTTGGATGTAAACAGGCCCTGGCCTTTCTTCGTCTAGATGAGCCTTGTTCTATGCAAGCTGCTAGCTGTCTCGTGCAGTGACCCGATGTGTGGCTTCCACCACTGAAGACCGCGCATGCGTGCCTTACACGTCACCATTTTACATTTGGTCTTCAAAGAAGCCACCCCGTGCTCCCATCTTTTGAAATAATTTTTCATTGTATTTAATGGAATTGCATATGGGAGCTCATTGTGGTAATAATTTCAGAAGTCATCAGTGAACAATAATCTCATAGGACAAAAGCATACCATTATTTACCTCGTGTGGAGAAGCAGTGCGTCATGAGTATGTAGCTGGCAGCTGAGTCCATTTTAACTTACAATGGCAGAAATATATCCTCTCACAGTTCTGGAGTCTGGAAGTGCACAACCAAGGTGTTGGCAGGGCCATGTTCCCTCTCGTGGGTTTAGGGGAGAGTCTGTTCCTTCTCTTTAAACTTTTAGCTTCTGGTGTCACCTTGGTGGTCGTTAGCATAGAGATGAGTTGCTCCCATTTTTGACTCCTTTGTCACAGGGACTTGTATCCTTGTCTGTCTCTGAATCTCGTCTCCTCTTTTCCTTGCAAAAGACATGTCCTCTTCACCCCTTTGATCTCAGGATGTGATCATAGTTGGAAAGTGGGTCATTGTAGATGCAATTAGTTATGATATAGCCTTACTGGTGTAGGATGGTCAATAGTTACAGGTGTCCTTATTTTAAGGACGAAGAGTTCCTAATTTGGCAAAAACAAATGTGAACATCATTCTGAAAAATAAAGAAACTTTCTAAAAATGTAGGGTCAACTAAAGTTAAACCTTTCAAAATTATCTTGAAATAATCATAGATTGAGTCGTAGGACATTGCAGCAAATAGTACAGAGGTGGTAACATCTTACATGACTATAGCACAATATCTACATGACACAACACTACAGCACAACTAGGAGATGGATGTGAGAACCACTCGTAGGCCTTACTCACATTTCACTCACCTTCATGCACTCATCTGCACATATGTGTGTCAGGTCAAGTGCTTTGGACACTTGAGATCCAGCTTGGTGGGGACACCTGTGAGATGTGAGCTTTGCCTGATTCGATGGCCTCAGGACATCAAGACCCAAGAATAAGACTGAGTGTGGATGTCCCCAGGCATGTCGCTTATTCCCTCATCTATAAAAAGACTGTCATTTCTTTGACCCTCACTCTTCACAGGGTCAAGATCATAAGCGGACAAATACTTCATAAAATATGATGCTCCCATATACAATTAGTCCTTATTATGAGAATATTACTCTCTCAAAAGACTCAGGCTCTCTTCACATCCAACGGAATACGGTAGACTTGTATTTAGTATAAGTAAGCTTATCACATTTGATGCTACTGGAGGCCGTCTAGTTTTCAGCCTGCTTTCCCATTTCCTTTCATGTACAAAACAGTCATCTGGTAATTAAAATAAGACATTCAAAGGAACAGAAACTAAAAGTGCCCTGCTAACATAAAAGAGTGAAATGAAGAAAGTTCAGGCGAAGTGGAGTGTTGACACTCTCATTGAGGTGAATGAAACTTCGATGGTGGAGACATTCTCAGAGCCATGAATCTGGAATATCAAACTAAGCTCAATGGCCACTCTAGGGAGATGAAGAAGGAAGGGATCGTTCTTTCCAGGATTGCAATTTTGAAGTCTTTGGTATTAGTCCTTCTCTGAGGGAGAGAAGTAGGAAATAGGCCAGAAGTGGTTGCTGATGAAAGGCCTGCTCTCAAGAATGGAGAGAAGTGAGCATGGAATGTACTCCTAGCAGATGAAAGGAGGCTCCAGTCAGGATCCAATAGAGGCCTTCAGAGTCTCTGGTACTTTGTGACATGGCTGGACTCTGAGGGAGACTCACAGTGGACCTAACCTGAATAAGGAATTTATACAATGGTCCAAACTGCCTTCAAACTTGATTATCATCTAGGAAATATGACTCCCTCAGAGACTGCAAATACAAAGAACCTCAAGAAAAGGTTTAGTAGAACTAATGAATAATAGATTCACTGCATGTCAGGAGGGAGGAAGTTAGAGATGGTCACAGGGCTACCTTTGAGGTTGACGTCAAGAACGTCCATACCCTCCCACACGACATCTCTGGGGGACCCTGTCAAACGGAGCCGTAGATGAGAGGCCCAATGTACTGATTATGGAAAAGTGGAGAGAGCTTAGGATGCTCTTAAGTTGTAGCATTTCAAATTTGGTCAGAGTGGAGAATGATAAAATAATCTGTTGATCTATGGATTTAAAACCTCTTTTTCCACAAAAGAAATCTTCAGAGAAACCCATTTTTTTTTCCCTGTGTGGTGGGACACATTTCCTCAGTAATCTCTTAGTCTGGGTGGGAGACAAGGAAGGGAGAGACCCAGGATCTTGGAGGAGAAATGGGGCCCGGGTCTTGGTAGCGCTGAGATGCTAAAGGCTGCTTTATAAAGCATCTGAGGATTTAAAGGCCGCAAATGCTTCTTGAACATTAGATCAAGACTGAGTGGGTTTGGTGGGTTATGGTTCTCGCTTGTAGACCTGCTAATGGTCATTGGTGGGGTCTTAATTCTTGGGGAGCAAAAAGAGTCTCCCCCACATACAATATACCTGAAAATAAATAAAGAGAAAAGGCAAATTATTTCCCAGTTTTTCTTCATTCTCCAAACACCTTCTGTGTTTATTCTGTTCTCTACCAAGAGCAGAACCACAACCATAGAAGATGACCGTCCTCAAGGTCTGGCTCAGACCCAAAACCATGAAGATGTGCTGACAGCGAGGGATATTTGGAATTGGCTCACTTTTTAGGAGAATGTAGTGGGGCGGGGGCATGGATTGGGGATGGGTGAAAAAGAAGCAAGGACTGGAGAGACTAGAAGAGCAAGAGGCATGAGGAGGAATGGAGGGAGCCCATGGAGATACTGGCTGTCACACTAAGTCCTCTTCAAAGGGATAGTCTAAAGACTTGGCGGTGGCACCCCACAACTCTTGACAATGCAAGCTAGATTCAGGTGGACCACACCTTTATGTTTCTGCCTCCTCTCAATCCTATACTTTGGGTTTTCTCTTCAGAGAGCTGGCCTGTAGCAAGAACAAGCCAGGGGCTGATAGAAACATCACTGAATTTTCTAGAATTAAACTTACCTTCTCTCGCAAGCTCCACCCCCTCCCCCATTCTGCCACATGGCGGGGATGTTTATCTCATTCAGTTCATGGTTTTCCCAGACAGCTCTGAGGTGGGGGATCATTTTTGGTTATCTCTTGGGGCTAGCATCCTCTGAAGCATCCCTTCACCTGTTGGGACTTTGAAGTTTCTTGCGTGTAGGTCATTCACTGCCAGATTTTCCTTATCTCTCAGCATTGAGGACCCCCAGGGCCAGCCCAGTCTTGATGATTCACTTGGGGGGGGGGGCTTGCCGCAGTCAGCACAGAGTCGAACTTGTGGTTGTGGTTTATTACAGTAAAAAGAATGCAAAGCACCATCATCCAAGTGAAAAGGCACATGAGGTGAAGACTGTGGAAACGAGACTCAAGCTTCCCTGAGTCCTTTCCTGGTGGAGCCTCACAGGATGTGCCTAATTCCTCCAGCAAGGAGCTGTGACAATGTGTGTGAAATGCTATATGCCAGGGAACCTCATTAGAGACTCAGCATCCAGGGTTTTTACTGGGGGCTCACCACGTAGATACCCTAGGCTTAGAACATACCAAAATTCCAGATGCCCAGAAGGACAGCAAGGGTTTATATAAATCGCGTGGTATGGACAGTGTCAGCACAGTGAGCCATCCTTACCAGTTACAGAAAGGTGAGAATCCGCCCCAGATCAGGTCCCTTGGTGCCAGTCAGGGGACGATCTTGCAAGCAGACCTGTCTAAGGAAACCAGTCTCGGACCTGCATAGCTTCTCCATCCCTGTGGCATTTTGTGCCAAGTCTGTGCTATTATTAGACATCCAGGAAGCCTTCCCTTCACCCCAGGGGCTCTGAGCAGAGGGAAGACCCTGAGGCTCCCTTAGACACATGGGCAAGATGTGTCATGCAGCCTTTTTGTTTTGCTAGAGTCTTTCTGCTTTTCTGAGCTCCTGCTGGGAGGGGAGGAGGCAGCCCAGGACCCTCTGGTCTCTGATTCTCCAAATCTACCTGCTGAATTGGCTGTATTTCCTCTTCCTCCATTTCTGGAAGGAGGGAGGCAGGTTGCAAGAGCTTTCTTCTGGGAACCCACCAACATCTGAGGTGACTCCTGTGTCTCAACTATGTTCTTTTTTCTCAATTTAGAGATCTTTTCTTCTCTTATTTTTATTTTTATTTATTTATTTGTGTTGTGGGTAGAGGAGAAGGGGAGAGGGAGAGAGAGAGAGAGCAGGGGAAAAGGGGCAGAGAGAGAGACAGAACCTTAAACAGGCTCCCTGCTCAGCATGGAGCCTGACACTACCCTGGGATCATGACCTGAACTGAAATCAAGAGTCAGACACCCAACCCACTGTTCCACCCAGGCCCCCCAAGGATGAATCTTTAATTTTGCAATTTAAGAACAAATCCTGTCAACCAGTGGAAATACCCTATGAAGTTCTGGAAGCATGGGCATTGGGAGTTCTTTCCCATGTTTTAGATGAAATTTTGATTCTGCGTTAACTGGTCTTTTTCCTAGTGCTTGAGCTCAGTGTGTCTGTTTTTAAAGGAGCCTGCAGCAAGGGTAAATTGCATAGTAGTTACTGAGAAACTGAGCAGCTGTGATTAATTCAAGTTGCTTTGCCCAGGTACAGCGTATTCATCATCTGCATCAGGGTTTAGTTTATCTCTTAGAAATATTTCAGGAAGGATGAAATGATCGCCTCTTTCTTTGGGTGGGGCCAAGATGTCAGGGATTCAGAAGTGATAAGAATGAATCAAGCCCTTATAATCTAGTTTAGATAGAGTCAAGCCACACGATATCCTATTTGGGGTATCTGGAACTTTCAGATTTGATAAACGTGAGAGGTAGGAGCTAGGATTTTGTTAAACAGTCATATGGGTCATATACTGTGTGGAGCAGCAGATGAGAACACTGACCCTCAAGATGTTGAGTGCCAGCCCAAGGTCACATGACAAGTGTCCTTCCCTGGAGGCTGTGCACTGGACATGAGCATAATCTGCCTTCCCACGCCATCCTATTCCATGTAACAGGGTTTGGATTCTAGGACAACCACAAGAGCTGCTAAGGGAAAGTAGGACCAGACCAGTGATGTGAGTGGCTCCAAGAGCATTGCTGATTCCCATGATGTTGACACTTGGGAGCCAAATCAAGGCCATAAGAGGCCCAGAGGGACTTTTGGGGCAGCCCTCTGTTGTGTCTCCTTCTGTCTGTCTCCCCTTTCACCCTTGGGTATAACTCTGTCTGTTTGATAGCTGCCCTTGTCTGAGGGTGAGAACCTCAGCTTATCTACAGGATCAAGGGTTCAGAATGCACCCACTCTTTTCCTCCTTTCTGCCCATGTCAGTCCTTGCCTTGTCTCTGTGATCAGGTTATTGGGCTTGCTCTGAGCTATTCATACACCCACAGCATTAATGTGCATATGCATGTATGCATGCATGTATGTGTGTTATTAGGTGGAGAAACACCATCTTAGCAATGGGAACAAAGAATACAACAGAGAGAGTAATCTTTGTAAAAGACACACACACACACACACACACACACACACACATTTTAGAGAGGGAATGAGTATGTAAGCAGAGAAGAGGGGCAGAGGGAGAGAGAGGGAGACAGAGAGAGAGAGAGAGAGAGAGAGAGAGAGATTCTCAAGCAGGCTCCATGCTCAGCATGGACCCTGATGTGGGGCTTGATCCCATGAGCCTGGGATCATGACTTGAGATGACATCAAGAATCAGACACTCAACTGACTGCATCACCCAGGCACTCCTAAAAAATATTTTTAATTGAAGCATAGTTAAGGCACAATGTTATATTAGTCTCATGTATAAATGTATCGACTCAATCCCATGCATTAAGGAAAGAATAGTCTCCATGGCAATCTGTGACATTGAAACACTGGTCCTCAGTGGCCCCACTGACATTCTGATTCTTTCCACCCTGTTGGCAGCAGACCTCTCACCCATTTTAGATTTCATAACAATCTAATACAACGAGTTTGAACATTATAGCATGGATTTCACTCCCAAGGGGTACATACAATTTCCAATGCAATGGTTGCAAGTCTGTTCTTCTCTTTCACTCAAGGAAGCAAGTACAATGGCTAGAGGCAAAAAAAAGTCATGAGTTTAAAATTTATTATAAGTAACAAATTACCTGCAGCCAAACCCACAGTTCACCGAGATACACCAGCATGTTAGGCAGTCACCATGGAGACCTGCTGGTTCAGAGTGCAAAATATAAGGGACCTGAGGTCTCATGATCTTTCCAAGTTGACCTGACATGAGTCACTGGCCCTGAGGTTCCTCCTCCGTAAAATTAGATGGCTGGACCATTGAGCTTAAGTTTGCTAAAGGAGTCTAGGACTCTGGTACAGATCAGAATGACAGTATGTAATCCATATCTGTGGGTGCACCATATTTGTTGCTTGCTATAGAAGGTGTATCTCACTGTAGAGAACTTTGTTCTCCATGGTTGTAGAGCCCCAGCCTGGCATCAATGCATTTAAGTCAGCAGGTTGCCTGGTAGGCATTGGCCCAGGCATGATGTTCAGACCATAGGTGAATTCCTTCCCCTCTTTTGCGGATCAGTCCTACCAAGGATCTGCAGAGACTGCCAAAGGGATGGGTAGACCATGACTGTAGATCACTGCGAACGCCCTTAAGAGAAAGCAGATCTGTTCTCTCTTCCCCAACCAATGGGGCAATGTCATGGCCAAAGTTGCAAGGCCGTAGCAAAAGCACATTATGCCTCAGCAATTCTGCCAATGTGCTGGGTTAATTGCCTTTGCAGACCTCTGTTTGATGCAGAGCGAGAAAGAGAAAAAAATGATTTAGACTTTCAGTGATCTCTTGGGGGTGATGCCTTCAGCCACTTAAAGGGAATAAAAAAAATTCTGGAAATTTAAGTCTCTTTTCAAATTCTTCCCAGGCTTGCTCCATCTATCATCCGAGCTGAAACTGCTCTTATGATATATTGTATGTGGAGACTACAGTACATCATCGGAGTTCTGACATTGCCACGGGTTGTCGTAGGTTATAATGCAACGTAACAAATTACAATGGCGGACATTGACAAATTCAGTTTGGGGGGAGTTTAAATTAATTTCAAGCTGCTTCAAGTTGGTTTCGAAAGTAATTTTTAAATAAATCAGACGTGGATGGGGGGAAAAGAGAGCTTCGAAGACTAACACACACACAGGAAGTTCAGGGCCAAATCTGGCTTTAGTCTTTGAGAGGCGCGTGTTCCTCAGTTGGACCCAGATATCTTGCCTTCTATCCTGAGAAAAGAGCCAGAAGAGAGAAGGGGCTGACCTTAAAGGCAAAGGTGTGAACGCCGAATGACTGAGTGTTCTCTACGATCTCATGGGCAACGTTCCCAACGTACCTTACTTCCCTGAGACACAATTGGGTTTCTTGGAATGCAAGAAACAGAATTGCGTTGCTGGATATCTGAAATAGCACATAATGCTCAGAATAAGTTGTCTTTGGAGTACGTTACTGATCACAGGGGTGGTGTAACTAAGTAGAAAATGCACAGAATTAGGAACCAGGAACCCAGTATTCTATTTCCATTATTCACACAGACTTACATAGGAACCTGGGTCTCTATGTGTCTATGTTTCTTCATCTGCCACAGAGGGGGATAAATAAAGTGTCCTACGCACTTCAAAGACTCTCAGAAAGATGCGGGAAACCCTTTGTCCTTTTGAAACTAGAAAGAGAACAAGATATTAATATTGTTTTTGATGTTGTTACCATTACTTTTGGTGGGTTTTAGAAGGCAGAGCATCTGGTTGGATGATGACCACGCTAGCATAATGTAAAATATGTATCCATAGTCCTCCAACTTTGTGTTGAATGAGTAATGGTGGGGGCAGTGACTGGGCATTTTGTGAGGTGAGGAAGATGCTGAGATGGAATGGAGTGGAACACTCTAACAGAGAAACCGAATGGATTCCCCAGACCCTAAAAAGGGAAAGGTTCCCCACCATCTTGGAGGGACTCGCTCCTTTTACAAAGATAAAGGCAAAGAGAATCCAAGTCGATGAAGCTTCTTTTTTTTCCTCCCCACAAAGAAATAGTCATTTCTCAGTGCATGGGGGAATCAATTAGCCACAGTGCCGTGTTCAGGTAGACTTTAGATTAGCTCGAGACCACTCCACTATAGATAATTAACCTTCGTACCCAAATTAGCAGTGAAATAAGCCAGTTATTAGTTTTCATAATGAACAAAATTGAGTATTTTGGAAAGTTAAACCCCTAGAGCTTAAATTAAAATAAGCATCTGGGGGAAATCCCTAAAGTATACTTCAATTCATTAATACTACAAATTCCACAGTAGATTGAACTGACAATGTGCCTTCTCTAAAGGAAATTGAGTCTCTCAAATAATCATCTGGATTGACCTCCGAGAGTGATTCTGTTTGATGCCCAGAATCTCAAAGACTGGCGGAATAAGGGAGTTGGTGTCCTTTTCTCGCTAGGACGCAAGAGGCAGGCGGAGAAGACCAGGAATTACACATGGCACTAAAAGACACAAATGGTTTTATTAAAGGTTTCAAATAAAATTGTCTTGACTCCAGCCTGGAGGATAGGAGCCCGCTGACTTGACTTTTACTTCGAGAGCCAACGTGCTATGGATCATTGAGCTAAGCGTCAGATGGGTGGGTTCTCTTTCTTCCTGGCCATGTGACTTTGGCAAAACCATTGAACTTCTGTGCGTCTCAATTTCCCCTTCCGTCAGCTGAGAGCAATACTGGCTGCCTTACTCATCTGACAGTTTACAGGTCAGTACGCCAAACTCTGACCGTGGAGAGGTGCTAGAAACACGAACGTATTCTTCTTCTTTAGCTGGAAAGAACCTCATCTTCCTCCTCTTTCCTCCTAGGAAAATGACATTTCGAAATAATCAAGGACTTGGCTATTAATAAATATTTATTGAAAGTATTTGCTGAATATTTCACATGGATTATCTCTTTTAATCCTTGCAAAATCCTATCAGTCCTATTATTTTGCTCACTGCTTGCCAAAGATCACTCAGCAATCGGGGGCAGGAGCAAGATCTGAGCTCCATAGGCATGTGCCTTACCACGCTGCTGAGGATCTATGTCTAGGCAAAGAGGGGCATCGCCCAAATCCACGATGCCCAGAAGATTCTCTGTGCTGGCCAAAGTCCCACAGGATCGCCACCTACAATGCCAAACCCAGAAGGTCATCACCAGCTCAGAAGCCAAGGAGAAGGCCTGACACTGTAATCAAATACATCCCCTCATTTCCCTTGTAAGGCAGTCCTGTTACATGACTATTATGATTTCCGTTTTATATATGAGGACATGAAGGCCTTGGCGAAATTGAATAACTCGACCCAGATTACGCAGCTCAGATTGGTGGAGCATTTTGCAGATCCAAGAGCCATGTGTTTTCCTCTTGGCCTCTGGGGGAAGGGCTGTGGGTATCATCCTAGCTTGCCCTGGCCAGGGTGTCCCTGAAACCACGTCACAAGGGAAATGCTCTTTAGTTTTATGTTAGGGCAAGGACGATTTTCCTTATCTTCAGCCTCTATTAGGACTGGCAAAAAGGAAAATCCTTCCTTCTGGTGTCTTGGAATATCCATGAATATGTCCCAAGGAATGTGAATGGTGGGTAACCCTTGGCATTGAAGCCCAGTGCTTTTATGGCGCTTTCATTGTCTCTTCCAAGCGCGTATCACTAAACACTCACGTTATCGCTCAGATTTGTAACCAGAATGACACTCACTGTATAAATAGGCATCCCCATCAGTCACAGGGGACCCACATGGGGTGGGGAAGTTCTGGGGTGGCCCCGGCCCAGACACGGCAGCCAGGGCCAGAGGGGCCCTTCTACCATTCTGCTCAACTTTGAAACCACCCTTCTGAAAGTGGGCAGAAACAAGTTATGGCTCAGGGCTGCTGACTGTATGTGGCATAAGGCTTCCAGGGGCTGGGGCTGCCTGACTTTTCCCATGCTTGGGCAGAAGCTGATTCATGCACAAGGGAGACTTGCATAAACAAGGAAGGAACAAAGTTAGCAAACTTTTCTGGGGGCGACACAGTGCATTAATATCCGACAGCGGCAGGAACATGCAGCTGCTGGAAACTAATCAAGGTGAGGTTGCGCTGGAGATGAAGATAAATTCAGAGGGATTTTTCATGCACACGAGGAGCCTGGAGTTCAGTAAGGGAGACGTGGTGGCCTCTAACAGGAGACAGGATAATTTATTGAGAGAAGAGGAAAACAATGCCACAGAAATTCAATGAATATTTGCCTGACTATTCAAAAGGAGGCTGTAAGCAGATGCTTGGATTGAACACACATCCCCCAGGGAGAAAACAGGATAGAAAGAAATCAAGACCAAATCGGTAAAAAGATGATGAAGAAATTAGGAATTCTAAAGACAAACAGAACTTGGATGCCCATGGAATCTGGATGAGTTTCTAGGGTCCTGGAAGAAAAAGACAAATTTTTAGTTCTTCCCCTCACCTCCTTTCAGGCTGGTCTCTGGTCAGTTCAATTCAATTCAAGCAGGATTGGGGTAGAGACAACACTTAGGTCCAGTTTGAGGGCATGAAGTCAGGGCCAGACTGAAGCCAGGGACCGAGAAGGGGGCATTAGGGTCACAGCTGAGCTAGAACTATGAGGGAGCCCACAGAGACTAGGGAGACCGGCCCAGGGCAAATCGGAGATTACAAAACCAGGGACTCGCAAGAAGAGATGTGGCCCCCTGGGTTTAGGGGTATGCCAAGATTCACTAGAAAGGCCCAATTGGAACACATGTATGATCAGAATTTATGGCCCATTTCCGTGTTGCTGGGGGACACTTAGAAAAGCTCAGAGACTGAAAAACGGGGTCCCCAGCTCTGAGTTCAAATGGTTGGGGGGGCAGAAATGGAAGCTGAATTCTGCACAAAGCCCCTTCTCATGGTCTCTCTCAAACTACAGGAATTCGGTTTCTGTGAGCCAGCCCCCGCCTTGTCCCCACCATGTTCGATTTGCGGTGGAGGCATCTCTGATCTCAGGGGTGGGAGAAGAAAACCAGGCAGGAGGACAAGGCCGGTAGGGAGCAATCTGAAAGTCCCTCAACATATTATTTTAAAGAAAGGGAAAACGGCTTACCAAATACCAGAGAGTATCAACTGGATTTTATATGCCCTCATTGGGCAGTACTGCCACGATCTTCTTTTCTCATCCTTCTGTGTCCTGGAAACTTCTAGAGACCCCCTTCTCCAGAGCCTTGAACGGACTCGTTTTCCTTTGCTGTGGTTAACATATGGGCACTTGCTCCAAGTAGGATCGATCCTCCGACCGAGTGTTCAGTGTGTTTCCATATTTGCTGCAGTGGGTTCTCCCTTCTTGGATCTCGTGGGAGCCCCTGGGGAAACTGAATGCTGGAGGGAGTCAAAGTTCCATGTCACCCTGTTAGCCTTGAGAGCTTATAAGCCTTCCTCACACCTGTGCTTCTCATGTGCATGTTTACACGGTCACTCGGAGCCAAAACACAGGCTGGTGGGCCCTTGGAGCCCGTATCAGCTCCCTTTCCCCTCTCAGACAGCACGTCTGAAGCCTGGGTTTACTTCCTCTCTGCTTTCTCTATGTTCCACTCAGATTATTGCTACGCAGTCCACACCTGCCATCCTGTCTTCTCCACTACATGGTTCTGTTCCGGCCTTCAGTGCTCTCCTCTTGAATTGTCTCCAGTGCAGGTCCTCACAGCACAGTGTTCTGAGCAGAGCATGGACCTTTGCAACAGGCAGACCTGGTTTTGGAGGTCTGGCTCTGCATTCCAGGGGACGTTTGTCTTGGTACCTGGTGTATCAGTCATCTGCTGCTGCTGTAACAAATTGCCCCAAAGTTAATAGCTTGTGACAACACAGATTTATGACATCTTCATTCTGGAGGGCAGGAGTGCAAGCTGGGTCACTCTTCCTGGGTTAAAGGAAGACATCAGCAGGGCCCCATTCCTTCCTGTAGGTCTGGGGTGGGGGAGAGAATCTCTTTTTGCCTTTTCCAGCATCAAGAAGCCACCCACATTCCCTTGGCCCATGGCCCCTTTGCTTCATGTTCAAGACCAGCAGTGGCTGGTTGAGACTTTTTCATACTCTATCACTCTGACACTAACCTCTTCCACTTGGAAGGACCCTCGTGATTACATAGGATCCATTCGGATAATCCAGGGTAATCTTTCTATTTCAAGGTCAGTTGATTAGCAAACTTAACTCCATCTGCTTCCTTAATCCCTCTTTGCTGTGTAACCTTAACCATATATATTCATAATTTCTTTGACCATCTTTGGGGTGGAGGGCATTTTTCTGCCTCCCACATATGCCTATGTTTCAGAGACCTGGTCATGGGCAAAGGGCCCCTGCCACTGACAGGCTGACAGTCCTGGATACTTCCTTTCCCAGGCTCAGGATTGTGACTTAGGTCCAGTGCATCAGAGGTGCCCAGACCGGGCTTCAGTTTGGGACACACAAGGACAAGGGAGCAGCGGGGGGGATTCTTGAGTGAAATATGGGGTATTTTTCTTGGGCTTCTGCCTCTCAATATTTCTATGAGCCTCCTGACACCACCCCCAAATTATTGTTTTCAATATTTAGCAATATTGCAAAAATCTTTCATTAACTATTTTTGACATCTTTTTTATAAATCCCTTTCCTGCCAACCACAGTTGTCATTTGTTATTTATAGCTATGGTCCCCAAGTGACACAGAAACCTGCCAGCTGTGTGACCTCAAGCAAGACACAGAACTTCTCTGGCCTGTTTCTTTTTGCAATACCTACTTCATGAATTTCGGGGACAGCAAATGAGTTGAGGTATAAAGATTTGGGGACTGAGCTTGCATCTAAAAGCCACTTAATGGTGGCTCAGTCAGTTGACAGACTTTGGTGCAGGTCATGATCTCACAATTCATGAGCTTGAGCCCCATGTCAGCTCCTTGCTGACAGCTCAGAGCCTGGAACCTGCTTCGGATTCTGTGTCTCCATCTCTCTCTGCCCCTCCCTGCTCATGCTCTCCCTCTCTCTCTGCCCCTCCCTGCTCATGCTCTCCCTCTCTCTCTCTCTCAAAAATAAATAGTAAATAAATTATAATAAATAAAAAATACTTAATAAATGGTAGGAAAAGGAGGAGAATGGAATAATTCCTACATTCTGCATTGAGGAATTAAGATCTCAAAAATGGTGGAAGGTATGCAGAGGTAAATTGGCACATGGAGGAAGAAACACAGCATTTAATTGGTAAGTTTTTGTACATTTTCAAAAGCACAAAGTGCCATCAGAGGTTATACATAAACCCATGCTATAAAGACAATTGACTAAGGCACAATTGTAAAGATAAAGCTAAGTCAATGGAGACATAATGAAAAAGGTCAAACAAACAGGTTATTATCATGTACACAAAGAGTCTACAGAAAGCCAGCAGGATTTCTGTCTCTTTGGGGACCACAGAGCAGATAATCGAGAGGACCAGTCCCAAGGCAGCCAGAACTTCCTACATAAGACTGTCACACATACCAAGCGCCATCTTGAAAGAGAAATGGTTCACACCCTTGAAAGTGACTCAGATATGAGCTCTTGGCTATGACTGATATACAAGGTCAAATAATGTGATGTCACGAAGTTTCCTTTGAGATGGCATCTCTTATTTTATTTTATTTTACTTATTTTTTTTATTGTTTTTAACGTTTTTAATTTATTTTTGAGAGGCAGAGAGAGACAGAGCATGAGCAGGGGAGAGGCAGAGAGAGAGGGAGACACAGAATTGGAAGCAGGCTCCAGGCTCTGAGCTGTCAGCACAGAGCCCCACATGGGGCTCGAACCCAGGAACCATGAGATCATGACCTGAGCTGATGTTGGACGATTAACCGACTGAGCCACCCAGGCGCCATTAAAATGGCATTTTCAAAAATGGCTGACTGGTAGAAGGAATTAGTTCAGTTTGCTGATCACTTAACAGCACTGCCTCTACTCCTCTAAGCACACAGCAAGGGTTGGAATATAACCAGTAGTTAATATTTATTGGGTAACTCACCATGTGCCGACTCCGGACTCCAAACGTCGTCCATATTGTCTTAATCGTGGTTCACCCAGGCAGGCGCTCTGAGTGGTAGGCACCCTCTAGAAGCAGATGCCCCGAGGACGGAAGGGATGCAGAAGGTTTACTGGGAGTAACATCTGTGAATGGTAAGGTTGGAGGAAGCTGGATCAGTCAGAGGGGGAGCTGTTGGACCAATGGCAAACTCCCTCAGTCTCTGCCAGGCCAGCGGGGAGTTTGAGAGCACAGATCGCCCATTGGAGGAGTCCTTCATGAGGTGGAAATGGCCTAGCCTGAGTCCTACTGCCCGATTCAGCCATCAGCCAGTGGATCCCTTGAGGCTAGTGTGACCACAGCCCTCTAAACTGAGGTGTACCCCTACATTAAAAAAAAGGAACTAGAGGTGTCAGCTAAACAGCTACATTCTTCACTGCCTCTCTCAGTCTACCGAGTGTGGTCAGGGAATCATGGACCAGGAAAGAAACTTGCCGATGGAGCCCAGCCAGGAGTCCCAGACCCTGAAGGTTGAACCTCCCCCCGCCCCAGGTCCCTAACTACCTGCTGTACACAGACGCCTCTCTCAGAAATCTTCCAGAGACTTCATAGAGATTAAATGAGTTAAGGCATTTGAAATTTCTTCGGAAAGAATAAAGGTCCATAAATGTTCAAAGGATTTGACAAATGGATATTAAAAAACAATAAGCAATATCCCATTTATTAATTTTCCTCAATGTTCCCTGCCTGCTATTTGAGACATTTTGCTCCAGTTCCCAGGGAGGCATGAAGGAAGACTTTTCACAGCATATGAAAAGTATTAATAATTTGGTATGGTCTTAATTCATTTCATGATTCAGTTCTGCCAAATCTACAGAGACTGCTTCCAGCCTAGTAATTATAAAAGGTGCTTCCAAATCAGTTCTGACTTGATCTTACACTATTTGATCATTTTATTATTCCGTTTTGCTTTATTATTCGGTTTGATTTGGTTCTGTTAAGAAACCTAAGGCTACATAAACTGTATATTTTATATCTTTAAAAGTTCTGTTGAGATAAGTTCTTATATAAAAAGGCCCTAATGATAAATCAATGTCATTTATTTTTAAATCTGAGGGTACGGCTCCAAGAGCAGAAATCCTTGATTACCACTCACAAGAGCACACGCCGATACTGTGCGTACAATAGGTATGACTCGATTGGAGCTATCTTTTCTTCATGCTTTAAACACATAGGTTACTTTGTGCCCATGTCAAATGCGCTAAGATACGATTTTATTTTATAGCTGGTGATTCTGATGTAGTTACACAATTAGGAGGGAACTTTTAAGGTTCATGAAAGCAGGCAGGGCCACTCTCTTATTCCTCTGCCCTCTGTATGGGGACTTCCACATAAGAAACATTCAACAAATAACTATGAAGTGAGTGGATGGAAAGCTTTGGAATCATATGGGCCTAGGTTCGAATCCTAAGCATGTAGCTTGGTAGTTAGGACGTGAGTTATGTGCTCCTTGGTTTACCAGTAACCTGAGGTGAATAATCCTTCCTCTCAGGGCTGTGGGGGGGACTGAAGATTGCATATGAATGGAACCTTCCTTATCCTTCTTTTGCCAAACCCCAGTAGCCCTTGGTGCTATGGGCTGAATATTGCCCCCAAATTCATTAGTTGAAATCTGATCTCCCCCAAAATGAGGGTATTAGGTGGGCATTTGGGAAGTCCTTAGGTCATGAGGGTGGAGCCCTCCTGAAAGGGAGAATTCCTTAAAAATGAAGTTCCAGAGAGATCCCTAGCCCCTTCCTGCATGTGAAGACACAGGTAGAAGGTGGCGGCTCTGAACCAGGAAGAGGGCGCTGAACCATGCTGGTCAGATGACTTGATCTTGGACTTTCAGTCTCCAGAACCGCGAGCAATAACTTTCTGTCATTTTTAAGCCACTTTGTGGTATTTTGATGCAGACACCAGCACATGGTAGCTTTCAACAAATGGCACTTTGCACAATCCTGACCTACTCCACTCCACCCTCTCTTCCCCTGCTCCTATGGGATGAAATGCTTCAGCAGAATTGACAGGTCATGATGCTGACCCACATGAGTCTCCATAGAACATCATTTTGGTTTCTTTGGGTGGGATATACATCCTACCGATCACTTTGGTGCTTTTTCTGGATTTGACGGCTTGTGTTAGTATTGGCTGGAAGCATACCAATTTAAGGACACACATTCTTAGCGAGCACGTGTGCGATGCTGGGTCTTAGTGCTTTCATGTCATCCTCTCAATGGGAACTCGCCTGTTTGGTTGAGATGTAGATACAGTAATCACGATCCCCATTTTACAAAAGAAGGATCTGGGCCACAGAAAACATGTTTAATGGCTGCTGCCAGTACAGATGGGGGTCACACTGGGGGACCTGATACCGGGGGTGTCCTAAACACCATCTATCTTCTGTCTTTGAGGAGTAATGCTACCACAAGAGGTGTTTTGTAGAAATTAAAGTCAAACCACTAGCCTGAAGGCTCAAATGATTAAAAAAAACTCACTAAATCATCCAGTTCATTTTTATTTTAGAGAGAGAATCCTAAGGGGGCCCCATGCTCAGCACGAGCCCAATGCAGGCCTTGGACCCATGATCTTGGGGTCATGACCCGAGCAGAAATCAAGAGTCAGACACTCAACTGACTGAGCCACCCAGGTTCCCCTAAATCATCTAGTTCTGTTGGAAGTGGGTAGACACAATTCTTTTTATTCTAAAGTAAGTAATGCCTTTGGCTTGGGGGCTCAGGCACATAACACACACACACACACACACACACACACACACACACCTTCATTGTCATAGGAGCCCAGGTAGCCCTGGTTCATCTGGGAGTTGCATGTGAATCATTCATTCCATGGGTCATGCATTCATCCAACAAACAGGTCTTAAGTCAATGCAGTGTCCAAAAATGACGCTAACTACTGTAGGGGCACATGGGCGCCTGAGTGGCTCAGTTAGTTAAGCGGCCGACTTCGGCTCAGGTCATGATCTTGCGGTGCGTGAGTTCGATCCCCACATCAGGCTCTGGGCTGACAGCTTGGAGCCTGAAGCCTGCTTCAGATTCTGTGTGTGTCTCTCTCTCTGCCTCTCCCCTGCTCATGCTGTGTCGCTCAAAAATAAATAAATGTTTAAAAAAAAAAAGTCCTGTAGGGCACAGAGGTAGGTAAGACTATTCCTTGTTCTTGAAGAGGTCATTAACAAACTAATAAGTCATTACATCAGTTTTACATTTTGATATCTTCCTTTCCCTCCAATTAAGGTCTATCTCATTTAGCATCTAACAGATTAAGTCCATTCAGTTCAAAGTAGCAGGAGTCAGGTAGGCCCATCAGGGCAAGTTGCCATTTGAATTACAAAACTCTGTTGAATGAATTTGGACAACAGGCAGGTCAGTTAAATTCCAATCAGTGACCAGACTGTGTCAGTGAAGTCGAAGGCAGAGGCAAAGGCAAAGGCAGAGAGGTCGATGTTTATGAAATGTTTGCAAAAGCTCTTTGACAACCGGGCACACTGGCTTTCTGATTGCTCTGGATTTGAACAAGCCTTTGTTCTGAACACAAAGGAAGTTTTGATATCATTATGGGAAGAAAGGCTCCGTGTACTGAGTTCTGTATTGCCACGGATTTATGTTTGGCTACCTGCTCAAACACCTGTACTCCTGGGAATTATAGCACTAATGTTTGATCATACACTGTCAGTGAGAGTCCTTTTTATTTTTAAAAATAAATCAGCATTTTATTTTTTTAAAAATTAATGTACTTATTCTGAGAGAGAGAGTGCGAGCAGAGGAGGGGCAGAGAAAGAGGGAGAGAAAGAATCCCAAGCAGGCTCCCCATTGTCAATGCAGAGCCTGATGCAGGGCTTGAACTCATGAACTGTGAGATCATGAACCTGAGCCGAAATCAAGAGTTGGATGCTCAACCTATGGAGCCACCCAGGGGCCCCTAATCAGCATTTTCAAAGCCTTTTCACATTTATGAGCATATTTGATTCTTAAAACACCCCCATGGAGATATCATGTCCTTGTATGATAAACAGGCAACTGACCCTCAAGGATAAGCATATTTCTCAAGGTACGGCTGTTAGGAAGCGGTGGAGCCGCTGTTTGAATCCAAGCTTTCAGACACTTGCAATACTGCTATTTCCTTGCTACACTCTGATGTGAGGCTAAACTTATGAGGCAGATCGCTGTTTTCAGTCTTCATGAACTAACCACTGCTGAATGGGATTCAGAGCAGCTATCTCATCGGGAACAGCAAAGATGCATCGTCACACTGCCTATGTCCAGGACAGAGGGCACTAGTCAGCTTGGCGCTCTTCTCCAGTGAATCTAGGTAATCCTCTTAGCATGGTGGGCCACGCAGCCACCACTCAGCGGCGCTGAGTCCCTGAACCACTCCTGAAAGTGTTCAGAGGCTGGCTGCCCACCGTTCATTTAATGTTGTAGAGGGACTTTGTGCGTTGAATCAGGGGTTCAGGATATCAGTGGCTCACATGCATAGTTATAACACAGAATCTTCTGGTGACACTCAGAAAGATGTTCCTTTATTTAATTCATTTTTAATTTTCTTAAAAAAATTTTTTTTATTTATTTTTGAGAGAGAGAGGCAGAGCATGGGCAAGGGAGAGACAGAGAGAGAGGGAAACCCAGAATCTGAAGCAGGCTCCAGTCTCTGAGCTGTCAGCATAGTGCCCGATGCAGGGCTCGAACTCACAAACTGTGAGATCATGACCTGAGTCGAAGCCAGACGCTTAGCCCACTGAGCCATCCAGGCGCCCCTCCTTAACTAATTTTTTTTTTAAATATTTTTATTTATTTCTAGGAGAGAGAGAGACAGCGTGAGCAGGGGAGGGTCAGAGAGAGAGGGAGATACAGACTCCAGGCTCCGAGCTGACAGTCAGCACAGAGCCCGATGCGGGGCTCGAACCCACGAACTGCGAGATCATGACCTAAGCGAAAGTCGGACGCTTAACCGACTAAGCCACCCAGGCGCCCCTCCTTAACTAATTTTTAATTGAGATGACAGAGGTCCAGCCAAGACCTGCTGAATCTCTGAGGCTGCAACCCAGGAAGCCATTTATAAATTGTCCCGAGCTGATGATGATGTTTGGGAACCACGTCAAATGGCCTCTAAGGTCACTCCTGAATTTGAAATCTGAATTTCATGACTCACCAAAGCCCTGCACTAGGGATTTGATGCATCATGCAGACGACCTCAAGGGCGTGGAGTTTCTAAATCACGCTGAAAACAATTAGCCTGAACAGGTAACAGCCACCAACTAGCCTGCTGTCCTCTTATTAGTGGCAAATGAGACTCCCCACGTTAGCCATGTTCTCAGCAATATTAGTGTTACAAGCCCTAATGTATTGTATTTTATACTTTGGAGAGCTGGAAGAGAGTACTAATTACATGCAAGTTTCCCAAGATTTCAGCTGGGAGTATTTCACATGAAAGTTAATTGTTCTTTTGGGGTTTTACCACTGGTTTATCCAATTAACGCAGAGTTTGCCCATATATCATGGTTTTGCTTACAGAAGGGAAACCATATTATTCACTTGGATAAAAAGGGGATTGTGCTGAGGGTATTTTGGAATCGGCCTGATTGCCTCTGGAACGCATGCACAACTGTGTTCACCTGCTGTCTTTTGAGCTAGAATTAGGTCTGTTCTGCAGGAGAACAGTAGAAATTGCTGATGAAACACAGTGATTTCAAAAAAAGAGAAAGGCCAAGCAGATTTGCTTCCAAGGCTTTCTGCTTACTGTTATCCCTAGAAAGTTGGAAATGGCCTTAGATCAAGTGCAGGGAAAGTACCAGCCATCCTCCCGCTGATATTATGTAACTCTCCCGTTCACAGGTGTGGGGTGGGGAGGGACCATAAGGCAAGCTCAAGGCCAAACACAAGCTAGCCTTACCCCCTCCCCAGGTGGGACAGGTACAACATTCCTCAGGCACACCTGGCTGCCCACAGACAAAGGAAAGGACAGAACACAAATGGTTAAGCTGATAGAGTCTCCATCAGTGTACAAATATCTTAGTATAATTACAAGAAAGAGGCAATCTTATATCAGAGGTCTCATCTCCAGAAACCTATAGACTTAATTTCCTGGAGCCCCTAATATCAACCTCCCCTCCATAGTGATGTGGGGAACAAAGAGGAAATGGCAGATAAAACTGAATTTCTTTATAACATGCAGCCCATTGACTTCTCAGAGGCTGGCTGAGGAGTTTTCTCCCGAAACTCCCGACTGTCTTAAGGTGAATGCTTTACTAGAGGGAAAAACAACCTCAGGTTGACAATTGCAGGGCCTCCAGTAATCTGGGAAAACTTAGCATATGGAAAATCCCTTTAAGAAGCTTCCTCTAGGAGAGCCTGGGTGGCTCAGTCAGTTAAGCGTCCAACTTCAGCTCAGGTCATGATCTCGTAGGTCATGGGTTCGAGCCCTGCATCGGGCTCTGTGCTGACAGCTAGCCTGGAGCCTGTTTCAGATTCTGTGTCTCCCTCTCTCTCTGACCCTCCTTCCTCTGCTGCCTCTCTCTTGCTTTCTCAGAAATAAATAAATAAAACATTTTAAAAATTAAAAAAAAAAAAAAGAAACTTCCTCTAGGGTTTACCTCTCCTAACTCTATAGTATATAACCAGTCACTCTGCACAACCCCAGTGTACCTCTTTCTGCGCACTGGTCCTGTCCCTGTGCTTTATTAGCCTCACCTTTTCGCAACAAAGACATCTTCGAGAATTCTTTCTTGGCCATCAGCTCCGAACCCCACCATCACCCCGAATACTCATCATGGGGTACTTAGTATTTCTCTCTCTCCTTGTGGGTTTGGCCTATATGCATTAGCTAACTCCAAACATTGGTGTGTGGTATTGCTTTTCAATGGGCCCTATTGTTTTCCAGAGAGATTAATGGCCTTGAGGGTAAGCTTACCTGCCGGCCAGGTCCAGGGGCCCCTGAAGGATGGACAGTGTCGGCGAAAGAGAAAGAGAGTGAGAGTTGCCCTGGAGATTCTTTCTGATCACCAGGCAGGCATCTCTGTCCTGTCGGTTTCTGTATCTTTATTTAAAGTTTCAGCAACAAGATGAAGTCATAGAAAGGAATTTCTTACAATGGGAGGCCTTTTGTGATATCAATTGTAGAATTATTCCGACCAAGGAAATAACAGAATGTTCTTAGTGAAAAACAGGATAACATATAGGTCAAATTGTATATAGATAAGTTAGGAGTATTCTGTCTGGCTCTCAAGAGGATGAATGTTTCTGAATTGGTTTGTTTGTGGAGACTAACATGGGGACCCTGAATGGGTCAGTCTTTTGCCCCTGGGTTATGTTTTAGCTACTTTTATCTATCCTCATCCCAGCTGCCATTGTTAGAGAGGGTGTTTGTGGAAAGTAGGCCTTGAGGAAGGTACTGTTATGTTTCACCAATTAGCAAAGATATATGTGGTAACTATGTTTTGTTTTTAACCCCAAAATAGTCCCTTGGTCTCAGGGCCAGGCTCAATTGTAATTCTTGTGTTCTTAACCCCCTAACTCTTGGGTCTGCAAGGCCCATAGGAAGAGCCTTTTGACAATCGCCCATAGAGCTTCCACCTAAAATCTCTTTTGTAAAGGCAGGAATATGCTTTTCCTTATGAAGTATCTGTATTCAGAATATGGGTCTGATGTGGAATATTGTGAGGCCTGGTCAATACCAGTAGGCTTATATCCAACATGAGCCAGTAGTGGTAGAAGGAGATACCAGTTTTCATTTCTCATGGCAGGAGCTGCAAATATTGCCATTTCCTTGCTGTGACTGCCACCCAGAGAGGCCGGTGCGGCTCCCGGCACTTACCAGTCTTACTGATGCCATTTCTGCCACGTCCTGGTCAGAGCTATGCATCTGCACCAGTTCTTTTGCTCCTCCGAAGCTCTTGAGATCAACATGGTGCTGGCATTGGGAAGAGTTCGAAGTCAGAGGCTTGCAGAATCAGGACTTGGGATCCATCCACTCAAGCACAGTCTGAGTCCAGAATCAAGGGTCCGACTTGAGTTTAGGTCATGATCCTGCAGTTCATGGGTTCGAGCCCCACGTCGGGCTCGGTGCTGAGGTCTCGGAGCCGGAAGCCTGCTTCGGATTCTGTGTCTCCCTCTCTCTCTGCAGCTCCCCAGCTCGCTCTCTGTCTCTCTGTCTCTCTCTCTCAAAAATAAATAAACATGGAAAGAAAAAAAAGAAAAAAAAAGCACAAGAAAGGGAAAACCCAGATATGTAAGGCTAATTTTTCTTTTGAAGTTTGTTTTGTCCTTATTCCACTAAGAAAGGATCTGAATGGCTGGTGTTAACTTACTTCTGCAGCCTGGTTAACTGGAGGACTCCAGGCAGAAGAGGACTGTTTGCTGTCATTTGCTATTTTAGAAGTCCCCACCAAGAACTCGGTGATTGCCAACAGGGACCGGCTGTTCATTATCAGACTGACTGAAAGCCAGCTCTTGCTTTGTGACTGCCAGCAGGAGGGACAGACAGAGACAGCCGAAGAGAGGGCAGAGAGAGAAACGGGGCTTTCTCCCCCTCGGAGAGGCTTTCTTCACTCCTTGGCAGGAAATGGGCATCAGGTAGCTCTAGATCCACTTTTTGTCGTGGCCCTGACGTATCCCTAACCTTAGAATACTGCTAACTCCCGATTCCAGGGAATTGGCTGGAAAGTGCCAACTACAGGTTGAATTTGGGAGATTCTGTTCTTGCCCGCAGCCGAGGCGAACTGATGTGGACCAGTGTGCGGATCCCGGTTGGCGCTCATGAAATCGGTTCACTTGAAGACCTCTGTTGAGCTCACTTTCCAGCAGCCTGGATGCTCTGCAAGACAGTGTAGTTACTCGAGCAGAAATGACCAGCTGAGCTTTGTGGTACCCCTGCTCTGTGTCAACAAGATACATCTCAGAGCTTTGATGCACCTTCCAAACAGGTGGGGCTCATGGTCATGTGATCTCAAGGTGGGGTGTTGTGTAGGGAGACGAAATTTTAGAACGAGGGGAATGTTAATCTAGTCCCTTCACTCTATAAAGGTGGTGATGAAGTACTTGAAAGGCTGAACAGTTAGCCAATGCCACACTGCTGTTGGTGACATTGCCGACGCCATCAGCAGAAGATCTGCATCTCAGAGGTGGGGATGTGTGCTTAAATCTAGAAATAAAGGAAGGGAGTGCTTCAAAATGATAGCCATTATGATTATTCTTATTCTAAATCTAAAAATCATAGGACATGGAATTAGTTTACATTTTCATAGCCTGCATTTTCTTCTTATGATGAAAGTCTGTTTCCATTGTTAGACATTTTGAGGATAAAAGAACACGTAAATGTCCCCTAGAATTTAGTCATGGAGAGATAAACATTGTTAATACTTTAGGGTACTTCTTTCCACTGTCAGTCCCTGACATATGCGGGAGGGCACAATATCACCACTTTACAGAGGGCTTGAGTGAGAGCTAGAAGGGCAAGTACACCCAGAGGGTAAATTATGGGATGAAGGCTAGAAACCGCGTCCCCTGGGTCCCCGTCTGGTATTCTTTCTGCTCTGCCAAGCTGCGCAGAGGCTCATTAAGACTGTCCCTCAAGGGGTGCCTGGGTGGCTCCGTCAGTTAAGCCCCCAATTCTTGGTTTCAGTTCTGGTTGTGATTTCAAGGTTTGTGAGTTCAAGTGCCACATTGGGCTCCGTACTGACCCCGTGGAGCCTGCTTGTGATTCTCTCTCTCCCATTCTCTCTGTCCCTCTCTCTCTCTCAAAAATAAGGACCGTCCCTCAAAAAATGGGCCTCAGGACGTGCAGGGCGAACCTGGGAAAGGAGTTTCAATGAGGAGGCCCGCATACCCTCTGGAGGGCGTGAGACCTGCAGGGTGACAGAGCTTTGGAAACCTCTGTGAAGGTCAAGGTCCCCCCTCCCTTGCTGATCCTCCTGCATCTACATTACACTGGGCCCCCGGGACTGGCCGGGCTCACACATGAGACCCAGTGCCTCCATTTATGGGGCTAACATTGAAGGGGGCAGAGCTCACATGGAAGTGTGTGTGTGTGTGTGTGTGTGTGTGTGTGTGAGATGCCTGATCCTTCTGGCACTTTCCGTTCCCTTTCTTGTGACCTACCTATTCCCTGTGTACCTGAGAGAACACAGCCGGTACGGGAGCTTTTGTGAAGGGAGCCAGGTGGAACATTTGTGTGGATGCTCTGGCCTTTTCCCTTCCATCCCTGGCCGCGATCAAACGGAGCGGCCAGGGGAAGTTCAAAGCCACAAATGTTGTTGTGATGATGATCTGGGCCGATGCTTTTGTTTCGCTGGCAGGAAAACCAAAGCCCACAGACTCATCCCCATGTGACTTGCCTAGAGTGAGTGACAGCAAGGACAGACCCAGAACTTGAGGCTTCCTGACTTTCTCGCAATTTTATGAATCAAGGGAAGCAAATATGTCACAACTGTGCTATTGGGGAAGGGGCCTGTGAGCCGTGATCCTGAATAATAACAGACAGCGTGTATGGATGGAGGGGGTCCTGGGTGGCAAACACCGTCCTCACGGTCTTCCATCGGAGAACTCATTTACTCACAATATGAGGTGTGTCTGTCGGAATCCTCAGATTTGCAGACTTAGGACATGGTGCATGGAGGGTTAAATGAGTCCTACAGGTCAGGAGTGTTAGAGGCAGAGGTGGATCCCAGGGTCCTGTGCTCAACCATGACATGGGGCTGACTTTCTGAAGGACAGCTGGTGGCAAGCAGAGTACAGTCTAGGACCACTGCTTCTAGAGCATATGGACCCCAGTTCTGGGGAAACTTGGCTTACACTATGGCTGTGATGTGTCCTCCTCTTCTGGCTGGTGGCTGGGGATGGGAGCCACATGGACAGAGAGTGACCCTCATCCCAAGGTCCCAGCAATATCAATATCGATAGCACAAGGTCACATGAACTCCTACAAAGTAATAAGAAAAAGACAGTTCAAAAGAAAAATAGACAAAGGCTAAATCTGGAACTTTTAAAAGTTCCAGTGGGAACTCCAAGTGGCCAAGAAACAGATGAAAAGGGCCTCACACTTATTAGTAAGCAGAGAAATGCAAATTAACATGATCATGCGATTTTACGACACATCCCCCAGAATAGCTAAAATGTAAAAGCAGCTAAAAAAATCCTATATGTTGCTGGTGGGGATGTAAATTGGTTCAACCAATTTTGACAGTATCTACTAACATGATATCGGATATATGCACACTTAGTCATTCAGACCTTCTGAGCCTGGGTATATACCCAACAGAAATGTATACATATATTCACCTGTATACAAAAAAAGCAGAGCAATGCCCAAAAGTCAAGCAAATGGAGACGTGGGTGGTTTGCTGATGAATGGAGTTGCAGTGGGCATGCCGGTGACATGGAGACATTGTTCATGGCGGCATCAGGCCTTTAGGCATCAATTCTCATCCTCAGTGTTAGACATCAGCAGTAGGAACCATTTTAAGGAGAGAGACTATGGGGCGCCTGGGTGTCTACATATGCAAAAAAAAACCCCCCAAAAACCAAAAAAACAAAAAAAAAATCATCATCATCAACAGCAACAACAAAAAATAGGAGTTCAAGAATAGATGTGTTGCTCAAGGTCATGGAAGGGGGTAATGCCAAAATCAGCCAAAATCCAGGTCTGCTGATCATGCCTGGAAGCTATAATTTCTAAGAGCTCTGCTCTCCCATCAGATGCTTTTATGTGAACTTGGAGATAGGACATCGGTCACAAGCAGCCAATGCCCAATGTGGGTGTGCAGGGGTATTTAAGCAGACGTCTGGGTGAAAATACTAGCTTGTATTATTTTGAGGCTCCTTTTGAGGCTGGCCATATTTTTTTTTAATTTTTTTTAAATGTTTTATTTATTTCTAGGCGAGAGAGAGAGAGAGACAGCGTGAGCAGGGAAGGATCAGAGAGAGAGGGAGACACAGACTTTGAAACAGGCTCCAGGCCCTGAGCTGGCAGTCAGCACATAGCCCGACGCGGGGCTCGAACCCACGAACTGTGAGATCATGACCTAAGTGAAAGTCGGACGCTTAACCGACTAAGCCACCCAGGAGCCCTGAGGCTGGCCATATTGAGAGAATATGGCCTGAGTGAGGGAATTCCAATGAAATGTCTTCTCTCTACCTGAAGTTTCTCTTTGTTTTCCGAAAGAGCAGTGGCCATAAGCAGCGGATCCTGAGAACTTGGTACTAGGTAGCATCCACAAGACAAAACCCTTGAGACCTTGTGGCTCACACCTGTAGCCATCATACCATATCTGGGCCTTTTAGGAACAGGAGTTTGAAGGACATTGTGGCATTTAGCCCTGCCTGAGACCTGTGGGCCACTATCCAGGTTCCTGGTAGAATCTGTCTTTTAAAATAGTTTGTGTCTCGTATGTATGGCATGAGGGTGCAGAGAGAGAGAGAGATCTTTCAGAGGATAAAAGTGAAAGTTTTCTTGGTATTATTCATCTGAACCTTTTGTTCCCGATTCAATAGAGGCTGGAAGTTACAATGCCTCAGTAGCAAGGAAGTCTGTTTCTTCTTCTCTTTTTTTTCTTCCTTTCAAGAAATGGAAACAAGAAAGTAGATAACCTTGGGTTAGCTGGCCGCTCATCACATCTCCAGGAACCTAGGTTCCTTCTATTTTCCTTTCTTTCCATCTTTTGTGTATGATTTCCATCTTCAAAATCATCTCATATTCCAAGAAAGCATTTAGTGACCCACCCACTGCTGGGCTGAGGTGGGAAGGAAAGCAGACGTGTGACCCGGGCTGTCTGTCCTGATCTTAGCAAGACCACTGGATGCCCAGCTCAGTGATTTCTACATGCTTTTAGTGATCAAAGCTCAGCCACACCTCACAGAAAGCAAAGCTGATATATTGGGGTTCTGATATATTGGTGGCTAGGCCACCAGGATTCTGTCACAGCTTTTGTGACTGCATCCACTCCATGTGCTTAAAAACTTTTGTTTATGTTTATTCTTTTTTGAGAGACAGAGAGACAGGGCAAGTAGGGGAGGGGCAGAGAGAGAGAGAGACATAGAATCTGAAGCAGGCTCTATGCTCTGAGCTGCCAGCACGGAACTCGATGTGCGGCTCGAACTCATGAACTGAGAGATCATGACCTGAGCTGAAGTTGGATGTTCAACTGACTGAGCCACCCACTCAATGTGATTTTAGAGCCCAAACCCTCTGTGAAGCTATAGGGATCCCACTGGCCCCCTTCTGCTACAAGGCCTCAGGGCTTAAATGAGCCATTCCCTACTGCACGAGGACCTCAGGGAAGAGTGGGGTAGAGTGAGTTGGTCAGATGTTGTTGGTGTTGGGTTAAGGTAGCTGTGACCCAGGCCCTGATAGCCTCAGATTGTACCTGACCCCTGGGCTTCTGGAAAACAGAGAAGGTTAACGACATTCTCTTCACCCCTTTGTGTTCTGGAAAATGGCTTCCCACACAGATCCAGCCTTGTCCAAATGCCTTAGAGAAGACTCTAGATGCCCCTTTGTTCACCTAGACGCAGACCTTCCAGATGTCCATTCTTTGCCTCACAAATGATTGGAACACAATACTAGTTACCCAAACTTTGGGTAAGACTCTCTTTTTCCCCCAGGGCCCTGACCTCGGGCCCACCCCTTCCAGAGGGAGCAGACAGACCCTTCTGAGACTAAGCTGGCATTCTCTAACACGCCACCCAGACAGGCTACCTCTTCCTTTCCTTTCCTCACATCCGGTTCTCTCTGAGCTTGCCTATCCCTCTCTAGAAAAGAAAACCTTTCTGCCTGACCCTGGGCAGCTTGTTAGATTCTGTGATCAGAGAGTGCCCCTGCATTGCGATAGTCCCCTCCTAACCCCCACGCTCTGCACTAATCCTTTGAATAACAGTCTCTCTCTCCTAAGCCCGGAGTTGAGTTTTATTGGGCAGCCCAAAGTGTCGGGGCACTGGTCAGGCACCGAGGACCTGTGGTGAGATGTGGATGAGAAGGCCAGTGCCTGTTGCCGGGGAAAGCTGAATCCCTCTTCTCCCAGACAGCTTGTGTCCTCCTATGCACCTGCTGTTCCTCAGTGACTCATAGAAGGGGGAGAGGGAAGTCAGCCTAAGGGCCTTGAAGAGCTTCTATGGTTACTAGTAGCTGTAGCCATTCAGCGGGATGTTCCACAGAGATGCTGTTGCCCGGTGTGAAGGCTATGAAAGGGCTTGTTGTCAGAATGCCCGGGTGAAGCAGGATAAACAATTTTTTTCCCTGCAGGGGGCGGGGGGGGGAGGTGCGGGTTTCACAGGTACCTTGCAGAGCCTCTCGAGAATAGGATCTAGTACACAAGACTTCCCCCAATTATTCGAGCACGGAATGCTTTTATTACCCAAACACCTAAGAACATCACATGAAACAGTTCAGGAAAGGCATTTTGAAGCCTCTCCCATCTTCTTCTGCTGTTGCCTAATGCACCACACAGAAGACAAGGTTTTCTCTGAGCTATTGTGGGGACCCGGGATTGATGTGCCATTAGCCAGTGCTGCATGTTGGCAGGCGGTTTCTCTCTTTAAGCGGGAGGTGTGGTGAGTAGCCTTTATCCTGGGGAAAACACGCTAAGTGGGTCAGATTTCCCAACAGGAAGATGCTGTGCTTGAGACACATTTGATTTACGACAGCTTTTGCTGTGACCTTGGCTTTCCAGTTTGCAAGTAATGTCACCAGGGTATCTGACTAATGCACGGTTGTGAATTTTTCATGGCAAGGCATGTAGTTGTGCTATTGGCCTCCTGGGCAAGGGGAAAAAGCCTGGCGTGTCAAGAGCAACATAAATTGTTAGGTAAATCTTTATTCCCCCCAGACCTCCCTGCAAAGGCCCATTATTCGTGCCCCACTCAACCGTTCATTCATTTACAAACATTTATCGAGCAACTTCCATTTCTAAGTACTGTGGGGGATACAGTGAAGTATAAACCAGTGTGGGGACCTAAGTGCTGGGGCAGCAGGTGTGAACGTGGAAAGGAGCAAAAAAAAAAAAAAAAAAAAAAAAAAAAAAAAAAAAAAAAAAAAAAAAAAAAAAAAAAAAAAAAAAAAAAAGGCTTCAAGTGGGAAGGGGCCCTTTCTGGAGTGAGTATGTCACAGTTTCAAGAGCTTGTGAGAAACATGCTTATCTTGTAAAAATAAGTGTGCCCGGACCTCGAGGGGCCCCCTGAGCGATCGAGCACCAGGTGTCTTGTCGGGTTCAAATCCCAGCTATGTGATCTTAAGAAAGTTTCGGACCTAATCCTCTTTTCTGAAAACAAGAGGATGGAAACATAGTTTTAAAAATGTTTTTAAGTTTTATTTGTTTGTTTTGAGAGAGAGAGGGAGCCTGAGCAGGGGAGGTGCAGAGAGAGGGAAAGAGAGACGCTTCTGCGGGGCTCGAACTCACGAACTGTGGGATCATGACCTGCGCCGAAATGAAGAGTCAGATGCTTAACTGACTGAGCCACTCAGGCTCCCTGAAATAGTTGTTCGAGTTTTTTTTTTCAGCTCAAAACAATATAGAGTTAAAAATACACACACACACATAAACATGTTTGAGAGAGAATGCACGTATGTACACACATCCATGTATATACAAATACACACCCATTTAAAATGGACGTAGTAGAGGCTAGATTGCTTTCAGCTCAATGTGCAGGTAAGACGTGGAGTCTTTCTCTGTTGCGTGGGCTGTGAAAGAGGCCTGAGTGTCAGACTTGGAGAGGTTGGGGAGCCAGGATGGTGCATTCACGGCAAAGCACAAGGTCCAACAAACGGTCCGGTGCAGGAGAGGTCAGGGCGCCTGGGGGCTGGAGCCCAGTATGGGTCACAGCCAAGGGCAGGCCCGGCAGGAGTGTAGGCACTGGATATTAGAAGGCCTGGATTTAATGGCAGGGGACCAACTTCCGCTTTTCTCACCTGGTTCCAGCTCCGGCCCCATCCCATCTCTCCCTCGAGATGGCTATTTGCACCTGTTTCTCTCTCCCTGACCTGCTCTTCCCCACCTCCTCGAGCACCTCATCTGCAGACTTCAGATTTCCTCCCCCACTCCCACCACCCAAGAGCTCCTTAGAACCTGCCTGATCTCCCCCTGCTCACCTTGTATCTCATTATCCAGTTTATTTCCTACAGAGCCCTTCTCACCATTTACGGGAACATCCCCACCATGCTTGTCCCTCGGCTGTTCCTTGTCTGTGTCCTTGGGGATAAAAACACCAAGAGAAAAGGGCCGCCCTGCTGGGCTGCTTTAGGATTCCCAGAGCTGGCGGTGCCTGGGTGGCTCAGTCAGTTAAGCGTCTGACTTGGGCCCAGGTCATGATATCACGGTTTTTGGGTCTGAGCCCTGCCTCAGGCTCTGTACTAATAGCTCAGAGCCTGCAGCCTGCTTCGGATTCTGTGTTTCCATCTCTCTCTGCCCCTCCCCTGCTTGCAATCTGTCTCTGTCCCTCTCTCAAAAATGAATAAACATTCTGAATAAGTAAATTTAGAAAAAGGATTCCCAGAGCTGAGCACAAGGCTCACCCACTCTCCGCATACATTGTTTGAATGAATGAATGAATGGGCTGGAATTCATTCACACCGTAAAGCACCGGGGAACCCTAGAGTGTGTATTGCTCAAGTGCACAGAGCCTATATTATTTTATTAAACTTCATGTTGTCCCCAGACCTACCCCGTGTCCAACATACAGACATAAGCATAGGCCACACGCAAACATGCCAAGAATTTTTAATGAAGTAAAGACATTTGGTTCCCCGGCTCTCCAAGTTTTGGTGAAGACCCCCCTTGGTGCCCAGGAGTGGGGTGGGGGTAATGCTGCCCCAACACTGGGCTCTCTTTCCTCCAGAGCCACACCTTTGTCCCCAGGCTAGCAGGGCCTCAGTGCCTATCTTGGTTCTGTCCCCCTGACAGTGTCCCCCCAACGCTGCCTTCCCAAACGCTACCCCCCAACACTTCCCTCCGTGACACTGTCTCTCTCCCCAGGTACTACCCCCACCCTCAGCACTGCCGTCCCTGACGCTGTTCGTGCCCCCATTGCCCTCCTCGGCCCTGCCTCCCCATGCCACCCCACCCCCACAATGCTACACTGTGCTCCCCTACCCCCACTTTCTGTATCCCTGCCCTGCTTTCCCCGATGCTGCCTCTGTAGAAGTCTCACTTCCAAAATTTGATACCAATTCTGGGCCCTGACAAGGCACCGAGGTCACCCGGGAAAGGGAAGGCTGCGATCTCCTGCCAGGAGCCGTCTTTCCTGTGGGGCCCGTGACCCCCTTCACTGCTGCCCTTCCTTCTTCTTCCTTCTAGTCTGCGTCTGGTCACCCGGTCGCAGCCTTCAGGCCCTGCCCCAGTCTGAGCTCAAGCAGCCTTTACCTCGACAGGAGCTGCTAGCGTCTGGTTCTCACTTTGTGCAAAAGTTCAGGAACTGGTTTCCGGGGAGGGCCAAGGCCCACATGAGGGTTTGCCCAAATCATACCCAAATACCCTAAACAATGATGATCAGGCTCTACTGGGTCAGGAATGTCTGGCATTATTTGAGGATGAATGTTGGCCACTTATGTGAAGATCGTGGCAATAGACAAATAAACAAAAACAAAACCAAAAAAACCCCAAAAAACAAAAGCAAACAAACAAAAAACAGTGGCCTGAGCTTGAGCACTTGGACTATCAGTAGTCATTGGCAAAGGATACTCTGATGCTAATAATAATAATAATAATAATAATAATATAGTAAGAATAGAGTTGAATGATATTAATATAAGCCTTTAAGACTTTATACAATACTTCCCTTTACATTAAGCTTATTCCTAGATCTTGAGAGTAGTAGTACTTCATCATCCCAAGAAACCTGTGGCCTTAAGGGTAGCTGGCCTGATGTTGTTTATCCAGGGAGCAGCAGAGGATGGAAGCCAGCCCACCACCTCCTCGAAATTCTCATGCACTTAAAAACATCTCAGTGCCTTCCTTTCCAGTGGGACCTCCTGGTATGGGGAGGCTTGGGTGAGAGCCAGGTGGGGCTGAGTAGACCTGAGAAAAATGATCAGGTAGGACCTCTTATTGGTTTTTTTAAGAAAGAAAGAAAAGGAAGTACCAGGAGGGAGGAGACAGAAGCCCACTTCTGTTGAGAGCAGGGGTGGACAAATTATGGCCCTTATTTAGCATCGTTAATTTCATCATCAGTGTGAGAACCACAGAAGGCCAAATTCTGCCCATCATTTTCGTACCATTGGGAATACATCTGGGCCTGAAGTACAGATAAGGCTTGTGCAATGAGTTGTATCTCACAGTGCCCTTTGCAATGCGACTTTGTCTCTTTCCATTAAAAGGTAGAGCCTAGAGGGCACCTGAATGGCTAGTTTGGTTAAGCGTCTGGCTCTTGATTTCAGCTCAGGTCATGATCTCATGGTTTGTGAGTTCAAGCCCCATGTTGGGCTCTGTACTGACCATGTGGAACCTGCTTGGGATTCTCTAGCTCCCTCTCTCTGCTTCTCCCCTGCCCACATGTGTACACACACACACACACTCTCTCTCACTCTCAGAAAAGAATAAAAAAAAAAAAAAAAGGCAGGGTCGATATGATCTCCCCTTGAATCTGGGCTAACTCTTTGACCTACTTTGACCATACAGTAGGGTGGAAATGACGTTGGATGACCTCCAAGGCCTGATCTTCATGGGGCCTTGAGACTTCTGCTCTAATGCTTTGGAATACTGAGATCACCATGCTCAGAGAAAGCACAGAGACTACTGGAAGATGAGGAACTGGGAGGAGAACAGAGGCAGCCCAGCCAACAGCTAGCAATAACTACCAGATGTGTGCATGAGGCCATCTTGGATTTTCCAGCCAGCCAACCGTCCAGCCAACCGTCCAGCAGCTGCAGGACTGAGTGAGTCCTGGAGAAACCAGCCAAGGGACAGCATGGCCAAGCTTGCTGTGACTCTGTGAAGTTCGGGGGAAGAATACCTTGTTGGAGTCTTAAGCTGCTAAGTCTGGGAAACCAGAACTGAAACAGAAATGGAATGTGGCCATAACAAAAACCTAAACCATGCAGGGTTGATTTGGGGACCAATGGCGTCTGAAAGCCAGAGCGTGCGAGGGTGCGGAGGAAGCTGTTAGTGAGGCTGGAGAAAGGGCAGCCCCCGGCACGTAGCAAAACTGAATCCTGAGGAATCTAGGGAGATAGAAACAGTACCTTGTGAACTTGAGGTCCTGGCCAAGGAAATTTCCAATGGAAGTATTGAAGCAGTCAAGTTGCTTTCATAAAGTCATTTATGTTATCTGCCTGTAATGAGAGATAGGAAGAGAAGGAGGAACGAAGGATGGGACTCTTGTTTTATGTTTAGAGGAAATCGAGAATGCACTGCGTTGAAAAAGAAAATTCTTTTCATCCATGGTTTGTTACAGCAAAAGCTTCTCCAAGTAAGAAATGGCCTTAGACCTAATGAAGAGAGTGGCTGTAAGACCCTTAATTAATTGTTCAGATTTAAGGGCCGCCTGAGTGGCTCAGGCAGTTGAGTGTCTGACTTCATCTCAGGTCATGATCTTGCAGTTCATGAGTTCAAGCCCCACGTCAGGCTTGCTGCTGTCAGCTCAGAGCCTGCTTCAGATCCTGTCTCCCCCTCTCTCTGCCCCTCCCCTGCTTGCACACTCTCAAAAATAAATAAAACATTAAAGAAAAAAAAGAGTTGAGATTCAAAGCAGGTCCTGATAGAACCTTTTGGTCTGACAGTGGGGCTTCCAAGACTCTGAAGAGCATGGCCTTCAAGCAGCCTCCCTTGTGGCCCAAATGTGAGCAAAACGTGGTTCAAAATAAGCTTGGGTGTAGCTCGTCTCGCATGGGGTCAGCCACAGTCGATTCATGGGAACGACAGAGTTTTCCAGATTGTTGTTTCGGTAGCCGGCAGTGAATTGGGACGGGAAACAAGTTTTCTTCTACAAAACAGCTATAAAACAATAGCTAACATATACTAAGTGCGTGTTCTTTGCCAGGGCTCGTGCTAACGCTTTGATACATGGCCCTGACTTTCCTGGCCTCCCCACCGCACTGCCAGGAGGCACAGGGCATTCATTGCACTTTCAGTTTTATACTTGAGAGAGTGGAGGTTCCGAGAGGTGATCTGCCCAGCCCAGGTGAACTTGGCTGGATCACACTGCAATCCTACTCCAGTAACCACAAGTGGAGGAACATTAAGATGCACTTCCTCTTTCGGTCAGCAGAGTGATGATCGCCTGCTGGATCCCTGTGTGCCGGTGTCCCTGTTTCCCTTGGGGGTCGTCTGCTTCCGATAGGGGTTCCGGAAGGATTTCTCTGCCGGCTTCTAGGAGCATCTGGAAAAGAAGACTCTTGGCTGGGTTTCAGCAAGCACCCCGTTCAGATCTGTTAACTGTCTTCTGGCCCCAACCAGCCTCTGCCAATAATAGTTGCAAAGGATCTGCATGGTGTGAAAGACCCGGCTGTTTAACACCCGCACACCCTGTTGTCTGAGAGGATAATCCCTCCCGGGGAATCTGTAGTCTCCCCACCCCCACCCTGTCTCTTCTGCCTCAAACTGCGTGTTTCAAACAAAATATTGGGGGGTGCCTGGGTGGCTCAGTCGGTTGGGGGTCTGACTTCAGCTCAGGTCATGATCTCAGGGTTTGTGAGTTCAAGCCCTGCGTCGGACTCTGCTGACAGCTCGGGGCCGGGAGCCTGCTTCAGATTCTGTGTCTCCCCCTCTCTCTGCCCCTCCCCTGCTGACGCTCTTTCTCTTTCATCTCTCGATAATAAATGAATGTTAAAAAAATTAAACAACAACAACAAAATGTTTATTCTCTTTCCATACTGAGGTCGTGGTGCCATTAGCTTGTTCTCCCCCTCCCCCCACCTTCCCTTAGGAATAGAAACTTGAATTGTTCTGTATAGAAAACCAAATTATTAAATTACAGCAAAAGAAAAACGGGGGAGTGGGTGGGGAGAAAGAGAGATGTATTACTCCTTCAGAATGAAGACAAATGTCCAGCTTGTGGTATAATGCATCAATGTGAGGAGTAAATACAGAAAACAGAAACAATATTTATACAGAGGAAAGGAATGACGGTATCACATGACCGCAGAGAACAGCAAGCATGAAGAAGGCAAGCTGGGTTACAAAGCGGACAGAGTTAAACGTGGGGGTAAGGCCAGTCCTATGCAGCGCCGTGGCGGGCTGATTTCCACACGGTAGGAATGGAGATCGGCATTTGCCTGATACCGTCACCCACTCCAATGCTTCCATGCGTGAAACTCAGCTCTAGAAAACTCACTTCTTTCGACAAGTATTGCCACTTAAAACAAACAAACAAACAGTAGTACCTAAAGTCTTCTGTCACTTATGACATAAGAATTTTATATAGATTTAATTTTGATTTTCATTTTTATTTATTTTTTATTTTTATTTGAGAGAGAGAGAGTGCGTATGAGTGGGAGAGAAGGGCAGAAAGAGAGAGTATCTGAAGCCAGATGGAGGGGCTCAGTGTGGGGCTTAATCACACAACCCTGGGATCATGACTTGAGCCAAAACCAAGAGTCAGACAACTGACTGAGCCTTTCAGGTGCCCCTAATCTAATCTTTACAACAAACTTATGAATCGGGTACTCTTATTATCATTACTATTTTATTGATGGAAAAATGCAGAGAAGTAAAGTAACTTGTCCGAAGTCACACAGCAAATAGTGCCATAACCACAAGACTGTATTGTCTGTCCTCATTCTTGGGTGGGGGGGGTGGTGTCAGTTGGGTCCATCTCTGGCTGCTTTTTTTTTTTTTTTAAGTTTATTTACTTATTTTAGAGGGAGAGAGAAAGCGTGAGTGGAGGAGGGGCAAAGAGAGAGAGAGAGAGAGAGAAAATCTCAAGCAGGCTCCACGTTGTCAGCGCAGAGGCTGACATGGGGCTTGAACCCATGCACTGCGAGATCATGACCTGAGCTAGAGTCAGACTCTTAACCGACTGAGCCATCCAGGCGCCCCCATCTCTGGGTTCTTATAGGCATGTGCTTAGGAGAGTCGTGAGGGACATCTCCGTGTGTATTGGGGAGCAAGATCCCTGAATCCTATAGGAAAGTGATTCTGAAGGCTGCCACGAACTCACTTTTCCAAGTTCACCATGTTGAAATTGATCTGTGAAGACCCTGGGAGGACCTGCAGCTCATTTCCTAAATCGCGGCTACAAAGTGCCTCATGCCGACCACTGAGCGTCCCGGACTGAAGGCCTCTGGGTAG
This sequence comes from Hyaena hyaena, assembly GCF_003009895.1. NCBI lineage: Eukaryota > Metazoa > Chordata > Mammalia > Carnivora > Hyaenidae > Hyaena > Hyaena hyaena. The sequence goes on along the minus strand of NW_024081145.1, from coordinate 438,940 downwards.
GCAGGGCATGTATTTCCTTTTCTAGTTGGGTGTTGCCTGCTGTCCATGAAAGGAAGGGACCAGCACTGCTGGGACTTCAGCGGGAATCCTTGTACTTGGATCTCAGGCTCTGGGAAGGAAAGGACTGCAAGTCTCTGTTGGCTGTGGGGGACCCGTCATCACACTCAGAGGCAGCTGACCTTGGTGGGAGGCCCCGGAGGGTAGAGGATGGATGGTGCTGACTCTCACCAGCTACTGTATTTAGGACCCTGCTGCCTTGAACTTCAAATGGCCGATTGTTCCAGCCCAGGCCAGTTTATGAAACGGGGGAAGGGGGACAGCTTGCCTCAGCCCCTCCCTCGTTCCCTTCCAGGAGGGCGCCTCACACAGCTCCTCTGGCCACCTGATTCTAGATGTCCTGTTCCATCTTCCTGACCCTTCTCTTCTCATATGGATAGAACCACTCTGGACCCCGGCCCCTTGGGGGAATTGTGCCTGGGCTTTCCAAGTGGACGATTTCTAAACAAAACCAAAAACGGTCTCCACAGAGAGACTAGACTCAGGATGATTCTACGGTGGCCTTCGGACACACTGTGGGCTCTGTCCAGCACCTCATCAAGTTGATTAGTAGGACTTTGGGGCCTTGTAGGAGGGGTGACCTCTGCCCGGGTACATATCGCTCCTGCACCTACAGAACATCAATTTCGTGGTTAGTGGCTGAGTTTGGCAATCATGTTATGGACTCCTTTGAAGGCCTTCGGCTCTCTGCTAGGTAGAGAGAGCATAGAGTATCTTGCCCTTAGCAGATGTTCAATAAAATAATTTAATGTCAACTTTTCATAAATGTGTAAAATATCAGCCAGCAGTGAAAGGGCAGCATGTCCATGGCTGGTCCCAGGGCAGCACATGGCAACGTATTCCCAAGGAAGGGGACGAGCCCAAGCACAGCCCCGAAGGAAGAGGAAGGGCCAGGAAGGTAAGGGCAGCCCAGACAGGAGGAAGAGGCCCGTACACCAAGCGTGAAGGATGGTGAGCCCTAAGCGGGCCAGTTTGGCTGGAGCAGGAATTTCCAAAGGGGACACTGGAAATGTGTTTGAATATATAGTTTAGGGCTTAATTTTTTTAAATGCTTATTTATTTTTCAGAGAGAGAGCAAGTAGGGGAGGGGCAGAGAGAGAGGGAGACACAGGATCCAAAGCTGGCTCTGTACTGACAGCAGACATCCGGAGGTGGGGCTCAAATTCATGAACTGTGAGATCATGACCTGAGCCAAAGTCAGATGCTTCACAGACTGAGCCACCCAGGCGCCCCTAGGACTAAATTTTCAAGGCCCTTCAGTTTAAGCTTGTCTTACAGATGATAAGTAACTGCAAATTTTAAGTATGGAAGTGATAGAAGTAGTATTTTTTTAGGAAGTCTGGAGGAGAGATGGATAAATAAACAGATAGCCTCTTATTTTTTCCAGACCACAGTCTTTTCTTGAAAAATTGCCAGCCCATCATTCCTTTCTGTCTTTCTCTGGAAAGGAAACTTCAACCCATACGGGATATGTTGAAAAAAAACAAGTGATAGAGCCGCGGCCCTGGGGAATCTGAGCCCTCCATGTGTCTGTCAACAGGAGCCTTCCCCTGGGAGCCCCGTGAGGATGCTTCTCAGCATGGTCCTTCATGGGCCATCGGATGCTTATTGTCATCTGAGATGATAACCCTGTAGCCTCTCACTTATTGAGAAAGACCATCTGATCCTATCCTTCGGAAGATCCTTCTGGTTTTATTTTTTTTCAGGGAAAGGGGTATCTCAGAGTATCTAATCGGGTAGCAGCACCTGCTGGACAGGCATCAGTCCAGGGAGATGCCCAGCCTCTCAGTGGTTCCTGTTGGCATTGACAGTATTAGGACAGGCAGCCATTCCCACACATGGCATATCTATAGTTTGAAGCAAAAGTCAAGATGGATACTCCCGGAAGCCTCTTGGCCTTGAGAAATGAGCTTCTATTGCATGTTGGGCCAGCCCGCATAGGATGCCACAAGTCCTATTGGAGAAGCCCTTCCTTTTTCTTTTCTGAAATTCACATAACAATAAAATGAACCTGACCGGGGTGGGGGATGAACCCATGGAAGGAAGGAATGTATTTGAAGTTTACACATAATAAATGCTCAATAAACATCAGTTGTTATCATCATCGTGGTTTCTGTAGAGTCGACCAGCAAGAGGCTGACCTTATTTTTGGCAACATTATTCTTTACAATGCTGGTTTTTCTTGTCACTGAAAAAAAAATCTGGTGTGATTTTCAGTTAGATTTTAACCTTCCAGTGTATTCTAATGGCCCGGTATTGGCGTTAGAAGTTCCTGTTGGGGTGGTGAGCAGCATTCAGAGAAATGATAGCAGTGCACAAGATATCCCCTGTGACAACTGATAGCAAAACACCCGATATTGTATCTAGTGCATTTCTAGCCTGGGGGGTTTTTGTGATATTATTACATGCTACTAGGTTATATTATATTATTCTATCATCGTATGTGGTGATGGTGGCTCACATTTAGTGAGTGCATGCCATGGGCTACACTTGCCTTGTGTCATTTAAAGCCAATGCTATCAGTTTTGCATTATCATTTTGCAGCTGAGGAAACTGAGGCACAAGAGGTTAAATAATTTCCCTAAGGTCACACAGCTGGTAAGGGGCACATCCAAGATTTAAATGTACCAGAGGATTATCTGCTACACCATGGTGTTTGAGTCCCCATCCTTACAGGTGACACAGAGGAACTCATATCATAAAAGGCAGCACTGGGCCCCCTTTCTCCCTTTCCATCCCTTCCCAGGGCTGGGGGTCAGGGGACAGCAGACACGGTTCATAATGTGGGTCCTTCCTTACTGCCTTAGACATGTGCTGAGGTGTCCAACTTCCTGTCTATACTCACACTATTCTTAAGCCTGGATACCCTGCCCCGATTACTGCAGTGACCTGGCTTTGGACGTCACTACCTCCATAGAGCCTTCCATGATACCTCCAGAGTGAAAGCAAGCACCTGTTGCCTCTTCTGAATATCAGTTTGGGGATCTTCACCTTCCATTGATATTTTCCTATTCTCTCTGGTCATGCACAGTTACTGTCTCCAGCTCTGGAAAAGCACGGATAGCGTTTTACATAAAGGAGGCCCCTTTGAGGTAGCTGACTTGACACAGATGTGTGTGGCTCTTGTCATATCCCCTAGTAATTGGGCATCGCCATCCCTAATAATAGTGAAATTTCTAAAGCACACATACGTCCCTGATGATCATCATTGCTTTACCTCAACTGAGTATTTATCCTGTTCTAAGCGCTGTGCTGAGCACCTCACATTTATTTCTCCTGCTCTTGCATTGGGCTTATAATCGCCTTACAGATGGGAAGCAGGGCTCAAAGACACAAGACTGGTAAGTTGCAAAGCCTGGACTTGAATTCTTATCCCACAGTGAAGCTGGGCCGTCGTTAACTCCATCCATCACAGACCACTATCACCACTCCCCCCCCCCCATTTTTCCTGTTCTTGACTCCCACTCAGCTCCTGGTCCCCCTCCTTGACCCCACCATCTCCCTGAGTCTGAGGACAGCCCTGGAGGGGCTGGTAAGTTCAAGTGTAGAGCAAGACGGACTGGCACAAACAGATCACAGAAAAACTAAATAAAATCATAAAAAGCTTACAACTTAAAACTTTTTTAAAATTTATTTTTGAGAGAAAGAGAGAGAGAGAGAGAGATGGTATGAGTGGGGGAAGAACAGAGAGAGAGAGAGACACAGAATCCAAAGCAGGCTCCAGGCTCTGAGCTGTCAGCACGGAGCCCGACGCGGGGCTCGAACTCACGAACCGCGAGATCATGCCCTGAGCCGAAGTCGGGCCCTCAACCAGCTGAGCCACCCAGATGCCCCAACCTTACAACTTTAATGACTTCTTGTTCCAAGGGCATCAAACAGTCACCAAGGCACAATGGCAGAATCAGAGCAGTGCCTCCATGGTAACTGAAGGCCTCGTGGTGGACGCGTGTGTGTGGAAGGTGCTTATAAACACGTGCCAAATGAATTTCTGCCGCTTTGTTTTTCCATTATGAAGTGAATTGATCCCTGTGCGCCCGAAGAGCTAGCTGTGAGTTTGTAATCAATAAAGCATCAATTAAAATAGAACACGGGACTTGGAAAGGCCTTTAGATCCCAACCAATTCAGCCATCTCGTTTCACAGCTGAGGCTCAGAGAACGCAGCACAAGGCCCGCTGGGAGCGAGCAGCAGCGTGTCCCCTCTAATCTTCTCGGCACCCCCGGCTGGGACAACGGGGACAGAGTCTCTAATGACAGGTTTGGCTCTATTTGTTTGGAGACGGGTACTGATCAGAGGGAGGAAGCAGCCCATAGACTCCTCTTCTGCCATTGCTTTCGGTCCTCAGGCTGTCCATGCAAATTGCCTCTTGGAATGACATATTTTTGCATGTGGTGACTTGTGTGCTGTTTCTGTCATGCCAGCACCAGAGAAATGGACTGTCTCCTTGGTAATGTGTTTGGAGCCCAGCTCTGGAGCCAGAAAACCCTTTGGATGTGTGGGCTCACTGTCTAGCCGTCCAAGTACGGTCTGATTGATCTGGGCTGCTAGGGAGAAGAGAGAGGGCTTGAACCATGGGAGGTGACAACAGCTAGGAGGATTGTCCTCTTCTCCCTGCCAGTGATCGCCCCGGAAGATTCGTGTGAATGAAGCCGTGCCCTGGCCCCTGCCGGCCGAGGCATAATTATGCCCAGCTGGCCTTGGAATTCTGGAGCGACCCTGAATCGAAAACCCTTTTCTAGGGAAATTGTGGCTCCCTTTCTAAGCAGACGGGCGACATGGGGCCTCCCTGAAAAATTTTCCCCGTGGCCCAGATTTTAAAGTCTCGCTGGTACTAACCATAACATTAGACTAAGAAGTTAAGAGAAACGTTCCTATGCCACAGGCAGAAATCAGTCTGCTTTCATTGTTCTTGTCAGTCCTCGGGGTCTAAAGTGAGTCATTGCTTAAGAACTGAGAAATGAGGGAAATAAGGATGCCTTCTGAACGTTAAACTTTAATATGGATACATAATAGATCAGAGCAGCACCCGGCAAAGTCACTTTAAAGAGGCAGGAAGGATAGACCGTCACCTTATTACAGCTACCCACGTATTCAAAGAAAGACCTTGGCAATCAGGAGGGCCCCTGCAGGAAATATAGGTGCCATCCGGGGGAGGGGCCTTTAGCAAAGGTCTTTAAGTATTTCAGGTGCTGGGGGCACGGGCACCACCCACAGAGAATGGACGTGAAATCTGTGGCTAACCAGCTCCAACAGCGTCCCATTGTTAAGGTTAACTCTGCTTGATTTCGTGGCTCTCAAACATCAGTCCAGCAAACAAATCCTCATTCTAATTATATGCTTCGCCAACACTCTTTTTTTTGTTCTTGTTTTTTTACACGGCAGCTATCCATTTTCTCACTATACATTGGGAAACTGCCACATGTGGTTTTAGACATCAGGCCTGTAAGTCGGGTTACTGTGAGTCTCCCCCCCAACCCCACTCCCCTCCTCCCAGACTGAGGAATGTCACATTTCCCCTGGGTTCCGTGGGGGCAAACGTATTCCAACTTCATTCCATTGAGGCCAAGAGCAAAATATCGTTTCCCTTTCGAGAACACCGCCTGATAGAAATATGCCCACAGATATTCCTTGAAGGGTCATCTGTGATTAAATGTAGAGAAAAATGCTAAATAACATAAACCGATGTATGGGCATGAGTTAAGACTGCTCTGCGCAGGGTGCCTGGGTGGCTCAGTCAGTTACGAGTCAGACTCTTGGCTTCAGCTCAGGTTATGATCTCATGGTCAGTGAGTTCGAGCCCTGCGTTGGGCTCTGGGGTGACAGTGAGGAGCCTGCTTGGGATTCTCTATCTCCCTCTCTCTCTGCCCCTTCCTTCTCTCTCTCTCTCTCTCTCTCTCTCTCTCAAAAAACCAACCAACCAACGAACAAACAAAAAGCCCTTGACACAGTCTGGGGGTAGATGAAGGCAGAATCTAGAAACAGGGTCTAGGCTGCACACAGAGAATTTTCATCCTGGACTCTTGTATCAGGTTCCCAGAGGCAGACAAGAAGAGATTTAAAAGTAAAAACTGCCAAGCCTTAAATTCTTGGGTTCTGGGGTTCTATCCTGTGGCAAATGGTTGGTAAAAAGCCAAAGCCAAATAATAATAATTAATAATAATACACAGTGCTGTACACTGGACCAGATATACTGGTACTTTGTGTTATGAAAATTATGCTGTCCGCTCTGCCCACAACCTTCTGCTTGTTCAGGGATCACTTCAGCTACCCAGGACTCACACCGCGGTTGCACCAACTGTGTCTTACGTATGTGACCCCCTCTGCGGGATTTTGATACAGTCCCTCTGTGTCCCTTCCTGACCTACTTTCCCAGCCATGTTCCAAGTAGGAAGAAAGAAGGGTGAGACAAGATGCTGTGTTCCAGCTGAGCAAGCCCCTGGAAGGTGCCTTACAGAAAGTTCCATTCAACACTTCACATCTTGTAAGCTGGCTGTATGGTGCCCCAGGGTTACCTTTCTCCGCAAGGAAATCTGGAAATGTATTTTTTTTCTTTGCAGATGAACACAAAGGATCTGGGTTTCTTTCTCTTTTTTTAAAAAATTTTTATAGTTTATTTACTTTTGAGACAGAGAGAGACAGAGCATGAGGAGGGCAGAGGGAAAGGGAGACACAGAATTGGAAACAGGTTCCAGGCTCCGAGCTGCCAGGAGCTGGGTTTCTGATGGACATGACAGAAGAGACCATGACGAAGGGTTGGTAGGTTGGCGATGGGCAGTCACTGCCAGGGCTACCAAGCCAGAGACCTGAGACCCACATCTGAACAACTCCCTCACCCCCTACATTCAGGTATCCGAGGATTTCCACGAGCGCACCGACCTGTCACTGACCGGGGTCTCCCCTCCTATCCAGTCCTGCCGGACTTACCTTAGTTCAGGCCCCGTTACGTTTCCATTGTGGTATACGCACTTCTACTGGTTCCCCCGACCTCAGACTCCTGTTCAGATGAGCACTCTTCTGCTCTAGGCTCCTCAGTGGCTCCCCATTGCCCTCAGAGTGAAAAACTTCTCGTGTCCAGGTTTCCTCAGGCTCTGTATGTACTTTTCATCCAGCTTCACATCCTTCTTTTTCTCTACTTTGCTCATTGTGCTTCCCACAGCAACGAGGAACGTTGCATGCTCAGGACCACCCTTGAATTCTCTCTTTCTCTCATACTCCAGATCAAATCCCTCTGTATATTCTCTGCCTTCAAAATATTTGCAGAATGGTGGGGCGCCTGGGTGGCTCAGTCAGTTAAGCATCTGACTCTTGGTTTCGGCTCAGGTCATGGCCATGAGGTTTCATGAGTTCCAGGCCCGCATCGGGCTCTGTCTGCTTGGAGCCTGCCTGGGATTCTCTCTCTCCCTCCCTCTGACACCCCCCATTCACACTGTCTCTGTGTCTCTCAAAATAAATAAATAAGCTTAATATATATATATGCAGAATGGGACCTTCTCCATAACAATTGTTGAACAATGAGTGAGTGAATGCTCAGAATAATATTTCGGTCAACTATTTCATGTCCTTTTCTCCTGTGGTCTGATATTTTCTGTAGAAACAGCCAAAGCCTTGGTGAATACCAGAAGTTTAAGATGTGGAAAGGAGAAGGGTGCATGGGTGACTCAGTTGGTTAAGCGTCTGACATGATCTTTTGGTTCTGTGAGTTTGAGCCCCACATCTCACTCTCTGCTGTCAACATGGAGGCCGCTTCAAATCCTCTATCCTCTCTCTCTGCCTTTCTCTTGCTCACGCATGGGCTCTCTCTCTCTCAAAAATAAATAAACATTAAACAAAATTTTTTTAAAAAGACTTGGAAAGGAGACAAGGATATTGGTGATAATTGTCTACAATAACAATAATGTCTGGATGCTTCTCTTTGGGTTATTTGTTTTGTTCTGGTCCCTGGAGGAGACAGGATGGAGCAAAAATTATGCCCGTGAAACACTGGAGCTGGGCTGTCTGGTTTCAGCTCCTGGTTCTAGTTTTGCGATGTTGCACATCTTCCTTATCTTTCCCTGTGCCTCAGTTTCCACAAATGCAAGGCTATGGTGACAATAGTGCCTCTATCCTAAGGTTGCTGTGAGGACAAAATTTTAAGTGCTAATCACAGCACCAGGTATGCAGAGAGTGGTCTATAAATGCCAACCAGGAGGAGTAATTGTGGTATCAGGTGCAGCCACGATTGTCACTGTTGTTTTTGTCGTAATAATAGCATTGACAATGCAGTATCTCTGACCCAGCCTGGGTTGGCCTCTGTCAGAAGCTGTGTAGTCAATACTGAGATTGCAATGGATTTTTGTTGTGGCGCCTGGGTGGCTCAGTCAGTTAAGTGTATGACTTCAGCTCAGGTCACAATCTCACCCTTCATGGGTTCGAACCCCGCATCGGGCTCTGTGCTGACAGCTCAGAAGAGCCTGGAGCCTGCTTCGGATTCTGCATCTCCCTCTCTTTCTCTGTCCCTCCCCTGATTGTGCTCTGTCTCTCTCTCTCTCTCTTTCTCTCTCTCAAAATAAATAAACATAAAATAAAAAAAGAAATGTAAATTCCTGAGCCCCAGCCCAGACCTATGGAATTGGCAAGCAAAGGTCTGGAGCCTAGCAGTCTGTGACTCACCAGCCCTCTACATGATGCAGCAGGAAGTCTGAGAACCATGAATCTGGGGCCCCAAGGCTCCATGTACAGCCGGCAGGTGACCGTGGGAGTCGTGAAGATGACGAACCACTCCGGTCTGCCAGGAACTGACAGATTTCCCAGAACCCACTGCTAACATCAGGACATGCTGGGCCGATTTGGGGCAGTCGGTCAACCTGGATCAAGGATGTTCCCATTTTTATGGAGGTGGCACGTAATCCGTTGCCCTGGCCCAAAACTCAGTCATTGACCACACTTTACCCTGATGGAGGCTGACAGATGTGGTCCAGCTGTGCGCCCCAGAGCACGAGGAATAGTGTTTTGTAGCCTCTGCCACAGCACCTGGCCGCTCAATAGTGGTCTCGCCCTTTAAACAGGCGTGGGGGATGCCACCGTCTAAAGATGCCTCTAAAAAGGGTCTGTTTAGAGGGGTAAGTCCTTGCTCTCCCGGGATGCTGTGCTTGCTGCTGACTTTTCTCTGTCAGTTCTTGGATTGTGACATCCGCATCTGGTATTAGCAGTTCAACAGGAAGGGGAGAAAAAAAAAAACCAACCCAAAGCTTCCCCAGCAAGTCTGTTCCCGTTTGCAGGAGGCTGCAGCTGGGATGTGATGGAGTGAGCATATGGCTTTAGGGAGGCCCATTTGGTTCACTTAGCGGAGTTCTGTGGCCTGTGAATGTTCAACACATTTTAACATTAAAGTCGTCAGGCAGCTGGCCCAGTTCCTGCCTCCCTGCGCTGCCTCTGAGGCCGGCTGTGCGGAAACAGAGGCGTGGGGGCAGATGGTCCCCAGCGAGGCTGATGGACGGGAACGGAGCAAGGGGCTTTCGGAAAGCATCACCTGCTCCCGAGCGGCTCAATTCAGGCTTTATGCACATGTCATGTCATGTGCGGAGGCAGGGAGGTTGTGTGCCTTTGAATGGGAGAACCAGCCCCCTTCGGTCAGGGGGCTTCTTTGAGGCAGAGAGAAATTAGGGCACATGCCAGGCAAGCCTTGGCTGGCGATGAGGGAGAAAAGGCACGCTCTGGGATACATTTAGAGCAGGACTTGCAAATGGAAATAAAGTGGGGGCTCTCTGGTGGGCGAGGCCTTAGGAAGGGTCATTTTTGTCTCTCTAGATAGACCTTGGGGCAGATGTTTCGGAGCTGCAGACGAGGAGGGAGTGTGTGTGGTGGACAGAGCACTGGATTTTGACCTAGAAAGACACAGACTCTAGCTTTGCCCCCCCTGCAGCTCTGGTGTCATGGGCTGCTTAAACCCTTTGGGTTCCCGGGAGTCATTGGGGGTGCAGATGGGGCACTCACCTGACAGGGTGCAGAGAGATGGCTGAAGCAGGCTAAGGTCAGTTTCCAGGTGTAACGAGCAGGGGGAGTCCACCATGCAGAATGCGAGGCCCTGGGAGTGGCATGGTGTGGGTGGAAGTCCCTAACAGGATCCGGAAACTGGGCACACTACCTTCTCCACTAGAAGGGCCCCTTTGCAAGCACAGTGATTCTTACGTGGGTAGACACCACCCTTCTTTCTGTGTTTGCAAATACTTATTAAGGACTTTCCATATGCAAGGGCCTGTGCCTGATGCTGGAGGCTCTGATGAGCAGGCGCAGAGGGAAGCCAGACCTACATCAGAGTCACAGACATGCATGGAAAATTACACGACTATTGGCATGGAATAGGGGGCTCTGAGACTGTGTAATAGACAGATTTGCTTGATCTAGTCTGGGGAGCGGGGGGGGGGGGGGGGGGCACTGAAGTGGTTTCTAAAGTATCTGTGGAAGACCCCAAACACCATGTTAGGAATTTTGGTCTTTGTCCCAAGAACAAAGGGGGAGCCATTGGAATGTTTTCAGGAGGAGTGTTAGGATCAGATTTGCATTCCAAAGCTCCTGGTGGACACCATGTGGAGAAGAACTTGGAGGCAGGCCATTGCAGTTGTCTGTTGAGAGCTAGGGTGGTGTAGATGAGCTGTTGACACCAGGCATGCAGACAACTGGGGGTATCTCTCATGCCTGAGAGATACTCGTCTCTCTCTCTTTCTCTCTATTCCATTCTCTCTCTCTGTGATGGATTGTCTCAAGTTTGTACTGTAGAAGAACGCTGTAAGATTGAACACATTCATACCCATGCACCTTGAGTCTTAACCAAGACCTCTGTGACAACTGAGAGGAAGGTTGGACACAGACAGCCCAATCCCCAACAGAGGGGCTCTAGCATCTGTAGCTTGAGCCCAGCAACACAACGATGGATAGCTGGTCTGGAAAAAAGTGGTCTGGTAGCCTACCTTGGTATAGCAAGCTGAAAACCTCATGTGGGTGTGGGGGCCATGGGAGAATGCAATTATCTAAAATGATTTGCAAGAGCACATGACAGTGATCGAACATGTGTGACTACCTAGGAGTCATGTTCAATGCCAGGCATGATTTACTGGAAAGTCCAGTAGGTGTGGAGGGTGGGTTTTCAGAATGGACATTCCTTGAACATAGTCAGTGTGATAGCCATTACAGAGAGCCCAGCCTGTAGAAGGAAAGACGGAGAGAAAAGGAGCCCCAAGCTCAACCTACTACCTACTACCTACTACCTCTATTCAAATATCTATGGTTCGCCTGGCTGGCTCAGTTGGTGAAGCGTCCAACTCTTGATTTCAGCTCAGGTCATGATCTCAAAGTTGTGAGATCAAGCCCTCATCGGGCTGTGTGCTGGGTGCACAGCCTGCTTGAGATTCTCTCTCTCTCCTTCTCCTTCTGCCCATCTCCTGCTTGCATGCACATGTGCATGCTCCCTCTCTCTCTCTCTGTCTAAAAAGTTTATAAAAAAATCAAATATCCATGTAAGTTGAGAGGAAGATCTAAGGCAAATGGATGAAATGATAAGATTTTAGGTTAAAGGAGAAGGAAGAACATTCTAAAAATTAAAACTACCTAAGGATAGGATGGCTTAGGAGAAAGTGTGAAGAGAGATACTAGATCTTTTGTCTGAATTGTTCATTCAGATGATTAGGCTCTTACTGTATACCAACCACTGTTGGGGATACAGGTAAGGAAGATATGATTTCTGCCCCTTGCTATGTAATTTTGGAAATCAAGCAAGATTTAAGGCCATAATAAAAGTAGAGTTTTTTTTACATTAAATAAAAGAATCAAACAAGATCTGCAATGGCCTTGGAGGAGGGGCAGTTGTGTGAGGTTGACTCGGGGGATCAGGACAGACCCAAGAAAGAGGGGCACCATGTTGAACCTTGAGCACTGGAGGGAGCTTGGGAAGGGCATTCCTTGAGGGGAAGTTCTGGAAGTGGTCAGCATACTGTGAGCTCTCTTCTGCGACCCAGGACCAGAGAAACCCAGGAAGGCAGTGTAGAGAGAGCCTTTGTGGCCTGTGAGAGGCTTTGGCTAGCTCATCTCATTCCATCACCGCTTCCTAGCAGGCCAGCCTTCTGCACGTGGCTGCCTCTGGCGGCTACTACGTCATAGAAGTAACATGGAGACGGTAAAGCAGAGATGTGTCTTCTGAAAGAAGCGGAATGTCTCCCAGGCCAGATTAAGACATGATTGATTGTGTTCGCCTCTCTAAATCAAGAGTTTCCCATTAGCCAGCCGGGAAAGCATGACAGATAAAGACTCTGAGCAAATGGCCGCTGTGCTCCGGGAGATACGGTTCTGTGGGGAGGGGCCTTGACCCAAAGATGAGGTGGGTCTGTTTTTGATGCCATGCCCAGCCTTGCCATGGGACCTATGGGGACCTACTGCCTGGAAACATGGTGATCATAAAACTGGTGTCCCCTGGTTCTCCCTCCCTGCTCCAGAGAGTCTGCAGATGATTTGAATTTCCTTGCGGTTTTCCTCAAGGAGCATCACATTCGGGCCTCTCACTTGTCTCATCAGCTAGATAGTAACTCTGTTCATGTTCATGCATCACCTTTTTGGATGAGCTTTGTCCAAGTGAACGTTCTCACGTGTCAGTAATTTGGGGTCAGAGATTGACTCTGGGTGGTCGCACTGAGGACCAGATCCTGCACTGTAATGAAGCCACTGGGCTCTGCCACTCTCTTTGGCCTCTTGGTGGCCACCTGGATGGACTCTTTCTAGTGGCAGCAACATCCCCTCGTGGCCATCTGTGCCAGTCATTCACTTACTGAATCTCAGAACCATCACCAGCTCTTTCTCTGTAATGTGCAACAAAACTACAGTTCCCAGGCTCCTTTGCACCTGGCTGCCAGCCGGGCTCCGCCAGTAGGGGATGCCTGTGGGAGATTAAAGGGCAGAGGAAGGAGCACCCTGGTAGCTTCAATTGTTCCTCCATCAGCCCAGCTCAGACCCACTATAGTTCACATTTCTGTGGGATGGACTTCAGCTCCTGGATTCTAGCAGCCCCACCTCCTCTCTTTGTCTCCAGCCTTGGGTGGGGGTGGTGGGGGTGGGTGCCAGCTTTCTGTTGTGCCAATACCTTAGTTATCTTACTCTTCCTTCTCTGATGTCTTAGTTCTTTTGTCCCCTTCATCATCAATCCCTTCTCTATAAAATTTCCTCTTTTTAGATGACCTGCAATGGCTTCTGTTTTCCTGTCTGCGTCCTGATAGGAAATCAACATCCATTCAGCTCCTAGGAAGTCCCCATGTGGACCCCTTCATACTAGCCTGCAAGGTTTAGAACTGAACCCACAAGTCCCCCATCTCATCTTGGAACACAAAATAATCCTTGTCCATTTTCTCGGGTTGTTAATTGTATTGTAGACTTGGGACAAACAAAATAGCTGTGATTTTTTTATACGAAGACACGGATACATTGTAGCGGAAAAGTCATGTGATGTTAAGATAAACCAGAAAACTTTGAAATCTTTTCGTACTTGTAAGAAGCCAATGAATACCCTTTTCATCTCAAAGTGCCTTAGAGGAAAGGTATTAAAAGCGCTGCCTTAGATCATAGATGGGTAAACTTTTTCTCTCAAGGGCCAGATTGTACTTTATGCCTTGAAAACCAAGTGAAATCTGCCGGAGCCGCTCAGCCTGGTTGCTGAAACTAAAGGAGGCTTAGACTCTATGCAAATGAGTTACAAAGGCTGTATGCCAATAAAACTTTATTACAAAAGCAGGCAGCAGATTTAACATTGCCCCACCCCTTATAAAAGATAATGGTGGTGGTATGGTTAGAAGGTGTTAGAGATTTCTGGCAGATAATTACCTGATTGAAAGTGTGGTATGGGAAGATGGGTAACCGTGAGGACATTTACTTGGAGAAGGGAAAGGTCGGGGTAGGAGGTCAGTTCAACCACCATCCCGGTGTGCCCACCAAGGGGTCTGGCAAACCCAAACCAGGTGTGCACAGTCGGGTTGAGACAGACATCGACTGCGTTTCTCGCTACGCCAACCATGAACTCCCGTGGAGACTGTTTCAGTTTCTCCTCTTAGCCTTGGATTTGGGGAACTCGGGCCATCATTACCCCATTCTTTACCCCCCTGGCTCCTGCAACTTTTGCCAGAACTGCCTGGGTCACCTCATTGTGTTCTCTGGGACGTTGTGTAGAGTAAAGCCGGGCTCTGAGCCACTGACCTTCCCGTTCAATTGATGGAGTGACTCAGGGCTTCTCGCCCCATTTGCAATGCTCGCCACATGCCGCACGAGGCATCCCCGAATGGATACAGCTAATTAGTATTTGCAAAGTGACTCCTGTGGCTGAGGTGAGATCCACCCAGAAGGGCCAGGTATAATCACTGTTATATGTGCGGCTCACATAATTCCTGGTCCACCCTGGAATGATGTTTTAAGCTTCGGTAATTGGCGAATTACAGTGTAGGTGCTGAAAGCCAGCTGTGGTTGTAAGTGGCTGGTACGTTTCTGTCGGTGGTATAGAGCTGGGCGGAAATGTTGACGGACGGGTTGGGGAAATTATAGCCCAGGTTCCCGTGCAGCTGCTCTAAAAGGATACCAGACAAAGGACGTTCCTAAGCAGACGCACCATTAGCAATTAGATGATTTAAAAAAGCCGTCTGATCAATATTGATGGCTGGATGGAGGAAAGATATTTATTGGACTTCTGTGATCTGAGTGAAAGCAAAAGGCCAATCTGGACAGCCCATGATCCTCTCTGGGGCTAGAAGTTAAAGGATCCAAGAGGAACAAACCAGAAGTCACATGTCTTGCACCTAGCAGGAGCTTAGTAAGCGTTTGTGAATGAATGAGTGAATGAATGAATGAATGATACAACTGGGCCCTTATCTATTTCCAAGTTCTCTTATTTGAGAAAGAACTGTTCACTGAGGATTATGAGACACCAGTGAGGCTCCTTCCCTGACCAGGTGCTCCCCATTTCCTTCTTCAACAACTCAAGGCGTTTGTAAAAGGTGGCTTTCACTGACACTGCTTCCCAGCTCTGTCTTCCGTAGCTGGCCCTGAAGGCATCTGAGCTTGCACCTCCCGTGCCATCATCAGAGGACGTCTGTCCTCATGTGTCCCTCTCTCCTGCTTCTCTGGGAGGCCTGAGTGTCCAACAGCGCCGCCAGCAGCGGTCAGGAGCCTTAGCCGTCACACTCTGTATTTGCAAGAGAAAAATGATCACCCCTCAAATTCGGTGGGGGTGGTGTTCAATCCAGCGGGTCACAGGAGCTGCAGTGCCAAGATATCCATCAATGTGAGAAAGAAAACCTTTGTGCGAGGAGAACGGGCCGATGCGGGGGTGGGCTGGGGGGTGGGGAGGTGGGGGCCAGGAACCCGACAGGGTGAAAAAGGGATGTTGATGGATGTGACGTGAAAAGAGAAGGAGAGGCAATGAGCCTGAGCGTCCAGCTGGGCTGTGCCAGACAGCTGGGGGGCGGACAGTGCGGCCGCCGCCCTCTCCGCCAGCCCTCCGCCGGGGCGGGGACGTTGGTCCCCCGAGCGCTGACAGGTGCCGGGGAAGGGCGGGCAATGCTGGAGTTGAAGGAGAGAGTCCGTATCTCTCACTTGACTTGTTGGCAGTCACCACAGGATAATCCTGGAGTCCCATGAACGAGGCAGGCTGACACTTCTCAGGGAGCCAGAGGCCATTTACGGGCTCGCTCTGTTTGAAGGGAACCGTCAAGACGAAGCTAGGGATGGTGGGAACCAGCGGGCAGTGTGATGGGAGGCCTTCGAGGCTTCCAATCGCGACTTGCCCCCAAGAGGGGGGCCAGGCCTCGCACTTGTTTACCTGCATTAGCCACATGCCTAGAATAAAGCCATTGTGGGGCTAATCAGCTTTGTTCTCTATGCAGACATTCTGGCTTGGGGCTGAACGTGGACTAATGCCCAGAGCAGGCGGAACAATGATGACATTCATGAGTCAGCATTAGGTCAGTACTGTTGGTGTCAAGGCTCCTTATTTGCGGCTTTTAAGAGCGAGGCTTTCTGCCTGCAGCTAAGCCGCCAACAGGCCTTGGGTGAAGGAAAATGCATGTGGCTCTGCGCTGGGGGTGGGGGTGGGGGTGAATTTTACATCCTGCGTTTCTTGGCAGACCGGGCCATCCGAGGACATGAGGACCCCACCACAAAGCAGCCATCTGCTGTCGAAGCAGGTGCCGAGCCACGCCTCTGTCGGCGACACTACACACCTTCCCGATCTCTCCCAGGCACGCCGAGGGGGCTGCTCAGAGCTGGGGCAGAGAGGAACTGGGGTGGACATGGCTTTTGGTGCTAAGAGGCACCATCGAGGACCCCTCCAGCAGCACCAACAGGGAGAATCATTCTTGTCTCTGTGAAAGAGTGTTTTTATTGGTGTGGTGTCTCTAAGATTGCTTTCGCAAGGCGTGTCAGATGCATGTACGGTGTCAGGACAGCATGGATCATTATATCTGCAGCAGAACAAAGTCAGAACTCCTTCGGAGGTGTGATGGGGTTGGGGGGACAGAGGCTGGATGAGACGCAGTGCCCCTCTGGGCAGATCTGTCCCCTTGCTTCCTACCCCAGGCAGCTGTTGGTGGCTCGGCCAACCGTTGGATGTGGGTACAGGGTAAGGGCTTCCTTTAACAAATAATATAAATAATCGTCCGCATCGGCCTTCAAAGAGAACTCTACCAATTCAGTTCTTATAAGCATTCTTCCGGGTTATGGACAATCTCTGATATGAAACACACATTCAACAGATGAAATAGACAATTATTCATCAAAATCGCCTTTTTGCCCCCAGAATTCGAGCTAGGAAAAAAAAATCAAACCAACAGCAAAAATCAATATAACTTATTCCGATCTGATGCCTGACCCAAAACACCATGTTCATAGATGAGTGTGCATACAGTCAGCTTTGTTCTCAAACGTGTCTGTCCCTTTTGCAGAGTGAAACACTGAGGCAGAAGAATGCCTCTCCAGGGCAAGGAAAAGAGAACAGGGGCCAAGATTGAGGTCAAGGCCTCTTCTGCTCCATCTCCTGGCAAACAGCTGTTTGTCAGGTGTTTACATTCCACGGCCCCTGGAGAAACTTGGGCAATTAAAAACAAAAGGCTTCTATCCATCCGTAGCATTACCCGAGCCGAGCTGGGTTTGCAGCTTGTAATGTGTTATTTATTTTTGGTTTTAATTGCTGGCAGTCCCAGAAACATTAGTGTTATATATAGTGCTAGGCTCAGCAGGAGTAATTAAAAGGCGGGGGCCCTCGTGGTTGGTAGTAAAATACCAAGTGCTGGCTGTTTAAGAAAAATGTCCCATTGATTTGCCATCAGCAGAACACAGGGTGTTAGGGAAGAACAGAGGGGAGACGCCAGGCAGCAAACTCACACTGAACAGTAAGAGTTTATGCACAGGCTGATGTGAACTGAGTTTTAGGGAAAAGGGCTAGGAAGAAGAACCGATATTTATTGAATGTAATGCCAGGCACTTAAATCTGCATAATCTCATTTAAAACTCATGAGACCCTTTCGGGGCTGGTGTTGATATTCTTCTCAGTCTTTATTACAGACGGGACAAAATCAGAGTCCAGATGGCTCTACCTTGTTAAAATATATATATACATATATATATATATACATATATTATATGTATATATATAAAATATATATATACATATATTATATGTATATATATAAAATATATATATACACACATATATTATATGTATATATATAAAATATATATATACACACATATATTATATGTATATATATAAAATATATATATATACATATATATAGAATATAAAAATCCTGCACCATATACATATATTATTGTATTATATAAAATATATAGATATTAAAGAAAAACCCTGCACCCCTCTCTGGGAACGGATCAGGAGCGAATTTTTATTATGTTCTGTTTTTGCTTTGATGCTTTGGAGGACAGATGGGCAGAGGGAAGAGACCCAAGATGGTGAAGGAGGACTGAAACACAGGAGTAAAGATATAGAAAGAAGAGAGCGCCTGGGTGCCTCTATCAGTCAGGCGTCTGACTCTTGACTCTGGCTCTGGTCATGCTCTCACGGTTTGTGGGATCAAGCCCCATGTCAGACTCTGCACTCACAGTGTGGAGCCTGCTTGGGATTCTTTCTCTCACGCTCTCTGTGCCCCCTCTCTCTTCTTCTCTTAAAATAAATAAATAACACTTACTAAAAAGATGTAGAAAGAAGAGGGGGAAAACTGGTAGACTCGCTAAATGTATGGTCTCATGTAATTACTGCTCATAAATACGGAGCAGGAGGCTCAGAGGGTTTACAAAAGCTTTCCATAGGGCTCCTGGGTGGCTCAGCTGGCTAAGCATCTGACTCTGATTTCGGCTCAGGTCATGATCTCACAGTTCATGAGTTAGAGCCATGTATTGGGCTCTGCACTGACAGCTTGGAGCCTGCTTGGGTCTCTCTCTCTCTCTCTCTCTCTCTCTCTTTCTCTCTCTGTCCCTCCCCCACTCGTGATGTCTCTCTGTCTCTCTCTCAAAATAAATAAGTAAAAACTTAAAAAAAGAAGCTTTCCATAGCACGTGAAATATGGTCCCACTTATGTGCTCGTAACATGTATGTCAGCATACACATGGGTGTTGGGGTCTTGTCTATGTTCTAACTCTAAAGCAAAGTAGAAAGGACTGACCCCTATCCCCAACGTAGAATTATTCTGTGGTTTCCCAGAAGTTTACTTTGAATGGATTCCAAGCATACAGGAACATTGAGGGCACAGACTAGAACAATTTGGGCTGTAAGTTTCTCTCACTGCAAAACCTCTTTCATTAGATAAACATAACAATAGCAATAGTTCATATTTAGCACACTAACAAGTGATAAATATTGCACAGAACAGGAACTGCTATAAGAGCTTTCCATGTGCAACCTCAGTTGATCATCCCCCCCACGCTTTGATGTTATTACGATCACTGCTAATATTACGATCTTCACTTTATAGGGGAGGTGACCAAGGCGCCAATGCTTAAGAGACTGGCTCAAGCTTATGCGACTAAGAAAGGAAGGAGCATGGATTACAACGTAGACAGCCTGGGTGCACAGAGCAAGGTTCTTGACCACTGCACTGTATTGGTTCTGAACAATTAATAACACTCTTTCCAGGAGCCTGAATATTAGCATCTCAGGAGACTGGAAACAAGGCAGCATGATGGGTTTGCTCAAGGATGACGATGTTCTTTAGGGAAGTGCAGATAGGCATGCCCAGGGGAAGGTAACGGCTTGCTGATGAGCAGAGGCCCAGGTCATTTTGGAGGCCAGAGGCATCCTGCCAATGGACTTGGCAGGAGGAAACCCCAGAAAAGGGTTTAGGAAGGAGCGAAGAAGGGCAGCCATTCTGTGAAAGGACCACAGGTTGGAGCTGAACGGGCCTGACCTGTACAAGGACACTTGACTGAGGGGTGAGTAGAGCTGGGGTCCAATACAGGTTCTGCTTGCCCAGTTCTGCTTGCCCTTGTGTGTCTATCCTGAGAAATTCTGAAAGACCAGAGGTGCCTGAGCTGTGGACCTTTGGAGCCCTGTCTGCCCCGAGATGCACCGATCTCATTTACATAGTGGAATTTTACAGGCGAGCCCTCAGCTCAGATTTCCGAAGAGGGTGGGGGTGTTCCCCTGGAACCCACAAAGATGCCCAGAGGAATTATCTTGCCTTGATCTTGGCTCTTTGGCTCAGTCCATCTCTAAGGGTGGCCTCCATGGCTGTCCTGGGACCAGCGATGGGCTCCTAACTCCAGCTGTTGAAATGATGGGAGAAGTAAAGGAAAAAGAGACTTAAACTTTGCCTGGAATTTTAAAATCTCTATCATTTTAGAGATTTTATCTCTATAATTTTATAACATATCATATCATGTTGGCTCTCTCCAAATGTGGGTGACCTGTGGAAAAGCCCCTTTGGCAATCTCAGGGTCTAGTCTCCCTGGGTTCAACGGATGGCAAGATGTAAGACGCTAGCATCAACTTGGTGCATCAGCAAAACACGGATCAAGGGTGCAGGCCATCACGTGTCAGGGAACAGGTATCCCTGAGAAGCTCTGGAAGTCCCTGGGGGCACATATTGAGAGTTGGGACATGTGCAGGGGTGTAGGAGGGAGAATGAAGCTTCGAAGGGGAGAGTCCTACTTCTCAAAGGCCCATTCTCCAAAGAGCTTGGGAGAATGGAAACCTGGGTGTTAGATGGCTCGAGGTACCACTTACCCCTGGCCCATGAGGTCTGAGTCTTTTTCATTTCTAGGTCCTTTTCTCTTCTTTCTTCAGCCAGTGGTCAGCACGGTGCCTGGCACAGACGGGTCCCTCTTGCTGCTTGCCGCCTGGGCCACCTCTGGATTGTTGGTCTGGAACCAGTCTGAAGGGCCCCACTGTGCTCGCACCTTTCTGCTGCCAGCCCCAGAAAATGAGGGGATTGAACACAAAGAGTATTGGCCACAATTGAGCGTTTGAGGCTTGTCTATCTGGGGCCCTTAACAACCCAGTGGGGAAAAGCAAATGTAATTTCTCCTCTTGGTTTTGCCTCAAATGCATCACAAATTGGAATCACTTCATGTCCGAAGGCTCATTAGAAAATGTTCCTGAAAGGCAACGCAGCCCATTAAGGCTCATTCTGAAGAGTGATTTTTATGTTCTTCACATTTGTGTCTATATTTGTTAAAGATCAAGTTCAATTTTTGAAATTTCCAGATGTCTTGGCTCAGCGACAGATCTGAGTCAGAACTCTTGGGGGATGCCCCGCTTGGTAATAACAAAGCTTCCCTCCCCTTCGAGAGGCCCAACATTTTAGCCGAGGGAATCATTATTGCTGCTTAAAACCCAGGATTGCAGATTGAACTCGTTTTGTGAACCTCATTTGCTGTAAAATGACGGATCTCCAGATTGAGTGAATGTTTCTGATTTCAGCTGCCTTGTTCGGTACCCATGGTAAAGGGCAACTTTCCGGATATGCTCATTCTGGGGTCCTCGCCTGCCTTCATCATTCTGAGTCACTGGAGTTGGAGTCTGGGTTGTAAATCTTAGAGATTTAATCTTTAAACCAAACGAACATGGCGGGTTGTGGTCTCCCCTTTTCTGCGAGGAAACAATGCAAAGTTATGAAATGAGACCCACGTCTTTTGATGTCAGGTAACTCCACACCTCTATTGTCATGGATCGGGGCGGATGCCAGGTGGTATCTTGGGGGGGATCAAGTTTGGGTGGTGGGGGGGCGTTCCTCGGAGTGGCCAGAAGCAAATGAATATGGGAGGACAAGTGGAAATTGTACTCAAGAAAGAATCCCGAGGTCAGAAATAGAGAACCTCATGTATGCTCAGGGCCAGTGGGAAAGAAAGGTCTGGGGAGGGACTACTGAGCCAAGAAATTCCAGAGACGAACAAAAGACCAGCAAGGAGGAGGGGTGCAAGGAGCCATGTTGCTGTCTGAGGGCCGGCATGGGGCTACACTTGTAGGAGAGCGTCTCTGGCTCTTTTCTGAGTCCTGGCCCTGCCTACGGGGCTGCCTGACATCACCATTATATAGGTTTTGTGATTAGCAATGAGACTTAGAGGCCCTTAGAGTTTTGGAGCTGCTATAGGATGCATTAGATATCACTTGTTCCCCAGTATGTCTGTATTTCCAGATACCTGTATTTGCTGTTAGGAATCGGTCATAGAAATTTCCGAAGGAAGGTAAGCCCAGAGGCCTTCGGATGCAACCAACCAAATAAATGAACAAAGCAAAAAAGGAGCAAGCAATATTGCAGTTTTGTGGGACTTCCACAGGTAAAAGAAATTCTAAGAATCGTAGAGCTTAATTAGGCCTTCAGAAATTACTTCTTCCAATTAAGCTAATTTTAACCAATGCAAGTAACAGATGCCTGAGACCCAGTGACACCAGCCAGTTGGTGGTACTTCCTGGACCCAAGGCCAACTCGTCTTCCTACCGTGGATTTCCTTATAGCTGTCTCTCGTAACGAAGTCTTAACCCTTCCCATCGTTTTACATTCTGTCGATGTCTATTTTAAAAGCAGATCCAGACTCTCAGAAATGCTAATTAGAAGCTCTTTGCATGTGGAACACTGTATTTTTGTCACTCCTGGGATGTAGGCAGAAGGGTCATGATCTTCTGGTCGGTGAGCTTGAGCCCCGCATTGGGCTCCATGCTGACAGCTGGGAGCCTGGAACCTGCTTCAGATTCTGTGTCTCCCTCTCTCTCTGACCCTCCCTCACTCACGCTCTGTCTCTCTCAGAAATAAATGAGGGGCGCCTGTGTGGTTCAGTTGGTTAAGCATCCAATTCTTGGTTTCGGCTCAGGTCATGATCTCACGGTTCATGGGATTAAGCCCCAAATTGATTCCGTGTTGATGGCGCTGAGCCTGCTTGGGATTCTCTTCTCTCTCTCTCTGTCTCAAAACAAATTAAAAAACATCTAAAAATATATCTTAAAGGGGAGCCTGGGTGGCTCAGTCAGTTAAGTGTTGGACTTCAACTCAGGTCATGATCTTACTGTTTGGGTGGTTTGAGCCCACATTGGGCTCTGTGCTGACAGCTTGGAGATTGGCACCTGCTTCGGATTCTGGGTCTCTCTCTCTCTCTCTGCCCATCTTCCACTTGTGCTCTCTCTTTCCCTCTCAAAAATAAAATAAACATTAACAAAAAATTTAAAAAATATATCTTAACAAAAGAAATAAATGAATACACTTTTAAAAATGGCTCATCTGCATCAGTGCTACCTTCTTTCAAGTTTGGATCTGGTGCTGGAAATGTTTGCCTCACAGGTAAACAAAACAGGAAGGACACCATGGTTAATGGTCTTGGGAGACAGCTATTTCCAGATTTGAAATGCGACAGGCCCATCGCTACGTACACGAGCTGTGGGCAATTTTCTTACCCTTTCCATCACTGCAAAATAAGGCAAAGGCACCTGCATTTTAAAGGCTTGAGAGAGATTTCAATGTAAAACATACTAAAGTCCTCAGCACCGTATCTATATGAGTTTAATTGAAACATTTTTAAATGTTTTATGTATTTTTGAGAGAGATAGAGACAGTGTGAGCAGGGGAGGGTCAGAGAGAGAGGGAGTCACGGAATCCGAAACAGGCTCCAGGCTCTGAGCTGTCAGCACAGAGCCCACCATGGAGCTCAAACCCACGAACCGTGAGATCATGACCTGAGCTGAAGTCGGACGCTTAACAACTCAGCCACCCAGGTGCCCCATATAAGAGTTTAATTTAATGGCATTGGTAGTTCCTGTTATTATTTGTTCACTGGGGAAATTTAAATTTAGTGAGGATTTCAAAAACTTGTCTCAAAGTGATTTTCTTAACACACAGCTCCAGCAACACCTCATTTGTTCACGACTTACCACTTGCATAGCTTAAGCAGATTTCCTATTCTGTCTGAAACAACACTTTCTCATCTGTAGCATAAAGAAGAAGCTTCCCCCTGGGTGTTGAGAAATTTCAGGAAGGTCAGTGCTTCTCCTCTGGATATTAAAAAAAAAAAACCCTCCCTCTCCTGCCTTTTTAAACTCCTGAAATAACTCCCCAAGTCATTGTTTTTTCCATTATGGCTTTGAAAAATCCCCTCCAAAAAATGTGTCTTTATCTCTCCCTTAGACTCCAGGACGGCACCATTGGTTCACCTCATGACCCCTTGCAATGTGGGCAGGCCTGGCTGGTTCTCCTCTGGTCTGGTCCAGGGCACACTGTCTTTTGGGAAAGGCCCTTGGAAAGTATTGCCATCCCGTTACTGAGTGGGGTTTGGCCATAAACCCTAGGTAGAAGGGGTAGGCAGGACCAGCCTACTGGAAGTATGACATGTACAATCTCACGGAGCTTAGAAAGGGCATCTGGCTCTGCAGATGCTTTCGTGAAATTCTTGACAAGGGGCACCTGGGTGGCTCAGTCAGTTATACGCCCAACATGGCCTCAGGTCATGATCTCAAAGTTCGTGAGTTCGAGCCCCGTGTTGAGCTCTGTGCTGACAGCTCAGAGATGGGAGCCTGCTTTGGATTCTGTGTCTCCCTCTCTCTCTGCCCCTCTCCTGCTCACGCTCTATCTCTCTCTCTCTCTTAAAAATAAATAAACATTTTAAAAAGTTAAAAAAAGAAAAGGAATTCTTAACAATTTTTAATTTGTATGAAATTCTTAGTACTTTTCAAGCAGGGGGCCCCACATTTTCATGTGCATGTGGTGCACTGAACCCCCCAAGTTACATAGCCAACCCTGGTGAAACTGAATCTATCGATCTTTCCTTGATTGAATGAGCTAAGCACAGGGAAGGGATTTGTTGCGGTGGGGGACACAGACTGGAGAGCAAGAATGTTCTGGAAACTGTAGTAGACGGTGCACCTTGGTAGCCATAGTGGCTACACTTTAGGGCAGAGACCCATGAGGTCAAAGTTTGTGGAAAACAGGGAAGGAGGCAAACCCTGCAATCACCAGGACAGCCAGGTGTTTACAACAGCCGATCCCCTGTTCTGTGGAGCAACTTGGAAGATTTCCCGTAAGACTTGAGTGAGGTCAGCTCAGGCACCAAGAGCTTCTTGGATTAGGGTTCCTGCAGTTCCCTGAGCCTGGACAGTTGCAGAGCTAACACTTATCACAGATCCCAAGGGAGGTTGGCCATTGGGACAAGAGGGAGGCTCATTGATGCTGATGGGGCTCTAGAAGTCTGAGTATATCATGGCTCTTCATACTCAACATTACTATTGCTCATGGGTCTCTGTGAGCCTCGGGAGACTCCCTGGGCCCATCAGAGACATGGAGGACCATTGAGTCATCTCTGAGAGCCTGCCTTTATTGAATACTCCTTGCTAGAATGGCCCAAGGAGACCCACAGGCTCAACAAGGCAGCTGCTGGAAAGCAGTCCCTTCTTCCTCAAAGCAATGTGTACACCGTCAATCTCACTTCTGCAATCACTCTCTGCAGCCAAACTATCCATCTTTCCCTCCTGTTTAGGATTCTTAGTCTCTGGAATGAGCTGATGATACCAGAGAGGCATTACAGAGATGGGTCTCCAAGTCTGAAAGCACGGTGTACTTAAGTGCAATCAGCTGTACCAAGCAGATGGGTCTCTCAAGTCAGATTTGCTGGGAATGGGGGTGTGTGTGCGCGAGCCACGATGTTCACTTGGCAAGTGGCTTTTGTGAAATGTCTTTATTGAGTTATTTTGCCGGGTGTATTTAAAATATAGTTCTGTCTGCAAGAAAAATGAATTTATATTCCCTTCCTTGAGAAACCTTGTGTTACTGCGTGGGATAAAAGCTGTGTACAGCAAAATGCCGGGACAAAGGGGCCTTTCCTTTCTTGGGAATTTCTTCCTAGGATTTCTTACTGACTGGGATTCAAAACGAGGTGAGGACGAAAACCATAATACTAATGATGCAAGTACGCCACAGACGGATTTTTTTGGTGGAAAATCGTCAAAATACACGAACGCACTGAGTGAGGCGCTTTGGGTTGGATTCTTTTAGACCATCGCCACGCGTGCCCCTCTCTCACGGGCATACATCTAGCCACGCAGATTCAGATGTTCAAGAAACATCATGCTTTTCATTTTCCATAACTCAGTGTACTATCTGACTTCAATCCCTCACTCTGTCAAGCTGGCAGAAAATTTAACTGCAGACCTATTGGAGTTCCGCCATGGCATTGGTTGGGCCAAGCGGCGGGTCTCGGCAGAGCTAAAGCCTGGCGGTGCCTGTGGGGTTTTGGTCACTGGTCCTCACACATTGCTCCTCAGATGTCCCTTGTCCCCGCCCTTATGGTCTTCCTAAATTATGCTTCTCTGCTTCCGCTTACTCTGCTCAGGGTGGGAAAAGTCCCCAAAGGCCGCAGACCCAGAGCCTAAGGACCAGTCCACCCTCCCGCTTCTGGAAGTTTCTGCCACATCCTCAGCAGGACAAGAGTGGCACCCAGTTCCCAATCTGGACACCTCAGACTCCTCCCTTCCTACGCACGAGGAAGATGTCCTTTCTCTAGCTCTGTATCCCCAAGTGGCTTTCTTGTTTCCCTGCTCAAAGACCCCATCCCATTCCCTCAGTGGAGTCTGACGAGTCTTTTAGGCAAGAAGAATTCTTGGGCTTGCAGGCTATTTCTATTTCCGCCCTACTCAGACCCCTGGCTCTGGAAATTACAGAGTTTTGCAACCAGTTTAGGATACAAGGAAAAGAATACAGGGGAAATGCATCTACATTACCCATGCACTTATGTTCTTATTTTATACACCCATCTTCTCCCCTAAACCTGTTTCTGTAGTAGCTTCCCCCATGTCCCTTAATGACCACTTCTTTCCTTCTTTCTCTTTCTCTTCCTTCCTTCCTTTCTTTTTTCTTTCTTTTTTCAAGCAAATACTGTCCTGCCTTCTTTTTCCTGTTTTTTTTTTTTTTTTTTTTTTTAGTTTATTTATTTTTGAGAGGGAAGAGAGGCTGAGAGTAGGGGAGGGGCAGAGAGAGAGAGAGGCAGAGGATCCGAACCACGTTCCTTACTGACAGCAGAGAGCCTGAGGTGGGGCTCGAACCCATGAACTGTGAGATCATGACCTGAGACAAGGTCGGACGCTTGACTGACTGAGCCACCCGGGCGCCCCTCGTTCTTTCATTTGCTTTGGAAAAAAAGAAGTGTCTTTTGTCATGTACAACGTTCAGTCTGCTGCTAAATCCTTTTAATCCCACCTTCAAAATGCAAGAGAAACTCAAGCAGGGTGTCCCCTGCCATCATCCTGGTCCAAGTCGCCAGCTTTTCCTCATCTATTAGCCTCCTAGATGATCTCCCTGCTTCCACTCCTGGCCTGGAACATCTCTTCTCAACACAGCAGCCAGGGTGATCCAGGTAAAACGGAACTCGGGTGAAGTCAGAGGTCTGTCCAAGACACCACATGGCTTGTGTCCCATTGAGGGTAAAAGCTGGAGCCTTCAGAATGGCCCCCAGATATCTCTCTAAAGTGTCCCTTACTCTTGCTCTGATAGTCCTTTTGCCACGCCCCCTTCCTTTACTCATTCTGCCCCATCCTGGGCACTGGACTCTTGCACTGGCTCCTGCGTTTGCCTGGAAAGTTCTGTCCTCAGGTATTTACACCACAGTCACCTCTTTCAGGTCTCTGCTATCCCTGTCACCCTATTAAAATGGGAGATTCCGCTCCCAGCACTCGTTTACACTGCCTTATTTTCCTCCCTGCCACTCACTGTCATCTGATACATGGCATATTATACTTGCTTATTTGCTCCATGTCCGTCTCATCCCACTATAATAGAAACTTGGAAGCACAAAAGATTGTTGTTCTTTTTTCATCCCGGATTCTCTAACCATCAGGACATTGCCTGGCACATAATAGGATGCCAAAGGTAATTGTTGAGTGAATGAATGAATGAATGAATGAATGAATGGAGAAATGTATTTTCTGCCTCCGTCTTTTATATAAATTCATTCATATTATAGCAATGTTTCTATACTTGCTATTGTTTTCTCTTTAATAATAGATTTCAATGGTCTTTCCATGACTGTGTCTAAAGGAAAAAACACACCATTCTCTCTTAACAGCCCCACCAGGAGGATGGCGATGTAACAAGACGTGCTCAACCAGTTTCCTACTGATGGACTTGTCTGCAATTTTATCCCCGGACTAGTGACACTGATGCTTTGTGCGTTGCGAAGATTTCTCGAGACTAAACACCCAGAAGTGGGCTGCTTGGTGATAGAGGTGAAGCAAATTTTGACAAGCTCGTTTGCATTTCTGCTCTGTGTCCCCTCCAAGGGGAGTATGTTTATAATCCAGTACTTTCTTCCCCCTCCCCGGTGTTCTCTCCTATCCTCACTGGGGACAATTTCTCAATAATTTGCCGGTGGCACTACCATCGGCAATAGTGTACTATTTTCAGCTGCTGTGTACGTGTGAGCCATGAGTTGGAGTTTCTGCAGATTCAGCTGGGATGGATTTTCTCCTGCTTTCAACTCTGTTGGCATTTAAAATCTGTACTGCCCAAATTGGGGCTTGATTGTACATTCTCTCATATTGTTTTGTCAAAGGAATCTTACTCCTCACCCAGACGATTAACTCTTCGATGGCAGAAGCTGTGTCTGTTAGTCCTGTGGGTTTCTGCGTTCCCCTCTGGGTCCAACCCAGTGCTCCTCAGGTTGATGGTGCTCCCTGGACGCTTAAGCAGTTGTGTCTTGAGTGCAAATAAATCAGTGCTGTATAGCATCATGGATGGTTTCAAAGTGATCACAGTGGTTGGCCAGAGCCTTGAGGGAACTGTTGCAGGTTTCCAGAGGGACACATCAGGGGAGAATGTTCCAGACAGAGGAGAAAGAATACACATGGTGAACAGGCACGGTGAGGTTGGGGGACCCACAAGGATTCTCCATGGTGAAAGTCCAGGGGAAGGTAAGGGGCTGGTCTGAAATGAGTTGGGAAGAAGAGACTGAGGTCAGCTTATGAAGAATCGTGCCACCATGATGTATTAGTGAGGATACCTCTGATCACCTGTTCAGTGTGCCTGGCTACAGTGATCTGAAATTACTTGCCCCTATAATCTGGAATGGCTGGAGAATAACTGGGATTTGTGGATGCAGGGGTTCCCCAGGTCACCAAAGCTCTCCCTCCATCTCATATCGATTTCTCAGCTTTAAATTTTTTGTAATGTTTTATTTTTTATTTTTGAGAGAGAGATAGAGACAGCTGTGAGCAAGGGAGGGCCAGAGAGAGAGAGGGATACAGAATCTGAAGACAGGCTCTAGGCTCTGAGCTAGCTCTCAGCACAACTAGCTCTGTGCTGAGAGCTAGCTCAGAGCCCGACATGGGGCCCGAACCCACGGAGTGTAAGATCGTGATGACCTGAACCGAAGTCAGACGCTTAACCGACTGAGCCACCCAGGTGCCCCTCAGCTTTATTATCATCAGATTAAACCTCTGTCTCTTCTCAGATCTGGGTATATGAATCCCAGGGCAAGAATTGACCTTGAAGGGGCACTCGGGTGGCTCTAGTTTGGCAGTCGTGAGATCAAGCTCTGTGTTGGACCCCACGCCAGGTGTGAAGCCTATTTAAAAAAAAATGACCTTGGACTTCTCCCTTTGGCCATTGTCAGAGGACTGGGGTCATGAAACTTTTATTTGAGTACTGCATTTTGTTGGAGAAAGAAGTTCCTTAAATTAAAAAAAAAAATGCAATCCATGTAGCACCCTCATTTTCTATTTGCTACAATTGATGAAAAGATCTGGCTTTCTGTCAATGTTTGGAAATGAAAATGCAGAAGGTCCAGAGTTCTTCTGTAGTTCCCTGCTGGGCCCAGACAGCCCTAGACACCAGTCTTTGGCAGTGATAAAGCAATTCATTAAAGAGAAGCTCCTCACTTCCCAAATCAAGAAAATTAAAACCCATTCCATGTTATTTTAGAATTATGAAGAACTGCTTCTGCCTCCAAGATGCAGCTTTCCCCTTTTCTCCTTCACGAAGGTCCCAGAGAACTCTCCTGCCCCAGACCATGCTCTTTCTTATGGAATAGCCCGATACCTTTGTCTTCTTAGGAAGCTGCGTGAGGGGCAGAATTTGGGCTCTTTATTTCTTTGGTCTCCTCCCTCTGGTGCCTAGTTCTGTAAATGCGACGATGATTGAATGTCTGTCATCGTAAAAACATGGGACTGCTCCCATGAAAGATGCAGGACAGCCTAATTCTTGATGACTTGATCTTGAGATATGAAAAACTAGTATGCTGACAAAGAGGTGCTGAAATCACCCTTCAAAATTTAACGTAATCTTGTAGGTTTGGAAAGAACATTATAGGGTGTGGAGACTTTGAGTGCTGTAACCTCATGCCATCCCCACAACAAGCTAGGGTGGGAAGCTGAGAAGCTCCTGTCCACATCCTGTAGATAAGGTGGCCTCTGAGAATGGTCTGTCACCTTGGAGATCAGTTGATTCCATCCTTTCCCTTTTACATTTGACCTGCTCAAAAGCTAACTTAATGCCCCCACATGTCCCAGTTACCTCCTGGGAAAATCAGTGCATGAACCCAGGTTCCTGCCCCTACGTCTGGGGCATTGCGTCACAGAACACCGCCTCCTTGCCAATGTCTGGAGAGCTGAAAGTCAATGTATAATGGAGGACCTTGGGCTCTGGTGGCACAGAGGGGCCCAAGGGGGCAGGAGGGGGGAAGAAGGTGGCAACACAGCTGCCTGCCACTGAGTTAGAATAAAAACCAAAGATGAAATAAGAGAAGTGGTAGCAGAGAACATAAGGAAGTATGTTCTATTTATTTATTACCCATTGCACTGGATAAAGCAGTGCAATGAGTCATGAAAAGTGAAATGGGGTGGAGGGGGTGAGTGGACGGCAGTCACATCTATCACCAGTCCTTTGAGCAGAGGAGACCTTGAGGGAGGCCAGAGGAATAAGCAGAGTCTTTGCAGACCCCATTAAAGAAACTTCCAAGGGCTCTTGTCAGGAGCCCACCCACTCTGGTTTAAGGCTTGGTGTGTTGGCCTCTCTGCTCTTCTCACAAAGCTCTTTGTGCCCTCAGACCTGGGACTAACACCCGATTTCACACTAAGGGTTGCATAGATATGACTCAATGTCAAGGTTCCTGTCAATGTCTAAGCTTGCCGAGTCCCCCACCCCCCAACCCCAGGCAGACCTCATGGTGCCACCCACCCCAGGCATTTCCTGTGGCATTCATAATCACCAGCAATACTGGGTGGAATTCCTTGGATGCGTCAAATTTGGTACCACACAGAGTTCAACCGAAGGGCCGTTTCTCAATAGTTATTTGTAAACGGGTTTTGGGGGGAACTAATCTTTAACAGGGAGACAAAGAGCTTGCACATAAATCTTCCTAAGCAAACCCGTGTAAAGTACTGATGCACTTTATAAGCTGTAAACTAGGCTTTTATTAGCCATTTATGAGCCATTTTTTATGATGCAAGTTTAATATTAAACTATAAAGTTCACAATGCACTTATAAAGACAGATAGACTCATTCACTTTATAATTCTTGACTTGGATGCCTGGCAAAAGCCAACCGTATCAAGTCAGTTCAGCAAACTGGCCCAGTTGGGATGCTGGAAACTGGTGTGGGATTAGGTCTGGGAATTGACAGGCACTGGGGTATGTTGTAGGCAGGAGTGAGAGGAAACAATCCACTGCAGTCATAAAAATAAATGAACAAACTGGGAGGTAATTTTTCTCCTGACTTTTCTGGAGCGTGGGGTCTTTATAGCCATTTATGGAGTATTCTGTAGAGTAGCAATTCTTTTTTAAAGCAGTAGCAATATATTGCCATTTGATTTTGTGCAGCCTACCTGTTTCCTAATAGATCAGCGTAGCTGGTCCTCTTTGATTCAACATCATGAAAATTAACTTTGTGTTGAGGGCTCCAGGCCATGTAATGAAAATAATCGGAGATAACTAGGAGAGGGATCAATTGAGGATGGCTGATTTTGTTTTTCCTAGGAAAGAAATGCTTGGCATATGGAAAGCGGCTGGCCCTTAGTGGACCTTATGCTGAATATATGAATGTCAGTGGAGAATTATTCTAATCACATGCCTCATGCTGTGTGAAATCTCAAGCTTTCTGTCTTTGAACCACACTGTTGAATATTGGAAGTATTTTTTGTTTCTTGAAAGGATCAAAGACTTGGTATAACACTGAATGAATCAAGAGTAGTTACAAACCTCTTACTGCGAGAGACACACTATTTCCCCTGGGCTGGAAAAGCATCCACAATCATCCCACTTGGTGGCCCTTCTCCACTGGGGGACTTTGTGACAAGAATTTGCTCCTCCCACTTCTCTCCCGAGGCAAAGTTCCCCTGTGATCTTTTGCATCCTTTAATTGGTTCATTCTTGAGCCTCTAGTAAGTGCCAGACTCTTTTCTGGGCACTGGAACTCTACTGAAGAGTTTCAATTTTGTCTTTGTCACCATTTACTAGAAACCTTGACTCATATGAGGGTGGGCTCAGGTCTGACCAGGGTCCAGCTGCCCCATCAGTTCCATTTTCTCTCTGAAAGATTCTTATCATGGTTTCACATAGTCACTTGTGGGAGAATGAAATCGTCTTCTACTAGGAACATGGTAGCACGTGGCCACTTCTCATGGTAGATGGTCCTCAAAACCCTGGACTCTGGTCTGTACTGGTTTCCTCTAGCTTTAAGGAGCTTTGGGGACCACTCTCATCCCTGCTGCCCTTGGAAATCCAAGCTTCACACACATCCATCATCTCTTAGCTTTTATTTCCAGATTATGCTGTACTACGCAATTCCACCCATTCCCCCGGGCCCCCCAAAACTTTCAGAAGAATTCTCTGGAACAACATTGAAGTGGAAGCTGTGTTCTCCCCTATCCTGCAGGCCAGTTGTGCCTCCCTTTCCTTGTGTTGCTACTTCCACACCATTTCTTTTGGGAAGCTCCTGAAATCTGAGCAGACTCTTAGAGTCAAGCTCTACTCATTACCTCTTCCCTCCTTCCTTCTTGATCAACGATTCTTGATGATCTGATTCACTGTGCTCCTCTCACCTGTGTCCTTGTTATCCGGGCCTCAGTGCATCCCTGGATGGAGGGAGGTCTAATTACTCGGAATCTTGGGATCTGAATATCTCACCCACAAGGACCCTTTCCCAACCATGCTGGGACCTCTCTCCCCCATGTTTAGTCCCTTTTCAATAACAACACACCCCCTCTGAATCTCTGAATCCTCTGATCCTCACTTCCTAGCTTCCATTTTATTTGCTTTTCTCACTACAATAACTGTCACATTGAGAATGCTAATTCGTGAGTCCTAAAACTTTCTTTCTGCTCACTCTGTGCTCCCTGGAATCTTCTATACAAACCAAGCCTACATTCTATAATCTGGCAAATACCCTTAAACATCTTACCTGGTTTTCTCTCTTGCTTGTACTTAACTCATTGAATCCTATACTTCTTTAAGCCCAATGATCTATATATATGCTCCTCATTTGCTGCTGAGCCCTGGGGGGAAAATCACTCTCCAGCTATCAAACAATTTTTTTTTTTTGCTCTCCTGCACAGTAAAACTTACTAAAATATTATCTGTGTTGTGTATCTTCTCCTTAACTCACCTTCTCTCTTCATTCACTCCACTGAAACCGCCATTGTCAAGGTTTCCATGAATACCCCCATTGCCAAGTCCAGTAGCCACACTTTTGTCCTCATATACTTAATTCCGCAGAAGGCATTCATACTGATGACTTTTTCCTCCCCCTTGACGTACCTTCCTCCCTTGACTGGCTTGAGGTTTCCCTCCTATTTCTCTGGCCATTACGTTCACTCTCCTAAATCTTAAATTACCAAAGTCTTTGCCCTAAGACCTTCACTAAATCTATAAGTATTACTTTTATCATCTCATCAAATTCCATAGCTATAAATATTATTTGCTTGCATATGACTGTATCCCATATTAGTTTATTCACCCTCAAGTTCTCCAATGAACTTCAGTCATCCCACTGTCTTGTCTATCCACTAAGATATCAGTTAAGGCCACTAAAACCTAGCACACCCAATCTGTACTCTAGATTTGCCCCATTCATAGATATGCCTTTGCTCCAGTCTTCTTTAGTTTATGAAATGGTGCGGCTCAGTTACTCAACTGAAACAAGCAAGTAAACAAAAACATTTAACTCCCAGACCATATATATATATATTATATTATAATTATTATAATATAATAATTATAATATAATATTAATATTATAATAATTATAATATAATAATAATATTATATATTATATTATTATATTTTATATATATATATTTTTGCTATTCCTTCAAAATAAATTCTGAATCTGGATCTTCACAAGACTGGCTTCTTCTCCAACCAATCTGTCTGATATACTTCTCAAAAGTCCATTGACTCTACTATTTTACTCCATTTAATAGTCGCTATGGAATTTATTATTATGAAATTGTTGGTCTCTTGGTTGGTTGATTGATTGATGTCTTTATCCTTCATGAGTGTAAATTTCAAGAGGGTGGGGACATTTCCTGATTCCTTTTCTGGTGTATCTCCAAAGCCCAAACCATTGCGGGCACAAGATAGACTTTTCTTTCTTTCTTTTATTTTTTTTAATTACCCTTTTTACTTTAAAGTAATTGCTGATTCACATACTAAAGAGTGATTCTGTCTACCCTTTACCTAGTTTTCCCCAATGGTAAAATCCTGCTGAACTATAGTATAATATCACAACCAGCAGATTCACATAGATACGATCCATTGCCTTTTTTCAGATGTTCCAAGTTTTACCTGTAGTTGTGTGTATATTGGCTTAGTTCTGTGTAGGTCTCTGTATCCACCACCACAGTTAAGAGTAGCCTTATTATTTTACCTTCCCACAGCAATGTATGAAGCCTCCCATTTGTCTGAATCCTCACCAACATTTGGTACTGTCACTGTTTTTCCTTTATTTTCGCTATTATGAGAGGTGTATGTTGATCTCTAATAATGCTGTTGGTTTGCACTTCTGTGATGGATAATAATACTGGGCTCATTTTCATGCTCACTTTGCCCATTTTCAAATTGGATTGTGGGATTTTTTTTTTTTTTTTGAGTTTCACGAATTCTTTATTTTAACAGTTTTCAGATATGTGGCTTGAAAATATTTTCTCCCAAGTTGTAGTTTTCTTTTTTAAATCTTTACTGGGGAGGCTGGCTGGCTCAGTCAGTTAAGCGTCTGACTTCAGCTCAGGTCATGATCTCACAGTTCATGCGTTCGAGCCTGGCATTGGGCTCTGTGCTGACAGCTCAGAGCCTACAGTCTGCTTCAGATTCTGTGTCTCCCTCTCTGTCTTCTCCACCCCTACTCATGCTCTGCCTCTCTCTCTCTCTCAAAGATAAAGATTTTTAAAAATTTTTTATAGTGTATGTATTTTTGAGACAGAGAGAGACTTTATCTTTATCTTTGAGAGAGGCAGAGCATGAGAAGGGGAGGGGCAGAGAGAGGGAGACACAGAATCTGAAGCAGGCTGTAGGCTCTGAGCTGTCAGCACAGATCCCAATGCGGGGCTCGAACTCACAGACAGCAAAATCATGATCTGACCCACGTCAGATGCTTAACCGATTGAGCCACCCAGCTGTCCCTGTAGCTTTTTTTTATCTTCTTAACAGGATCTTTTGCAGAGCAGAAAACTTTAATTGTATGAAGTTCAATTTATTATTATAATTTTCTTTTATTGCTTGTGCTTCTGGTATCAGTCTGAGACTTCTTTCCCTACCTTTAGATCCCTAATATTTTCCCTTATGATTTTTTCTAAAAGTTTTATAGTTTTACATTTAAGCCCATGATCCAATTTTAGTTAATTTTTGGACAACACAGTGTGGCTTTTGAGTAGCATTTGATGAATGAGTAATTAAATGAAACAATGATACACTGAGAGCCATCATCTAACTAAACCGAACTTCTCAAGTTCTACTTCAATAATCATGTTTTAATTTTTACATCAGTAATGGATCTAGAGTACAGCAGCATGCATCAACTTTGAATTTGACCTAAGATGTGACATAAGGTTTGTATAAACTCCAGGCATTTGGGCTCGTGTGCCCCTCTCTGATAGGGGAAGTTTCAGCATGCAAATCTTCGTTATCGCAAACTCTGCCTCAGAGCCATGGGGATAAGTAGAGTCTCATTCACAATGGGGACATATTCCATGAGCCAGAAACCTGGGACTCACCAGCAATGCCCATTGCTCCTATACTTCCAAGCTGAAAGATATCATAGACATTGAATTATATTCA
The DNA here is from genome assembly GCF_003009895.1 of Hyaena hyaena. Classification (NCBI taxonomy): domain Eukaryota; kingdom Metazoa; phylum Chordata; class Mammalia; order Carnivora; family Hyaenidae; genus Hyaena; species Hyaena hyaena. The sequence goes on along the minus strand of NW_024081145.1, from coordinate 403,131 downwards.
AGGAAAAATATAATGAAAATATCAGACTTTGAGCTCAGTTTTTATGATCAGCCTTTTCCTACTCTCTCTGTTTTTAGTGTTTGATTTCTCCTGAAACAGACAAGGTGGAGGAGAAAACATCAAGACTCAGAGATGGAGGGTGGACCTCTCCTGAAGCTGTCTGATAACTATTCCATGGGTAGACACCCTCTGGTTATTCTGCCTGCATCTAGTAAGAAGGTGAAGGCAATGTTCTTCCCCAGAGTCGGATCTGCTACAAAGCCAAGGTGTCAGGATATGTTTGATGCAAGTATCAGATAACACACACACTCAGGGCTCGGTTCTTTAGATTCAGAGATCTGAGGGAGATGAATCAGACAAGATAACTACTTCCAAGAGCATCAGAGTTTACAAAGAACTTAGCCATGTACACTCATTTCTGAAATACTGGGCAGATTCTAATGATTGTCATGATCGGAATGATATAACCAGTGCAAAATACTGGAGAAATGTGAGAAATTGATGTTAGATTCTTCAATTTCAATAAATTATATCTAGGCTCCAAGCAAGTCCATTTCGATTCTGCTTGTTTTAAAAACAGCTTTATGAAGATGTAATTCACATACCATGTAATTCATTGATTTCAAGTGTACAATTCAATGGTTTCATTAGACTCAACGTTTCGTGCAATCATCACCAAAAATCAGTTTTAGAACTTTTTAATCATCTCCAAAAGAAATCCTAAACTCCTTTGCTGTCCCTCTCACTTTTACCCCAAGTCCCCCAGCCCCTGGCAACAACTAGTCTATTTTCTGGCTCTATAGATTTGCCAACTGTGGACTTTTTATGAGTGTGGTCATAAAATGTGTGGATGTTTTTGTGATTACCTTTTTTCACTTAGCACAGTGTACCCAGGGTCCATCCATGTTGCAGCAGGTGCTAGTTCTTCCTTCCTTGTTATGGCTGAAAAATATTCCATTGTATGGATCTACCACAGTTGATCTATCTCTTCATCAAATGACAGGCATTTGGGTTGTTTCCATTTTTTGACTTATATTATAAATAATGCTACTGTGCACATCCATGCACATGTTTTTATATGGACATCTGTTCTTGTTTCTTTTGAGTACACACCTAGGAGCGGTCATACGGTGACACTATGCTTACAGTTTTGAGAAACTACCAGACTGTCTTCCAGTGTCTGCATTTGTTACATTCCCACCAGCAATGTTTCATCAAACACGAATTCCAAATTCGCCACATCCTCACCAACACATGCTATTATGTGTGGTTTTGATTCTAACCTTGCCTAGTGGGTATGGATTGGTATTTCATTGTGGTTTAGATTTGCATTTCCTTGAGGGTGAATGATTGTTACGTACCTCTTCATGCATTTATTGACTATTTTATATTTGCTTTGAAGAAATGTTTATGCAAGTTTTTGTCTGGCTTTCAATTGGTCTACTGCGTCATTATTATTTAGTTTTAGGAGTTATTTATATATTCCAGACACAAGTTCCTTATCAGACATACAATTTGCAAATATTTCTCCCACTTACAGTTTGTCTTTGCTTTCTTTTCAAATATAATTTATTGTCAAGCTAGCTAACAATCAGTGTGTTTAGGGTGCTTTTGGCTTTAGGGGTAGATTACCGTGATTTATCACTTACATACAACACCCAATGCTCATCCCAACAAGTGCCCTCCTGAATGCTCATCACCCATTTTCCCCTCTCCCTGCCCTCCATCAACCTTCAGTTTGTTCTCTGTATTAAAGAGTCACTTATGGTTTGCCTCTCTGTCTCTCTGTTTGTAACTTTTTTTTTCCCTTCCCTTCCCCCATGGTCTTCTGTTAAGTTTCTCATATTCCACATGACTGAAAACATAGTGGCAAAGTCACAGGATATAAAATCAATGTAGAGAAATAGGTTGCATTTCCATATGCCAATAATGAAGCAACAGAAAGAAATATCAAAAAATCGATCCCATTTACAATGGCACCAAGATCCATAAAATACCTAGGAAGAAACCTAACCGAAGAGGTAAAAGATGTGTCTTCACTTTCTTGATAGTATCCTTTGTAGCCCATAAGTTTTCATTCTGATGATGTCCCAGCTGGTTGTGTTGTATAATTATTTTAGGACAATGTGAGAAGATTTTGTTGAGGATTTTTGCATCTAAGTTCACAGTGGATATGGGTACTTTTACTGTCTGGTTTTGTTAATGAAGGAAATCATGCTGACCTCACAGAATGAGTTAGGAGTCTTCTCTCCTCTTCTATATTTTTGAAAGGGCCTGTGAAGGATTGGTATTAATTCTTCTTTAAACATTTGGTAGAATCCACCAGGAAATTTGGACGTTCCTTGGTGGGAAATTAGTTACTCAATTATCTTTACTTGTCCTAAGACTGTTAAGATTCTTTTATTCTTGAGTCAGTTTTATTAGTTTGTGTCTTTCTAGGCACCCCCTTCCCAATTTCACCTAGGATATCTCATCTATTGGGCACACACAAATTCACATTTTATTTCTGTAAAGTAAGTAGTTATGACTGTTCCTTCATTCCTGATTTTTGTCTTCTCACTTTTTTTCTCGGTCACTTTAGCGAAAGACTTCAGTTGTGTTGATCTTTTAAGAATCAACTTTTGGTTTTGTTTCTTTCCTTTCTTCTGCTTGCTTTGGGTTTAGTGTACTTTTTTTTTCCAGTGTCATATTTTAGATTAGGTTATTTATTTGAGAATTTTAGCGTTTTGCAATGTACACATTTATAGCTCTACATTTCTTTCTAACTGAGCACTGCTTTGTCTTCCTCCAGTAAAGATTGGTACATTGTGTTCTTAGTTACATTCCTCTCAAAGTATTCTGTAATTTCTCTTATGATTTCTTCTTTGACCCATTTAGAGAGGGTTGTTTAATTTCCACAAAAGTATAAACTCCTCAGATTTCTTTATGTCGCTAATTTCTAATTCAATTTTGATTAGAGAACAAATTTTGATTAGAGAAGGATTTTAATCCTTCTAAATTGATTGAGGCTTGATTTGTGGCCCAGCATATATGGTCTTTCTTGGAGAAGGTTCCATGTACATGTACAAAGAATGTGTAGTCTTCAGTTGATGGATGGAATGTTTGCCATATATATGTTTGGTCTAGCTGGTTTATACTGTTGCTCAAGCCTTTCTACTTTCTTGTTGATCTTCTGCCTAGTTGTTATCCAATACTGAAAATGGGAATATGGATGTATCCAACTATTGATGTTGAATTGTCTATCTCTCCCTCCAACTCTGTCAGTTTTATTTCATGTATTTGGGGGCCCAGTTGTTAGGTACGTATGTGTTTATAATCTTTATACCTTCCTGATGGATTAACTTTGTCTGATATTCTAATAACTCCTCCAGCTTTCTATGATTATTGTTTGAATGATGTATCTTTTATTCCATACTTTTACTTGCAACCTTTTTGTGTCTTTGAATCTAAAGGGTGAAGCCTGTGAGCAGCATATTGTTGGATCTTGTTTGTTTAGTCACTCTGACAATCTCTACATTTACATTGGGTTATTTAACTCAATCATCTTTAGTGTTATTAATAATATAGTTTGATTCATGTCTGTTTTTGCTTTCTATATGTCTCATGTCTCTTCTTCATTTATCTCTTCTTCAGTGCTTTCATTTCCATTAAGTGACCATTTCCTAGTGTTGCATTTAAATTCCTTTGATAATTTTTAAAATGACGTATTTTTAATGGCTGTTCAAAGCCCAGCAGTATACTTTTTAACTTATAAGAATGTGCGTTGGGGTGCCTGAGTGGCTCAGTTGGTTAAGCGTCTGACTTCAGCTTAGGTCATGATCTCATGGTTCATGGGTTCGAGCCCCGTGTTGGGCTCTGTGCTGACAGCTAGCTCAGAGCCTGTAGCCTGTTTCAGATTCTGTATCTCCCTCTCTCTCTCTGACCCTCCCCTGTTCATGCTATCTCTCTCTCTCAGAAATAAATTTAAAAAACATAAAAAAAAATAATAATAATGTATGCCATATTTACACTCACAATTCCAGTGCTTTATAGAAATGTTACTCTCCTATAACCCTAGGGGAGTAACGTTTGTACTATTTGTACTATTGCCATAAAAAGTCAAGATTTTCTCTTTGTTTTTGTCTTTCAGCATTTTTCTATGATGAGTGCAGATCACTTTGATGTTATCCTACTTAGAGTTCATTGAGTTGTTTAAATGAGTAGGATAATGACTTTCTTTAAATGTTGGAAGTTTTCATCCATTCCTTCTTTAAATCTTTTTTCTATTTCTTTATTGATACTTATATTTGATAAGCTGTTGTCATCATGCCTTCCTTTACTCATTTAAGCATGGTTTCCTTTAGTTCTTTGAACATACTTACAACAAGTCCTTTGAATCTTTGTCTGCTAACCCAACATCTGGGACCTCTCAAAGGCTGATTGTGTCACCTGCTTTCCCCACCCCCAACGTATGAGTCACACTCTGCTTTTTCTTTGCAAGTCTCATAATTTTTTTTTATTATTATCAAAAGCTGGACACTGTAGATACTATATTATAGCTACTTTATTTTTTTATTTTTTTATTTTATTTTATTTTATTATAGCTACTTTAGATACAAATCTTCTCACCCCCTCTTCAGGATTTGTTATTTTTGTTGTATGTTTGCTTGTTTTTTTTTTTAATGTTTACTTTTGAGAGAGACAGAGTGTGAGTAGGGGAAGGGCAGAGAGAGAGGGAGACACAGAATCCAAAGCAGGCTCCAGGCTCTGAGCTGTTAGCACAGAGCCTGATACAAGGCTCAAACCGTTTATTTGTTTTTGTGACATGACTGGACTGTTTCAGTGAAATCTACTCCCTTCACAGTGTGCAACGTCTGATCTAGCCTCAGTTACTAAAACTCTGTGAAATAAGTGAGTGCATAAAATATGTTTTTCAATTTCTTACCTTTGATCACTTTTTAGAAGAAACATCTCTTCTAGATTGCATGGATTTTATTTTTACCCAAGGTGGGGAATTTTTTTGGTATATAAATTAACTATTTTTTGAAGATATGGAGGAACTGTGTGAAAGCTAAGAGAGGGAATAAATGACACCACTCTGTCCTGTACCACTTCTAACAGCATCTGTCTTCCATTTGATATTAAGTTTTCATTAAACATTTCCTTTCCTCAACGTACACGTGGTTCAGCTTTTTTCAAAGCATCATACCACCAGATGGAAAACCTGCTTTTAAATGCTTTCTCTTGAATTCATTGTGTGCCTGGGGCGCTGGTTGATTTATCAGCAACACAGGCATAATAATATTTTTCCTTCCTGCCTTAAAAGAATTTTAGGTGTTAAAAATGATGCCGTAAGTATATCATGAAAGGATCACAAAGATGTTCCCACGTAAGGCACTGGTGCTGAGGTTATGATTAATTAGGAGGGGATAGATGTTAAAACAGTGGCAATTATGCTCCTGGATCCAAATGTAAACAAAAATGTTTTGGAGAAAATATCGGTCAGGAAAGATCTTGACTTCCTTCTGCAATTTGAATTCATGCCCACACCTGTCCAGGACCCAAACAAGCCATCCTTTAGACATTAATGTTTCCTGCCATAATCACCTTTTGTAAGGTGACCCAGGTGAGAAAGCGTAGTGGAGGAACACCTGGGTTGAAAGGAGTCATTTGAAACTGAATCCTAATCCTGATTATTTCTTCTGTGTAATCTTGCCCACATCTGCTTTTTCTCCAAGAGCCTCAGTTTTATCCCTACCTGAATGGGCATCTTTCATGGTATTGTGGGAGAGCTCAGGTGAGAAAAAACCTCATCATCATCCTAGGACACAGTCTGGGCGCAGTGTTAATAATAGTCCTCATCTGCTGGACGTTTACTCTAGTCCCTTCTCATGAGATGATGCCTTCATTTCATTTTCGGGGTTTCCGTGGCTCCTGGCATAGTTTGAATAAGAACGGTTTAGGAAGGACATCTGATCTCGGAGATTGGTTGGATTTTATTGCATTCTCTTGATATCTTCATTGTATTTGAGAATAACGAGCAGAGCACAGGACTTTAAGGATGTGGCACTCTAGAATGGTAAATACAGAAGATATATATGTGTGTGTGTGTGTGTGTATATATATATATATATATATATATATATATATATATATGACAATAATCAGATCTCCTCAGCCATCAGAAGTGACCTGGCCTTATCAGCCACTTAGAAATAAGTTAGGGATGAACAAGAAAAATGGGGCCTTAAGGGAGCAAGAGAAGGATACCGGAAACTTTTTTTTTTAAAAAAGTGAATTTTCTGATTTATTGTCCTGGCATTAAAAGCAAGCACAGAGATCTGTAGAGTGGTCCATCAAGAACGTTGTTTTCTGATTTTCTTCTGTGGAAATCATGTCTCGAAAAAGTTTATCTACCAAGAACAGTACATTTAAGTAATATATTAAGTAATTTATTTTCTCATTTTTACTCCTGTAAGATATATCCATCTGTCAAAGAGAATTCCTGTTTTTTATGAGATAAAAAGCAAATGACTTCTCCTTAAATGCTCCCTTCTTTTCTCCCTCCCTACAGTACCCACCTGTCTCCTTTTTCTGAGGCCCCCTCCCCCATTTAATTGATTCCCATCAAGGCTGTATTTATGGACACAGTGCCAGTGACAGACATTAAATTCCATTTTATCCTACTTTTCCACCACTGGTGAGTGGTGGGTGGTCTATATCCAGTGCAGTCAATCAGGTGCTACTGTACCCATGAGGCTTGTGTGGTTTGTCGTGGCCAAGGGATTGCATACTATTGGCTTTTCAATGAAGGCATCGTGTTCTACATGCATCAAATAATTATCGACACTGTCATTGACATGGCAATTTTGTGTTGCTCTGTGAAGAAAAATAGGTTAGATGGATTTGGAGAGCAGTGTGCCTTCTTTCATGTACCTCATTATGTTGGAAGATACATCTTTTGTAAATAGAAGTTGCAATTTATTCTACAGCCTTCCAAATGAAGCTGTATAAAATCGTGAGGGTTTCTGTGTGAAAATGAGGCCCGAGTTGTTTGTCACTCTCAGCTGATATTTGTCCACTAAAAAAGAAGCAAAAAAATCATTACAGGGAAAAAAAATGCTGTGGTGGCCATTGCTTTCACTGACATCTGTCAAGTTGAATCAAAAACCTTTTATTTATTTATTTATTTTTATTTATTTTTGAGAGAGAGAAACAGAGCACGAGCGGGGGAGAGGCAGAGAGAGAGAGGGAGACACAGGCTCCAGGCTCTGAGCTGTCAGCAAAAGCCCAACGTGGGGTTCGAACTCATGAACTGTGAGATCATGACCTGAGCTGAAGTCAGACGCTTAACTGACTAAGCCACCCATGCACCCCGAATCAAAATCTTTTATGAGCAGCGTCAACTTTGTCTCATCTCTGAGTTGTTTTTGACCAAGATGCAGAGAACACTAGATAGTGGGGCCTGGAATTAAGATTACTTAGGCTCCTGAGACAAGATTGAGTCTCTAATACCTAATACTGCTTTTATCATCATGTAATTCTTTGTTTTAATGTTTGTTTATTTTGAGAAAAAAGAAAGAGAGACAAAGAGTGTGTGCATGCATGGGGAAGGGGCAGAGAGAGAGAGGAAGAGAGAAACTCAAGCTCAGCACAGTTCCGATGTGGGACTCAATCCCATGAGCGTGAGATCATGACCTGTGCTGAAATCACGAGTCAGATGCTTAATCAACTGAGCCACTCATCACCACATAATTCTCATGATTCATAGTAACAATGGTAATATGTATCACAGAGCGATTAAATAATTCGATGAAATTCTTATGGTTAGGAAAAGGAAGAACTGAAAGTAATTCAAAGTCGGCCTAATTGTGAAGCTCATATGCTACCATTTCTACTCTCTACCATCTCTACTGAACTCTCTTCTGCCTCAGTTCTTTGTCATTTCAAGTTCCTAGAGCCTGCTGCCCTACCTCCTTGCCCATACATCTGGGACGATAATGATCTAAGTCACAGCTGGAAGTCCATCCCGTCTCTTCCCTGAATGCTGATCATGGCTTGCCTGGCTAGTAATTGCTTGTAAAGGCACAATTGTAGTTATCCACGACTGACTGGATACCAACTCTGTGAGGTGTAATATCAGGCATCCACTAACAGTCCACTTTTCTTTGGCAAAGTGCTCCTGCATCATTCCCTCAGGGCCTGATAGACCAGTTGGCCATGTTACTCTACTCCTGTGGCCAAGGTTTTGGCACATGATCAGGTGAGGCCTATCAGGTTCTCCTGGGACTAGATACTGGGTGGCAGAGTGGTGTCTGGATATACCTGGATTGAAACATTGGAACGGTATCACATAGCATCATTAAGAGTTCCTATCATGAAACCCAGAAGTAGGCTGTGGTTTTAGTTTGGCCCATGACAGACCTTGCGTGGATATCTTGGCTGTCTTTGAGCCTGCGGAAACTGCCATCTTGGAGAAGAGATTGAACGCCTCCTCCTTCCTGTGAGTGCAGTATCTTTTCAACTGAGATGTCATTAACATTCTCAAAGAGTTATTTTCACGTTCTGAACACAAGTCCCTGCACTGAACCAGAGTGTATTTGTTTGCTTATGGTTCTGGGTAGAGAATGACAGGACCCAAGTCATCTGAACATTCAAGAGTGTGAAGCTCAGAAATAAATGCCTTCAAGGGCATAACGTTTCCTTTTAGAGTGATGAAAATAAAAATATTCTGTAACTGTTTGGCCATGATGATTCACAACAATGAATTGTACTGAATGCCGCTGAATTTTTACACTTAAAATGGCTCAAATGATAAAGGGGGGAAATGCCATTTTGATTCAAACCCTTTTTTGAGCCCCACCTTCATCAGTTTCATTGGGGAATTCATGTTCACGTCCTAAAGTCCACAGAAAGTGATAGCAATTGCTCAGGACACTTAGGTAAACTGGAGGGATTTGACGATGCCTATAAGGGGTTAAGAAAAATTTCATTGTATTTTCCTTGTATTATATGATGAAGAGAAAAAGTAGAAAATATTAGGGAAGAATAGTATCAAATTTATATGAAAGTTTTAAACACAGTCTTTCCACATTTTTTCATGAGAAACGTGATCAAGCTTCTGTCCCCATAACTTTCTGCATCATCCTTTGCTTTATTGAGACATAATTTATATACAGTAAATGTCACCAATTTTAAATGAATAATGATGAGTTTTAGCGATTGTCTACACAACCAACACAATCAAGGGGTAGAACATTTCTTAAATGTCCAAAACCGTGGTGCAGTTTGCCATTTATTTGGGGTTGATTCCCTACTCCAACTTCTGGCATGAGACAACCACTAATTTGATTTCTGTCACTATAGTATTGTCTTTACCATAATTTCATATAAATCATATCATATAGTGGCATTTTATTTTACCTTTTCTGTTAAAAATATTTTTTTTATTTTATTTATTTATTTTAGAGAGAGAGGGGCAGAAGGAGAGAGAGAGAGAGAGAAGCCTAAGCAGGCTCCAGGCTCAGGGTGGAGCCTGATGCAGGGTTCGATCCCACAAGCCTGGGAGCATGACCTGAGCCAAAGAGTCAGATGCTCAACTGACTGAGCCTCCCAAGCGGCCCAAGTGTCTGACTTTCTCTTATAATGTTCTCACTATTGATCCAAGGCACTGTGTCTATCTGTATTTTGCTCCTTTTAATCACTCAGTAGTATAGTAGATTGTACAGACAGATAATAATTTGTTTACATGTATTGTTGATGACATGTAGTGTGTTTCAACAAAGCTGCGATGAACATTCATGTCAAGTCTTTGGGTGGACATTCTGTTTCTATTGATTTAGGTCTTCTCCATTTTCCAGTGGGTTTGCTTAGCGATGGCAAATTTACGTTTAGCTTTACGTGAAGCCACTTTACTGTTGTCCAAAGTGGCTGCAGCATTTCACATGCTTCCCAGAACTCAATGAGAATTCCAGTCACTCCACATTCTTACAAACTTTTGGTATAGTGAAGATTTGTAACATTAGCCATTTCAGTAGATGGGCAGTGGAGTCTCCTGTTTGTTCTAATTAGCACTTCCCTAATGAGAGGTGATGGTGAGGATCTTTTCATGTGTGCTCTTTTTTGCTATTTGTATATCCTGTTTTGTGAAGAGTCTATTTAAATAATTTGAATGCTTTTTCTTGGATTTTATTAACTTGTAAGAATTATTTTAATAATTTGGATATATGATCTTTGTCGTGTGTATGTGTGTGTATTTTTATAAAGATGTATATGTGTTAAAGATGTAGGGGAGCCTGGGTAGCTCATTTGGTTAAGTGTCTGATTTCGACACAGGTCATGAGTTCAAACCTTGCGTCGGGCTCTGTGCTGACAGCTCAGAGCCTGGAGCCTACTTCTGAATCTATGTGTCCCTCTCTCTATGCCCCTACCTCATTCACACTCTGTCTCTGTCTCCCTGTCTCTCTGTGTCTCTCTCTCAAAAATAAATCAATGTTAAAAAAATTCTAAGATGTAGATATATAAAGATGTATATGTGTGTGTGTATACATATATACGTATATGTGTGTATATATGTGTGTGTGTGTGTGTGTGTATGAGTAAGGATAGATAGATACAGATATATTTTGTCAGGTATATTAAATCTCTGGTATGTTAAATATGGCAAATATGTATATTTGTGCTTTTAACTATGTCCTTTTAAAGAACAAATGTCTTAAGTATGATGATGCCCATTTTATCGGTTTTTTTCTTTTAAAAATTTTTTTAAATGTTTTTATTTATTTCTGAGAGAGAGAGACAACATGAGCAGGGGAGGGTCAGAGAGAGAGGGAGATACAGAATCTGAAGCAGGCTCCAGGCTCTGAGCTAGCTGTCTGCATAGAGCCTGACGTGGGGCTCAAACCCATGAACTGTGAGATCATGACCTGAGCCGAAGTCAGATGCTTAACCGACTGAGCCACCCTGGCTCCCCTTATCAGTTTTTTTCATGTTTTTTAATCTTTTCAAAGAAAATTTTGCTCAACCCAGTATCATAAAAATTTCATATTGTGTTTTCCTCCTAGAAATCATTGTTTTGTGTCTAATGTTTTGGTCTGTGATCCGGTTTGAATCGAGTTATTTGTATGACATCTGGTAGGTTCATTTTTTTTCTTTACTAATATCCAATTGGTCCAACAACATTTATTGAAAATTCTAAATATTCCCCATTGACTGATCTCAGTGCCTTCATCAGAAATCAACTGGCCATATCCATGTGCATTTCTTGACTCTGTCCTGTTAATCTTGATGTCTACCTCCTTGCTAGTCCTCCATTCTTGTGATGTCAGTTGTCATAAGTATTAAAATTAGGAAATTTAAGTCAAATTCTTTTTTCAAATGTGTTTATTTAAGTAATCTCACACCCAACATAGGGTTCGAATGCATGACCCCAAGATCAAGAGTCACATGCTCATCTAACTGAACCAGCCAGGTGCCCCATGTAAGACAAATTCTTTTGACAACTGTAAGCCTTTAGACCTCCCAAATAAATTTTTGAATCAGCTTGTTAATTCTTCAAATGAGCATGTTATTTTGATGAAGATTATTTTGAATGTACAGACTCAGTTGGGAAGAATCATGACATTAGCAATATTTGAACCCTTGAAGTCATCCATATTCTATGTTACTCCATTATTTGGATTACTTAGGCTTTCTTTAACTCTCCTCAACATTTTTTTGAAGGTTTTGGTATAACTGTTTGCACAATTTCCATAAAATTTATTCAGAAGTATCTGACTTATTGTTTGCCTCTCATTGTACATTGATTTTTATTTCACTTTCCAATCGTTCATCAACAGTATATAGAAACATGATTTTTATATTTTATCTTGGAAACGTTATAATGTCTTAGTTCTTAGCAGCTTTTTGTCGATTGTTTTAAGATTTTTAAGCCACAGGGTCATATCATTTCCAGTACAGATTTGCTTCTTTCTTTCCAAGCTGAGTGCTTAACAAATTTTCCTGGCTTATATCAGTGGTTCAAACATTTAACACGAGGCAGAATAAAAGTGAGGATAATGTACATCTTTGCCTCCTTCCTGCTTTTTAAGCAGAAAGTGTTTGTTTCTTCACCAGAATGTGATGCTCGCTCTGAGTTTTTCATCGATGCTCTTTACCAGATCGAGGAAATTTCCCTGTATTTCAAGCCTTCTGAGAGTTTTCGTTTCTTTTTCAAACATTTTCTCTGCACCCGTTGACATGCTCCTGAGTCTTTTCCTCCTTTATTCCACTGCTACCGATATTTTCAGATGTCACACCAACTTTACATTCTGGTATAAACTTGTCTTGGTCAACATGTATTATGCTTTTAGGGGTCCTGGGTGGCTCTGTTGGTTGAGTTGCATACAACTCTTGATTTCAGTTCAGGTCATGATCCCACAGTTGGGATGGAGCTCCGTGTCGGGCTCAGCACTGAGTGTGGAGCCTTCCTGGGATTCTCTCTCTCTCTCTCTCTCTCTCACTTTCTCTCTCTCTGCCCCCCTCCCCTGCTCACATGCTCCTTCCTTCTCTCTCTCTCTTAAATAAATAAATAAATAAATAAAAGTTATTATCCTTTTATATATTGCTAGACTCCACATGCTAAAATTTTGTGGGGTTTTTATGTTATGACAGATGTACATAGAGGTATCTTTTTCTTTGTGATATATTTGTCTGGTTTTATTAGTGTAACACTGGCTCGTACTTTTTTCTGAAAGATTTTGAGTAGAATTGGTATCATTTCTTTCTTATATATTTGCTATGGAACACATTCCTCCCTGAACACAAGGAGTTTTCCTTGCCAAAAGCTTTTAATTATAAGGTACATTTATGTGTGTGTGTGTGTGTGTGTGTGCGCGCGCTAGTCAAGTTCATGGTTCACAGTTTTTGTCAAGATCAGTTTTGGTAATTTGTATTTGTCAAGGGATTTGTCTATTTAAGTTGTTGCATTTGTTGACACAAAGTTGTTCATAACGTTCCTTTATTTTCCTTTTTCTGTCGCAAAATCTGTAGTGACATTTCTCTCTATTACGACATTGATAATTTGTGTTCTCTCTCCCTTTCTCTCTCTCTTAACAGTCAGGTAGAAGCTTTTCAATTTTATTAAACAGTTTTTAAAGGATCAGCTTTGGCTTTCATCGATTTCTTTATTGTTCATCCTTTAAAAATGTTACTGATATCTTCTTGCCCATCTTTATAAATTCTTTCTGTCTACTTATCTTGGGTCTGATTTTCTGTGTGTTTTTTTTTTTTTTGGTCTGTTTGTGTTTTTGTTTTAAATTGGAAGCTTAGAAAACTAAATTTAGAGCTTGCCCTCCAAGGATTTGAAGTTATACAATTCCCCCCTAAACAAGACTTTACCTGTATCTCCAAATTTTTCATATGTTGAATTAGTATTTAGCTCCAAGCACTTCTATTTTCTCTCTAAGTTTTGTGAGACATGGATTATTTAGGAGGATGTAGTTTGGTTTTTCTAATATTTGGAGCTTTCTAGATTATTTTTTATTACAGCTTTAATTTAATTCCATTTTAGTTAGCAACCTATCTGTATGATTTTAGCATTTTATTTTTTTATTTTTTTAATGTTTATTTATTTTTAAGAGAGAGAGAGAGCATGAGCAGAGGAGAGGCAGGGAGACAGAGGGAGACACAGAATCCTAGGCAGGCTCCAGGCTCTGAGCCGTCAGCACAGAGCCCTTTGTGGCGCTTGGACTCCGAATGGTGAGATCATGACCTGAGCCGAAGTTGGATGCTTAACCGACTGAGCCCCCCAGGTGCCCCAAGATTTCAGCATTTAAAAGTTATTTAGGGTTGTCTCATGTCCCAGTGCGTGGTCTGGAAAGTGAGTCATATGCCTCAGAAAGACTGTTCTGTAGTGGCTGGGCGTGGCGTCCTGATATTATCAATTAACAGTCGAAGTCTGCTGCTAGTCAACAAAGTCAAAAGTCAAAGTAACTGATAATGCCGATTTAATTATTAATATCCTTAGGTATGGGTTTGGCATTTTAGTTTCAATTTTTTGTTTCCTTTGACTTTCTGGTTATTATTTCTTCTCTGTCTTTTTGGAGGAAGAGAATCCCTTGGTTACGTTTAGAATTCATTTTTTTTTGTTTTCCTATTGGCTTTTAGCTTTCTTTCTCGTATTACATTGTAGTGGTCCATTTAGAGATGGCAATGCAAAGTGTTAAGTTATAACATTTATTTGTGGTTAATATTGCACCATCTCATGAAAAATATATCAACTGTGCCACCATAAAGGTCTATATTGATCTCTGCGTTTATACCATCCACATGCATTTGCAATTCCACAAGGTTGCAATTTTGTCTTTAGAGTTGTATGCATTATAATGAAATTATATGGAAAAAAGGTAAACATGGTTTGACATTTACCAAGACTTCTATCATTTCTAATGCTCTCCATTCCTTCCTAAGGCTATGACCTTCTATTTGGTATAATTTTTCTTCTGCTTGAAGATATTCCTTTAGCAGTTCTTGTTTGAGGTCTGTTTTTAACAAGTTCTCTTAGTCTACATTTTTCTTATTATGATTTCATTTCCCCTTCCTTTTTAAAGAAAAATTTCACTAGCTCTAGAATTCTGTGTTGAGAGATTTCCCTTTTAGCACCCTTAAACACACGCACGCACGCACGCACGCACACAAACACGCCGTTCTGCTCTCCTCCAAACTCTAGTTTCTGAAAAGAAGTCAGCTATTAATCAAGTAAAGAGTTAATATTTTTCTTGCTGCTGCTGTTTTTATTTTATGGTTTTAAGTAGGCATCACGCCCAGTGCAGAGCCCAGCATGAGGATTGAACTCATGATCTTGAGATCAAGACCTGAGCTGAGGTCAAGAATCAGACACGTAGGGGACGCCCGCGTGGATTGGTCAGTTGAGCATCTGACTTTGACTCGGGTCATAATCTCGAGGTCCATGAGTTTGAGCCCCGTGGGGCTCTGTGCTGACAGCTCAGAGCCTGGAGCTTGCTTCGGATTCTGTGTCTCCCTCTCTCTCTCTGCCCCTTCCCTGCTCATGCTCTGTCTCTCTAGGTTTCTCAGAACTAAATAAATGTTTAAAAAAGTTTTTTACAAAAAGAATCAGACACCTAACTGACCAAGCACCACGGAGCCCCTTTTTACTGTTTATAATACTTGCTTTTTTTTTTTTAATGTAAATGCCCATCATTCATTACATTTGGAATATTTGAGGATCATTTCTTCAAAAATTGCTTTTATCCCACTTGTTGTCTGTGCTTCAATTACACGCATGTTAGACTGGTCTATATTCCTTACTAGGTCATGAAGCTCTGCTCTTTTCTTTTTTTTCCAGACTCTTTTTCCTTTGTCCTTAACATCAGATAAATTTGATCTTTCCACAAGTTTGTTTACTCTTTCCTGTGTCTTTGGTGTTCTGTTAAATCTGTCTAGTGACTTTGAAAATTTCAGGTGTTGTCTGTTTCATTTAAAGACTTTCATTTTTTTTAAATTTCCATGTTCTTTTTATTATTTCTATGTGCTTATCGTCACTTGCTGTGTTTGTTGCCGTTCATCACTGGCATGCATTACTTCCCTAAGCATAGTAGTTATAATGGGTGCTATAAAATTCATTTTTGCTAATTCTAACTTCTGGGCTATGTTGGAACTGAGGACACATCCATTTTCTCTTGCGAATGTATTCCAGCTTCTTGTTTCTTTGTACTTCAGATACATTTTGATTATATCTTCACCATCATGAATATGCAGATGTAGACATATTGGCTTTTTACCATTTTCTCTAATGAATGTTAGTTGGTTTTGTTTGGTGGGCAATTAACATGGTTGGACTTGAACATCCGTCCCTGCTTCTTGGTTGGTAAGTCCGATTTCAGTTCAGATCTTGGTATTTTACTGAGTTGGTGTGATTCATTCCCATTCTTGCGTGGCTTCGGGGTGATCCAGGATTATGGAAAGACAGAACTTCGGGATTCCATCTCTGGTATTTTGCCTCTCTCTCCAGGGGCTACGGTTGACCCAGATTTAATTGGTCCCTTGGACAGAAAGCTGTGGTTTCTCTATCGGCACCCAGACTGTTCCATGCCCCGTGCCAACCATGTTTGACCTCAGGCTACAAATTGTGAAAATAACAACTTCATGCTAGTCTCCTCTGGGCTTGGACTCTTCAATGGGACATGCCCGTCTCTGTACACTGTCCAGTGTCTTCACGTCACTGTTTTGTAAAATATCCACAGTTGACAATTTCGACCTGCAGATGGGCTGAGCTGGTTGGATCTTACTCAGCCACGACCCTTCATGAGCATGAGTGTTCACATCAGGTTTATGCTTGATAAGGCTATCCTCAGGTCCTGCCAATGACCTTTTAATGACGATCTTTTCAAATTTTCGATAGTCACCTTTGGCAGGAAAAAAGTATTCACCCTGGTAGGTGATACAAAATTTAAAGCCACTTTTACAACGCTTCCAAATTTGCAATTGTTAAACGTGTACTTAAAGGAGCTAACAGCTTCTCTGTCTCTCTCTGTCTCTCTCACTCTTTTTTGCCCTGACAAATGTAATGCTGAAATTTCTTGTGATAATGCAAATGGGTTTTAAATCCAACAGAATGTTTTCATATCAAGGATTTCAAAATAACGATGATGCTCTAATTAGTAGAAAACACATGCATTGTTAGAGCAATCACCCCGCAGCGAGCCTGGATGCCACCGAAAGGGCATATTAGCCGCAAAAGCATCTGATAGGTGTGAAGGCAGAGACTCAGACCCCCCTGGAGCTTTTCTTCCAGGAACACCTGCTGATGACTCAGCCTCCACCACTCCGACTCCCGCTCCTTCCCCTGTGCACCTGACTGCTTTGGTATTTGGAACACAGCCTTCACTAGCAGGTCTGTGGGCCTGCTGTGGATGGCGGCACCACACCGCAGCCCACAGTAAGGGTGTCTGTGAGCCACGGAAGCTCCCTGCAGCCCTTAGAGAAGTGTGCCAAGCCACAGATGTCATTTGTCATGCTCAGTGCTTGTTGAGATATTAGACCCCACTGTCGAACCCACCTCAGCTCAGCTCCCCTCCTTAGGAACCCTAGATGAAGCTATTTATGCTTCCACGTATGGGCTTTGGGTCTCCAAGCTCCATTTGGATGCTAAGAAGGCCCAGGAGCTGGGGTCAAGTGATACCTGTAACCCATTCACTTTAGGACCCTGCGAGACTAATCTTCCCTTAGAAAGCAATTACCCCTAATATTGTTGTAGAAAAATAAAACACTTTCATAGTAGATGGAAAAAAGCCATGATTTTGCTCACCCGGCATTCTCCCCCTGCTCTGACTTCCCAGCTCCTCCCTGGGGCCCTTCCTCCCTTCCTCTTTCCGTGTGATTATCACTAACACAATGTGAGTTGGTAAATCCTTCAGTGTCTCTCAACCTAGCTATGCATAGTCATTACTTGAAATCTTGTTAAAAATGCAGATTCTGATGGCAGGAGTTGGATGGAGGCAGACTTGGCACTTTTACAGACTCTTGGGAATGCTGAAGCTGCCTGTCTGTGGGCCATACTGAGTAAAGGGAAATATTTTGCATACCGCCTCTGTATTATTATAGGGCATCCATAAGAAAGTTCTGAAATAGCCTACTGGTGGGATACGGGATTTGACTGCATGAAGTTCAAAGCTTAGCTCAGCTGGTAACTTGCTTTGAAACACCCAGCAAGCTATGAAAACCCCCTGGGCCTCAGTATCTTCAACAATAAGTGAAGACAATACTACCTCTTTCCTAATGAGCTTGCTGTGATGATTAATGACATAATATGTGTAAGAGTTTAGAACAGAGCCCAACACCTAATAAGATCTCAATAAATACCCACCATTGTTACGGTGTATCCTCACAAGTTGCTTACAAATTTATTGTAGAGAGACACAACTTCACAATTGAGGGAAGACACGAGCATCTCATCTGATAAGCTTAATCAAATCCCAAAGTATCAAGTAGGGCCAATGTGTTTTATTGATGTCAGGAAATTTTCTTGAAAGAGGTAGCCTTTGAAGGCTGAATGGGATTTAGATGGTGGAGAGATTCACCCACATGGCACCGAGACTTCGATGTGGATGCCGTCTTTAAACTTGATCTAATAAATCATAAGCAGAGTCTCTGGACTCCTGGGGAGGAGAGAAATATGATTATTCTAGTTATGGATGTGTTGGTGGTAGGAAATGGGACTCCCTCGAATTATCACAGTGATAGGAAGTTTATTTATAGGATCCGCATGCAGTGAATCTTAGGAAAAGCTGGGGAAAAATATAGATTCAGGGAAGGATGGAAATAAAGGTCATTCTGGATGGAACTTTGTCTCATCTCGATTCAGTTTCCTGGTTTCGTTGTTTCCCACTCTCCTTCCTGACCAGTTATTTCCAATATCCATGTAATTAAATCAACCAATATCTGTGGGCTTCCTGGTATATATCGGCTACTGTTCTAGACATTGGCATTAGATATATCTATAAACCAAAAAGTTAAAATCACTTCCCTTGTGTAGCTGATGTTTTATCCAGGGTGAAAGCGATGGCCATAATAAATAACTACATTGTGTAGCACAGTGGAAGGTGATATGACAGAATGGGGAGCAGCGAGAGAGCCACAGGGAATGCCACAGTTAGGTAGCAGGTTCCATTTTTGAGTAGAGTGGTCAGTATGGGCCTCGTTGCAAAGGCAGCATTTGAGCTAAGGCTACAAGCAGGTGAGGCTGGAGTGTTGGTCATAGGCTGAACAGAAATCAAGGGAAAGATCATTCTAGATAAGGGCTAGACACAGTCATGCTTTGTGGCTTTAATGCTGGAACTCCTTGGACATGCTCAAGAAACAGAAAGGAAGCCCACAGAGGCAAATGGAAGTTAGTAATGGGAGAATGATGGAGAGAGAGGGCAGAGAGGTGTGGCGATGCCAGTCAAGCAGATGCTGGAGGGACTTTGGCTTTTCTTCTCATGATTCACTGGAGAGTTTGAATCAAAGTATGAGCATGGTATGATAGACATTTGAAAAGGATACTTCTAAATTTGGGTTCGGAAAGTAAAATGAAGGGGCAAGGTTGGAAGCAGGAAGACGGTTACAATACAGAGATGATGATGCCTCAGACCAGGTTGTGAGGAAGGGTGAGGTTCCAGACATAGTGAAGAAGAAGAAGATGCAGGGGGGTTTGCGGATGGTTAGATCATGGGATGGATTTTTCCAAGGAGTGAATGCTATCAACTGATATGGAGAACACCTGAAGGCAGAGAAGTCAGAAGTCCAGAATGAACATCTGAATGTGTACAAGTGGAAAACGTTGAATAACAGCTGTGTGTACACATACGGAGTTCCAGGGAGAAGTTTAGTCTAGACGTATGGACTTTGGAGTAGATATATGGATGACATTTAAAACTCTGAGGTCTGGAAAACCTGTAGAGAGAAGAGGCCAAGGCCTAAGACCCAGGCACTCCGATGATAAGAGTTTGGGGAAAAAGAGGAATCCAACAAAAGAGCCAGAAAGGCAAGCCATGACACATAGAGAGTCTTGTGTCTTAGAAGCCAAGTGAAGAAAGTACATCTGATGGAGAGGAAGTGAGTAATCATTGGTAAGTCTATGGACTCATGAAGTATGATGTAGACTAAGGATGCACCATTGGATTCAGCAACATGGAGACTGTTAATGACTTTGACGAAAGCAGTTTCTGCAGAACAAGAGAGGTGCAAACCCAACTGAAGTAAGCATAAAGAAAGAACTAGGGATGAGAAGTTGGAGACATAGAGTATGTTCAGCTTGTTAGGGGATGATTTGGGGGGAGACAGCTGTATGATTGCGTGCGTAAGCCTTGGGAACTTGCTTCTCTCTCCCTGGCTTTCCTGGGTCACAGCTGGCCCCTGGGGGCCAAGGTCTTGTAGCTGTTCCTTCTCTGGGACCTTGCTGTCTATCAATGTGTAATAGAAACCCTTCTGATGATGGAGAGGAATCATACTACACTGAAGGAGGCTTGAAGAATGAGTCTGTTCAGACAGGAAGCACAGAGCTCTCTAAGTGAATAGCAGCCCACTGCGTAAATTTCTGCCCTTACCCTCTGTGGTTGACTGATCTTGAACAAACCCACTAAGGAATCAGTGTTGAGTCTACCATCCAATGTATCACAATCCTTCTGAAAACTTTTTATGTATTTGTTCCAGACAGCTTATCAGAGAAACAAGTTGTGTCTGCTTATTATCGACAGTATAAAAACAACACTCTATTTTTTTTATCCAAAGATTATCTTGCTCACATTCGAAAATGGGAAGAAGGGGTGGTGATAGCTGATTTTACACTCAAGTAAACATCTCAGCACTTACTCTGTGAAGCAGAGATACAGAGATTGTGGGAAGCTCCCTGCTCTTTGTTTGGTGATGCGTTATTGCGGAGGCTGTTTGTTTTCTTCCAAAAGAACACGCTTGTATCTTGGTCTGTCTATTCCCACTCTGTCTTTGGAGTCATGAGACATCAGTTCTTCTGATACAACAAATGAGGTTTGTGACAAATGCTGTGATCTCAGTAGATTTGCTAAGATCAGTGCTTCTGGTTTCGTTCTTTCATTTTCAACTGTGAGATGCTATCTTACCAACACCCGTGCCCTGTGATGGCACATGAAACACAAAACAGTAGGTCTCTGATTTGGTTGTGGTGCCATCTGAGTTTGCAGTTTCCCAGCTGTTGACTGTGTGCGTCTGAGTCTGGATATATTTTAAGGCGATCATGGCTCAGTAGTCAGTCTTGCCTCTGCACACCCTCCCCTCAGGGTCACTGGTCCACTGAGGGCTGGCTGATGCCTTATTCTGGTGTCTGTCTCTAATGTCAGGATGGCAAACTCTGGGAGGCCAAGGTCAATGACTTCATTTTTCCTTGTGGTGTTCAGCATATTGTCCCCACAAGGCTCAATACTTGAATTGTATTGATGAATGAGAATAGCAGTGATTACCTTATTAGCAACAGGTGAGAGACTCTGGAAGGGCAAAAAGAGTGTCCAGGTGGATATTCCGAGTGTTCAGTCTAGCATGACTTTTATCTTTTGTATGCCATGTGCTGTCCATGGATTCAGAATATTCACGATGACTTTTGACAAGATCTGAAGAGGGTTCATCCAAAATAAAAGAGTTTCGGGGAGGAGGGTTGAAGACACTCGCTGATTTGGGAGGTGCAGAGAGATGGTAGGAGAATGGGGAGGTCATAGGCAAGGGGGAAAATAACCAGCCCAAACTCCAGTTATCACTGTGGGCAACTAAAGCTTAAGCCTACAAGGAATCTTAAGGAAATGCTCTAAAACAACACACTTCAGAATGATCTTAATCAAGGGGGTAAAGGACCTGGGGTATTTATAGTTCCCTTGGTTAAGGGATGTGAACATCCTGGAAAGATACGAAAGACTATGCACTTCCATCCCACCTTCCACACAGGCTGAGTGGGGTGTGGAAGCCCAAGGCTGGCCAGCAGCAATGTCGTTCTGGGCTCTTATAGGTGTGACTGATGTGCACAGACACGGTCACGCCATCTGACAGAGTTTGGGCCCAGCACAGACAGGGGCCTTCCACAAAGACCCTGAAGTGCTAGTGAGTAAGCCGTCAGTTGCTTTGTTTACCCTTTTTGACTCTCAGGATCAATCTCTGTTAATGTAGGAAAATGCCCTTTGGTGTCTAAGATACTACATGTGAAGGCATATCCTGGAATGCATTTTCGAAACTGTGACGTGCGGCCCATGTATTTCTTGATCCTTCTTATAATGTTGCTGCTGCTGCTGATAGCTTGATGACAGTTCTCAGCACCTGGGAGGGTTAGCAGACCGAATTTCTGAGCAGAAAAGTGATGTGCGAAATTTCAATACAATTCCAGTTACACATGATCAATAATCATCCAGCCCAATGCCCTGTGCCTTGCTTGAGCAAATTTAGAAATGAAAGAAGAAAGATCATTCAGACATCTGTTGATGATTTCTCTCCTAGGGAACAGTGACCAGTGAGATCTTCACCAGGGGCTTAAAAATATATAAAATATTTTAAATGGTGTATTTTGGGGGGGAAGAGGCTGTTTGATTGGGGTCTGGCCTCTGGCTCTTTTACTTTGTTGATGTTAAAACTGTCTTCTCTGGCCTTGCCTATTTAATCTTATTTGAACCCCACCAGCGACTTCTGAAGCCACAGTTTGGGCTTCTACTTAAAGTTTTATATGACTACTGTTCCAGGTCATGCTTTCTTTCTTTTTGGCCCAGTCCCTTTGAATCAGGCCATTCAAATAAATACTTTGGTTTGGATTCATTTTTCTTACATGTCTGACATTAAGTGACTTAAGCAAGCTAGTGTCCACTTGTGGAAAGTCTCACCTACACCAGTTTCCCCAAAGCTACCAACCCATCGCCCTCAACTTGCTCTCTGCTCTCCACTGGGAACTCCCAGAATGCCTTCCTGCTGGAGCTATCTGCCATGATGGTTCCTACTTGCATAGAAGAAATGAAGGTTGAAGGAGAGGCAGCGGTGGATATGGAAGCCATGTGAGTGACGGAAGTATCAGGATTCATGACTGATTGGACACGGATGTAAGAGGGAGGTGTCGCAGATGATGGGTTACGTGAATGTTGGTGCCTTCGGTGGAGAAGGGGCGTATGAGGACAGAGCAGTCCTGAGTAAAAAGATACGTAGATACTGATAGGTCTTTTTTTTTTTCCCCGTTGAGTAAAATACAGCCAACATCAGTTGTGGGTGAGAGCACACCTTACTGTTAAATTGTTTAAGTTGATTGACAGCACAATAATGGATGAGAGATTATTATTTTCTTGGTCATCCTGCTAATAATAGAGCTTAAATTTAGTAACATTCAAATAGCTAACAGAGTACATGTCTTATTGATAACACGTCTAGGGCCTTAAGAGGAGTCTCATTTGGTGAAAGGCGCAGGGGAACCATTTAACGGTTGTGAATCAACCCTACTTGATTAGAAACAATAAAACTTCATTGCATTTGACCAGGAAGGTACCTGGAAGTGTAAGGTTGGGTATTATCCAGTCTCACTTACAGTAGTTGAGCCAGGAGACCCAGGGAAGGATGTCTGGGGGTGCATACTTTTTGTACTAATAGTGCCGGCATTGCTGAGTCAATTAGATTTCATTTGGTTTTTTGTTTGATCCTCCGGCTGGCCTATACCTGAAAACCTGAATATTTTCTCATATTACTATTGCCCTCAGACAAAGACCTCTTGAATTCACGGAGCAATCTGTAATAGAGTTATCCATTTTCCATCTGCTCTGTGTGAGCCTTAACTGATAGCTATTCAGACATTTATTTCAGATAGCAGCCCCTGTCATGAACTGAGGGTTCCTTTGAAAGTGGGCTTTTGAGACCCAAATTGGTAACCTTGGAAATTTCTCCTTCGACAAAGGTCTGTCGAGGGCTCGTCTCATCTGGAAGAAGGAGGAGAAGAAAAAAAAGAGAGGCCCACAAAACCTTCACAATCCTCTTTTATCTACAGAATTACCAAAAATGTTCTTGGAAGAATGGCCCAAGTAGACTCACCTGGCATGTCCCTAGTATAAGTAATTTCTGATTATTTCTGGTTTCTCTGTTTGAATCTGTGTGTGATCCAACAGAATCATTTTCCACAGAGTGGATATGATGTGCTTTCAGATGAGGTAACAAAAGGGGAAAATGAACACATCAGCCAAGGAAGCACCCATTCTTGGCTTTGGGGGGTGCAAGCCAAGATGAGAGCACTGTCTGTACCGAGGCCATCTGGAGATATGAATGGCCAGAAAACTTTATGCACCAGAGCTTGGAGACGTATAGCAGTGAATATTTAAGAGGCATTAACTTGTGCTAGATGCTGTTCTAAGTACCCTTTCTATATTGTACGTTTAATGATTTAGATCCTAGTATCCCAAATTGATAGAAAGTGTATTAGCTGGGTTTCTTCAGAGAAATGAAACTAATAGTTAGCACTCTCCAGGGAAACAAAACCTTACACACTCTAAGGAACATTAGAAAATCCCAAGATCTACAGCTGGCAAGCCAGAGACTCAGAAGAGCTGATTGTATATGTCCAGTCTGAGTCTGAGTCTGAAGGCAGAAGACTGATGTCTTAGCTTGAAGACAGTCTAAAAGAAAAGGGGTGAAGTCTCCCTTATTCAGCCTTTTGTTCTATGCAGGAAAGCCTTCAACTGATTAGATGAGGCCCATACAGATTGGGACAGATCACGTGCTTTACTCAGTCTCCCAATTCAAATGTTAATTTTATCCAGAAACATCCTGATTGACACACCCAGAATAATGTAATATCTGGCACTCTGTGGCCCAGTCACAGGGACACATAAAATTGACCACAGCAGATAGAGAAACTGAGGCATCGGGAGATAAGTAACTTGACTAAGGTCACAGGGCAAGCACAGAACCAAGGCTTTGGGCTTGAGGACCAGTTCTGTAACTGCTATGGTACATTGTCTCTCTGTGCTGTGGTCTAGAACGCATGTCAACGGTACTGTTTCCTTAACCCCGTAAAGGGAAATCTCCTTAAATGCAGGACATGGAATTGAATAAAAAAACCGTCTAGCAAAAGTAAAGGGGGTTTTATTAATGCCACAAAAATATGAAAGGTAAACACAGGGAAAAATTAATCTGTATTTAACCATGGTAAAGTGTTTGAGCAATGTTGGTTGAGTTAATCAATCATTTTTGAATAAGTGGATTTAATTATTGGTAATTTGCTGAAATTTATGGTGAATGTGTCCAACCTCCACAAATAGATGGTAATGAGCCTATGGGCCAGAACGTATATTGTGCACGTCTCTACCACGAGGCCTCACAGGGTTTGTAGGATCATGGGAGGAGCTTGATAAATATTGGTTAATATGGTTCGATTGGTAACTGAAGATATTAATCAATGAATTAACCATTACATATGCTGATAAGTATAAACAGTTGACCCTTGAACAATGTGGGGGTTAGGAACACTGATTCTTTGTGCAGTTAAAACTCCATGTATAACTTTTGACTCTCCTCAGACTTAAGTACTAATAGCCAACCATTGACCTGCAGCCTTACCAATAGCACAGATAGTCAATTAACACATAATTCCTACATTATATGCAATACATACTGTATTCTTACAATAAAGTAAGATAGATAAAAGAAGATGTTTTTAAGAAAATCATAAAGAAGGGGTGCCTGGGCAACTTGGTTGGTTAAGCATCTGACTCTTGATATCAGCCTAGGTCATGATCTCATAGTTTGCGGGTTTGGGCCCCGCATTGGGCTCTGTGCTGACAGTGTGGAGCCTGCTTGAGACTTTCTCTCTTTCTGCCCCTCTCCCTGCTCTCTCCCTCAAAAACAAATAAATGAACATTAAAGAAAAATAAAATCATAAGGACAATACATTTACAGTAAGATACTGTGTTTATTGAAAAAAATCCATGCGTAAGTGGCCCCACATGGTTTAAGTCTGTGCTGTTCAAGAGTCAACTGTACATCACTTTTCAAGAATAGGAGACTATAGAAAAGTTGTTCAATAAATACTGTTATTGAATTAAATTTAAATATTTTGCAATGGGGAAAAATTCTTCCTTTTATTCTTTTTTTTAATGTTTTATTTATTTCTGAGAGAGAGAGAGAGAGAGAGACAGAGCGAGCAGGGGAGGGTCAGAGAGAGAGGGAGACACAGAATCTGAAACAGGCTCCAGGCTCTGAGCTGGCTGTCAGCACAGAGCCCGATGCAGGGCTCAAACCCACGAACCCGTGAGATCATGACCTGAGCCGAAGTCGGACGCCCAACCGACTGAGCCACCCAGGCGCCCCTTCCTTCTATTATTCTTAAGCAGAAAAATAAAGAGAAAAAATGCTCCCTCAATTTCATCTTGATGATGGAGATGGGAGTGGGCAGAGCCAAAGCAGATTGTAATGAGCAGAATGACTTAAATAGTGGAATGGTCGGCTCTTGTCTACAGGTTTACAGAAATGAAATTAAACTTGGGCTTTCTATTGCAAAACAATAAGCAAATTGAAGGCCAATTATACCAGCTCATCAAAAAAGGCAGGCGGACTAGAGAGGATTTTGCATTTCTGAGTAGAACGACTTTTCAGATGAAAGAATTTATTACAAGAAATTGAGAACATCTGGGCCATCAAAGACAGAATGCAGTGAATAATTGGACAATCATAGACTGGCATCCATTTGAATAAGATGCACTTCCTCGGTTCCCAGTAGGGGAAGTGTTCAAAATTCCTCATCTAAGGGGAAATGAAGCTCAGCGTTTAAAACATGATTTTCCTACCTGGTTGTTATTTGGTTATAAAAGAAATCTAATTTGGGAACCTGGGTTCCATAACGTTATGCTTGTGACCAAAGCTAGGGTAAAACAGAGAAGTGGCTGGCTCTCTCCTCTGTATTTCAAGCACTGGGTTAAGTGTTACCCATTATTCATTTCTGATCCTGGCAACCATTACATTTATAACCAGCCATAACAACTCTGCTTCTCCCCATTCTTTGCTTCTCTCTCCTTTGAAATCTCCGTGATGAAGGGCCACCCTGCTGACATCCCACAGGCACCAGACAGGTGCTCATAGCCACTGAAGGAGTCCCTGATGGGGTGAGCCTTTAGGCAGTCCACACGAGCAGGACTGACCTAACCTCGTCTTCACTCCACTCAGTGTTGGGCATCCCCCTTGTATGTGATTGTGATCATAGCCCACATCATGCCCTACTTTAGGTTAAACCCTGAGCCAGATAGTTTACACACATACACTATTTCCAGTCACTCCACTAGTCCCTCTAGGTAATAATTATGATCCCATTTTACAGTTAAGGTACCAAAGATCAGAGATGATATGATCAGTCAGATGATACAGTCCAGAGTCACTGTAATAACTCAATGCTCGGTGACTTAAAATCACAAACTTGTCATGAGTGATGTGTGCAAGTGTTGAGTCACTCTGTTGTATACCTGAAACTAATATAACACTGTACATTAACTACACTGGAATTAAAATTTAAGAAAAAGAGTAAAACCAAAGACATTCATTTCTCATTCACACTACGTGTCTACCAGGATTGGTATGGGGCTCTGATCATTGTAGTAACCTAGAGACTCAGGCTGACCGAGCAGCCACCATCTTGAATTATGCCACTCTCAGTGGTTGAGGGAAAGGAAAGTTCTGGAGGAGGTCTTGCACTTCTGCTTGCCCCAGAAGTGACACTTATTACCTCTGCTTACAATTCATTGGGCAGTAATGGGTCTTTGGCCCCAACCAACCAGTCTTGCTACAGAGATTGGAGAGCAGAAAATGCATCCGTATACTGCATGCCCAAGTACGGAGAGCCCGAAGTATTCATTGACTAGCCCTGACAAGAGAAGCTCTAGTATGGCAATTAAGACTGCATTTAAATTGTGTTTCAGCCACTTAGCTGTGGAGCCTTGGGCAAATTATTTAACCTTCATGGGCTTCAGTTTCCTCCATTTTCAAACAGGGAACTAATTTTACCTTCATCAAGGAGTTGTTATAAGAATCTAGTAAGATAATGGATGAATGGAACATGGCAGAAATAACGGGATAGATAAATGTGAGGCCAGCCAAAGTCTTACAAACATGGAGGCCATTTACCCATCACATATGGAAATATAGTAGCTGAAGTTATGTCTGAGAAAGGATGCAGAAGATGTCTCTCCGGATAAGTCAAGGAGAACAAAGAGTCCGGAGGAAAGTCAAAATCTTGGCATGAAAAGGCAGGGCAGGGGACCAATGCCCAAGGATAAGAGGGTGGCAATTTTAAAACATGGCCCTAGACTTTTTCCATCATCTTCCATGGAGAGATGAGGTCTATGTTCTCTCCTCTTGAATCTGGGTGGGCCCATGACTGCTGTGACCCATACAGTACAATGGAAGTGACATTGTGTCACCTCAATGCTAGACCAAGAAGCTTCTTTCTTGTTTGCCAAAGCATTCCTCTTGGATCCCTGAGCCACCACTGGCTACTCTGAGGTCACCATACTGTGAGGAAACCCAAGCATGTGAGAGGCTATGTGTGGACCCCCACCAGTTGGGGTCATCCCAGACCAGGCACCTGCAGATGTGAGTGACGACCCTCCAGGTGATTCTGGCCTCCAGATGTCACCCCCAGCCACCTGTCTTCCTAGCTGAGCTCCTAGGCATCATGGAGGAGACACAAACCATTCCCATAATGCCCTGCTGTACTTATAGAACCCATGAGCCCCATAAAATGGTTGTGTTACACGACTATATTTTTGACATGGGTCATCATACAGCAATAGAAAGCCAGAAACATGAGTTAGGGGAAGGTGAGTTATAGGCCACTATCCGGATCAGTGCTAGAAATGAGAGCCTGGATATTTACTGGCTCCTAAATGATATGCCATCCTGGAGAAAATGGGTCCATTTAAAGGGCTTTGAATTTGGTCATCAGAATTGGGCTTGCATAGACAGTGTGCTCTGATTTGGCGCCTCCCATCTTGCCAGCTTTGTTCATCAACCTGATTGTACCCATGCCCCCTCTCTTCCCACAGAAACTTGATTCTGATATCCAGTCCACCTTCACCTGCTCACTGGTTTCAGGTTTTGGTGGTTTTACTGGGCTAACTTGACAAAGATAACTTAACCGCTCTCTTCTCCTCCTTCCCCATCCTCCTTTCCCCTCTTCCATTTTCTTCTCAGTTTGGGGTTGATCTGAGGCTAGTACTGGCAGTTCACAAAGCACACACTGAGCTTTCTCAAAGGTGCCTCCACTTCTGACAGCTAACAGCCCCTTTAGAAACCTCGGGGAATTCCAGGGAGGTGTTTTATCTCTGCTAACACTGCCCAACGGCAACTTCCTGAGCAGCTCGGAAGATACTTTCCTCCAGTTGTTCCCCAGATGAGGTTTGGTTGTCGAAAGACTCAAGACTTTCCCAAAAGCTGAGGTTTCCAAGGATATGTCCATTTTTTTCCCAAGGATTTGTCCAAAAATTGTACAAATTTACAATGTTTACCACTGTACCCCTCTTTGCGGTCATTTCCATACCGCATTTCCTTTCTACTGAATGTCCACTTCCTGTTTCCTGTTTTCCCACCTCTCTGGGGGGTTCACGCTGCATCAGGAGCCCTCAATCTCCTTGCTTTATTCCCTCTGAATAACCTGATGGATCTTTTGGCCAATGCTTCTGAAATGTTGCTCACCTCTGTAGAAGAGTTTGCAAAATGTGATCCCACCTAACCGAAAAGAAAGAATAGACAAAACCTTTTCTGGCGTTGTAGATCAGATTCCAAAGTGATCTCTGACAGTTTCCTTCCTGGACGCTATCAGCTGCTCTTGAGTGAGTTAAATCACTAGAGAACTCTCGGAAGATCCACCCTGTGAGCTTTCTAGAAGCCCCAGTTTCTTCAACGGTAAAGTAGTAGTGACTGTGAGTGAAATGAGATGTCATTTCACGGGTGTTGCATGGAGCGCAGTTCTCAAGAAATGCTGGATATTGTTAATGGCTCCCGTAATAACACTCCTCCCCTTTTCTGGAGGCTTTCAAGTACCCTCGACTATCTGGCATCACCTGAAACTCTAAAAGCCTTAAACTTATATTCCGAGCCCTGAAGTTTCAGCTGTTGCTTTGGGGGAGATTGAAACAAGGGTGTGACATCAGGCCAGATCTGTTTTGAAAGACTGATAGAAAAATGACCTGGGTGAGCTTCCAGCATTTAGGTCAGGAGACACCTTTACATCTTCCTTCCTGTTGATGGGGCTCCAGTTAACCTTGTGAGAGACTCCAGTTTAGGTAGTGTCAGCAGACTTATCAGGGGCATGTTGGAGGCTCGTGGGAATCAGCAGTTTTGCTTCACCAGGATTTCTAGGAGAGCTTGCTTTTGCTTCATTTCATCTGAGTTCACCGGAATGGAATAATTTCAAGGAAACAGCAATTTAGACCCTTGAGTTTCTCATGGCCCTTGGACTAAATCATAAATCAACTCCTGCTCATTCAGACGGAGCCTCCACCTGGATCTTCCAGAAACTTCCAGAGACGAGAGTGGTCATTTTGGTTACGCCTGTGGAAATTTCCAGATGGGCAGTTCGTTTTCTGCTTCTCTTTTCTCTTTTAATCCATGTTAGTCAGGGCTGAGAGTAATGAGGCTTGTAATACATATTTGCTGTTCAGAGAGAGGGAAACTGAGGCTTAGGGGAATGAAGTAACTCACTGAAAATTTTAAAAACCTGTTAGTGCAGTTGAGCTGACCACAACTGGTTCTATTCCAGTGCCTTGCCTTTCCACCTTGCTGTGTTTCCATTCTCCCAGTAAATATTTACTGTTGCATATCCTGTGCCATGTACAAGGACTTAGAGATGGATTTGTGAGAAGGGAGAAACCAGAATCTAAAAATGCACATAGAGATACGATTAAATAATCCATATTGGATCAAACTGCAGCATCAAAACTGGATGACGATTTTCAAGTTGTCTGGTTAAGCCGACTGTATTTAGGCAATGGGGACTTCTGGACGGAGGACAGGAAGGAAACGGCACTGTGGGGTCGATCAGGTGCATACGAATGGCATAACATGCATAATAGCATTCTTGAGGAATGATGACCATCTTAATGTCAGGGAATTATAATAATCTTAATGTTTCTTTCGGGTAAGGTGATCATTAGCCAGTATGATTGATAGTTGCTGCCCTTGCTAAGTGCCTTTCTGTGGCTACGGTTCCTCCCCTTGAGCACCTACCAGTTGCCCTGCCTCTACCAGTTACAAAGTTAATATCTGGCCCAGGAGGAAACTTCCAGAGCCCCTTTCTGTGCTTAGCCCAGCATCTGATCAGAATATTGTATTTTAGTTTATTATTTTAATATAGGTATCTTTATGCTGTTTCAAGTCCCTTGCCAAATGGGGTTATATATTAATAAGTGAATAAAAAAAATCATTGTCCATTATTTCAAAAAAATATGTATTATATGCCTTAGCGTAAAATAAACATTAAAGCCTATTATAGCCATCATCGTGTCAAAAGATGAAGAAAAAATTCCAGTTACACACGTTTGGCATTTAGTTACTGTTTAACTTTAGTTACTTTAGTAAACTTTAGTTAACTTTAGTCACTTTAACAGTGACTGGTAATTGAACAGTTAATCACCCTACCTTCTGCCAGTTTCCCCCATTTAACTAATAATAAGGACCCAAAGACTCAGAATATTCATTGTGTCGATTGGATCCCAGATACCATCTATGAACGAAACGTAATGTGATTTAAGAAGAAAACATCAGAGGGGCACCTGGGTGGCTCAGTCAGTTAAGCACTTGGCTCTTGATGTCAGCTCAGGTCTTGATGTCTGAGTTGTGAGTTCAAGCCCCACATTGGGCTCCACTTTGGGTGTGGAGCCTATTTAAAAAAAGGAGGAAGAGGAGGAGGAGGAGGAAGAGGAGAGAAAGACGTGCGGGGAAGGGGCGGGGTAGAAGAAAAAACATTAGAAACTTTCCATCACAGATTCCATTCAAAGACA
This sequence comes from Hyaena hyaena, assembly GCF_003009895.1. Lineage (NCBI taxonomy): Eukaryota > Metazoa > Chordata > Mammalia > Carnivora > Hyaenidae > Hyaena > Hyaena hyaena. The sequence goes on along the minus strand of NW_024081145.1, from coordinate 371,650 downwards.
GGAGTCTTAGCACATTTTTTTCAGGGAATCTGCAGTGTTTAGGAGGATACAACCATCAGCTTACTTTGTGGCTCTCAGACTGGAGCAGGCATCAAAGTCACCCCGAAGTCTTATTACAACACAGGTTGCTGCTTTCCATCCCCTGAGTGTCTGATTCAGTGGGGCTGAGATGGGGACCAAGAATTAGTATTTCTCAACCCATTGCAGAAATTGCTGGTCCTAGGCTATACATTGAGAACCACAGGCTTGCAGTAATATGGCCGCTGGGCTAGTGCCTTGAAGGGAAGTATGAAGATAAGTGCACTTTGGGAGGAAAAGTATTGTGGGAGAGTCTGAAGTCCTCTATACAGAGGTTTTGGCAGAAAAGCCAGGAGAAGTAACAGGACTAAAAGATCCCAGGCCAATACTGGCCCAAGTGCAATTGGACTTCAGTAAAGGGAAATCTAGAGATCCAAACTGCTATCAGGGGTGACATATGAGAAATGTTTCTTTGTGAAGCTTGTCAGGATTGCAGGCACTTAGCCCTCCCTGTTGACCACCACCACCTTCCTTGTAATGCCAAAATCTTCTGGTTCCTCTTTCTACTACACCTGGAATGTTGCCTTCTCAGTCTTGTTTCGGAGTTCATCCTTTACTATCCCTCCCCTGATCATAAGTGTTTCCATAGTTTAAATTGTCAGTCTCTCTGGGTCATCTTGTGATGATTTCAATTATCACCTACCAGTAATCTCGTTCTTGAACTTTAGAGCTAACTTTTCTAAGTTTTTCAAATGTATATCCCATAGGCACCAAAAATGCAATGTAACCAATATTAAAAATGCCGAATCCACGATGAACCACAGTGTATCTTAGTGGTGGTTTCATTCACCAAATGGCTCAAGCAAAATCCCTAAATACCCTTATGGATTCTCCCTTCTTCCTTCTGCCCCATCCACCACCCTGTTTTCTGGACACTGACAACTCTATGACCTGACCATCTCTTGCCTCTCTCTCTCCTCTTCTCCATTTCCATAACCACATGGGGCACTGTGGTCCTTATTAGTACCTTCTGAGGTTACCGAACTTTTAAGCTTCCTGAGTCATCCTGCCACTCTGTCTTCTATAACTGCCACACAATTTCTCTTCTTAGCGTAAAAACATAATTTTCATTTTTCCAGCTCAAAAACCATAAATTGCTCCATATCTCCTTCATAATAAATCCCAAACATGTTAGCAAGGCATCTCATGACATAAACCCAAACTACTTTACCAGCCTCCTCTTCCTCTTCTGGCTCACGTGTCCCTAAATTTCAGTTATGAACTACCATTGTCGCTGACTTTGCCATGTTTGTTCACTCTTGGCCTTGGCTGGTTGCTTTTTCAGCATGGAATATGTTTCCTACCCTTATCTGCCCCATCACTCTTATTTGCCCTTTGATACCCAGCTGGCTTATCCTTTCTTCTGTGAGGGCTTCCTCAGCTGTGCCACGTTGAGTTTGTTATTCTCCCGTCTGTGATTTCTTGGCAAATCAGAAGAGGCTGGATGATAGCACACAACACATCGTAATCATTGTTGTATATCTGTGTCCTTCAGAAACACCTCTAGGGCTATGTCCACAGCTGCCCTGTCCCCAGCTCATAGCCAAGTATCTGGCACAAAGTGGAAGTCAATATATGTTTGTTATATGAATGCTCTCAATTTCATGCTCCAAGAAATACAACCCAAAGGGCTGTCAATACTATGCCACGGTACCTCTTTGTGTGAGTAAGAGACAATTCAATATACAATTTTCACATTTTTCAATAGCATAAAATAAGCAATGTTTGGGCATTACCTAGGAAATGTATTCAATTTTCTTCTTGTCTGGATCACTTCCAGCATGTATTCATGTCAACTAGTCCTCTTGTCTGTAATCCTCCTCTTGGAATAAGATGTTCATTTCATACTTTTATTGCATGCTTATCACGAGTTGTAAGCTCCATAAAAGAAGCTCCCTGCATTTATCATAAAACTGGAAGATGTAATTAGGAAATGCACAAGCGCACTGGGATTGACTCCAGGCAAGTGACTACCACTGAGAAGCAAACTAAGAACGTGAAAGCCTTTTCATCTGAAAGGGACAAGGATAACTCTCCTCTTGTGGGTGCGGAGAGGGTGGCTCCTAGCAAAGAAGGGCCACCATAAACAGCTGTGGGAAGACCTTGGTCTGGAACCTAGCATTTCTGTACTCATTTATAGGTAGACTTCCACATAAACCTTCCTGTGTGATGCATGACCTTTACCAAGGAAAGGCATTCTTCACACACCAGAAAGTCGACCTGTCTCAGGCATTAGAAGCCTATTACCAAATACTTGAAAGGCGGTCAAGTAAAAGAGGGAGTGAAGTCATTCATGGCCATCTGTCGGCCCAGAAGTCAACATTAGAACAAGTGAGCAGAATTTAGAGAGAGGCAAGATTTTGCATTAAATTAGGAAGATTTTTTTTTTTTACCCAAATTAGTTACCCTCTGCTTGGTGAGTTATGGGGCTCCCATGATGGAAAACAGCCTGGATGGTGATTTTCCCTGGATCATATAAAGATGACTTCTATTTGGAGAGGAAGAGGTAGGGGGTGACCTGGGATTCTATGAGGAAATCATTCCACAAAACCCCGATCTCCTTGCCTCCAGAGAAAATACTGCTACCTGCAGAAACTGGATGGCTGATGGACATTCTTTGGATAACCGCCATTTTGAAGCATGAGCTACGATATTAAATCATCTTCCACTTTGCTCCCTTATACAAGGCTTTGAGTGGATGTTAAAGGGATGAGCCTCCTGTAAGAATTCTCCAGGCAGAGATTGGAGGGAGGTGGATTCAAATAGCAGCAGAAATGTTCAGTTTTGTCCTGATTTTCATGGCTTGTTACACAGCCATTCACATGTTTCTTTGTATGAGCGATATAATCACAAGCTTTCAAAAGGACAGACAGCATAATGAATGGATTGTAAAACATGTTCATAAAAACAGTAGAGTGTGTCTAGAAGTGTGTGTTATCTGCTTTTGATTTACTGTGTACCCTGTTTTGCATTTTCCTATCATTTGCAAGTTTTCTATTAAAAATAAGCATTTAATGGGCATGCAATTAATTTTAATTTTTCTTTTTTCCCCCGCAAGGTGATAAAAAAGCGTGGGGGTGGGTGGGTGTGGGGGGCATTTTACAGTCCCGACAGAACATTGATATTATAGCCCATAGAGTTCATTACAGCGTAATTAATGCATGTTAAGTATCTTGTAAATATTATGTGGTAAGAGCTCTAAATAAATACACACTCCAGCTGGAAAGATCTGCTCCACCCCTGCCACAGGGAATGAGATGTTCCTAATTAATGCCTTTTGAAGAGGAGCCCATGTCACCTTGGATAGTCTTGGGAAATTACAGCTTTAGTTTGTGGAAGACAGCGGTGAATGGTTAATTGTGGGAACTTGGCATGCCTGGTGCCTGTCCCACCTGGGCAGAGTGGGTTGGCCAGGGCCACCTGGATGGCTGTCTCGTGCAGCAGCCTTTGTTAGAAAGTGGGATGGGCAGGTAGGAGCCATCTCAGCCCCAGGATGGAAGGCTTTCCAAGACGATCTACTGGCAAGGACTTGCTCATCTTGGAGCCCTTACTGAGCTTCTCTAGCCAGGGCGTGGGACCCTGTCTGGTGAACACGAGGCACTGCTCCTGTGGGTGGGATATGTAGGTGTTGGTATTTGTACATGTGGGTGTAAGGAATACTGCCTGTTTGACCTCCTGCTTGGTTTACAGGTGGCCTTTCCCAGGTGTTGGTGTGTGGAGCTTAGGATCTCCTCTGGGTCATTGCCAGGGCCCTGAATATCTCCACAGTCTTTCCCCCCAGAGACCTTTAGAATATAAGAAAGTGATCTGGATCCTTGCCTATCTGGATCCATTTCTTTTTTCAAGTCAGCTGGGCTTAGGCTGGGCAGGCATGTCATGGAGAGAGACTATGGCATTAGGCTAGTTCTATGCGGAAAAGGGTTAACATAAACCAGCTCCCATTTGTACCTAGCCACTTCTGCACAGTCCGCAGGGACTCTTTGTTTCCACAAATGTGTTCACATCCCAATATGTCCACCTCTGACTCCTATGCCCTTCAGGGATGTCAGCATTTGCAGATGGGCTTAGCTGGATAGATGAGTTTTCAGATGTGCTGGAAAAGTCTTCCTCTCCTACCTTTAAAACAATACCTTCAACCTCTCATCTGGTATCTGGACTTCCTAAAGAAAAAAAAACAAAAAACAAGCCTTAAGACCTCAGTGAAGGAAGTGGTTTCAAATGCAGACCTGTGGGGTTGGGGTTCACCGCAGATCTAGAATAGATCTTCTAGCTGGAGGGGAACAGTAGTGGGATCAAGAAGTTTTGAGGTTCCTGGGAAGAAGAATGCCTAGAAGAGGCAACAGCATCCCACTAGTGTGGCTGAAGGGTCCAAAGAAAAACTTGACCCACTCATTTCAAGTTAAGGAAGTCCAAGTATATATTATGACACCCTGGTCCTAATGTTCACTTTATTGGCAAAGCCAGCAAGACAATGTGTGAATCTCCTGAGTACCAATATCAGTAGGCAAACCAACTGACGGTACTGAGCTCACGATGTCAGTTACAAGCAGGCGCTATTAAAAGTCTGGGCAAAGGGGCACCTGGAGTGGCTCAGTCGGTTAAGCATCTGACTCTTGGTTTGGCTTCAGGTCATGGTCTCACGGTTCATGGATTCTAGCCTTGTGTGAGGCTCTGCATTGATAGTGTGGAGCCTGCTTGGGATTCTCTCCTCTCTTTCTGCCTCTCCCCTGTCATTCTCCCTGCACCCCTCTCTCAAAATAAGTAAATAAACATTTTTTAAAAACCTGTTTTACAAAAAGTATGGGCCAGGAAGATAATCCTTGTAAAATACTAAGGGCGGAGCCTGGCAAGAAGGAACATTCAGTATACACTGGTGTTGTCATTGTTAAGGAATGGGCTCTCTTCTCCAGGAATGGTAGTGAGCCTGGAGAAATTCAGACCTCTAGTTCTGATGGACACATCATTAAGGGGACCTCATGGCAATAGTTTAAGCCTGATTTTTAAAAATTATTATATTCATGGCTACGATGTATGAAAGGATACAAAGTAAAATCAGCAAAGGAAAAAGGCACATAAGACAAACTCTGAAGGAAACCAGGCACAGGCTCCCAATGCTTCATTCATCCAGCATGAAATCAAAATAATAGGAGTAAAATGTTGTCTACTGGGAAAGCTCGCTAGAGATTCAGTGCCCATAGCTTTTAGTGGGAGCTGGTCACATAGGCACCCTTCTCTAGCATGTACCCCAGTTTTAGTCTCCCCCAAAGGAAAGCCAATGATCAGCATCAACTACAGTAGAACTTTAAGCACCATGGATTGAACGGTGAGGGTCCCTTTACGCATAGACTTTTTGTTCAATATATACTGTACAGTACCGTTAATGTATTTCCTATTCCTTATGATTTTCTTTTTAACATTTTTTGTTACTTAAGGAGAGTTGACAAACAATGCTAGATTAGTTGCAGGTGCACAACATAGTGGTTTGACAATTCCATAAGTAACGCTGTGCTCATCACAATAAGTGCAGCTGCCGTCTGTCACCATGCAACATTGTGACAATATCATTAACTATATTCTCTATGCTGTACTTTTCATCCCCGTGATTTGTTTCTCTTAGAACTGGAAGTTAGGGTCTCTTACTCCTAAGGGCCAATCTTCCTGAGTATTGTTGAAGAGGAAAATCATCCTGATGCTTATATAAAATGTCAAGCAAGACATTATTCAAAATTATGGCCAATAGGGAAGAAAGATGGAACCCAATTCCAAATATAATAGGGACAGATGAGGATGCACAACTAATGGGCTGGGTGGGGGAGCAGGTAGAACAGTACTTGGGTAGGTATCAAGACTTGGTGGAGAGAATTCGATTGGCTGTCAAGGGTGGAGGAAATTCTTTTTTTATTATTATTATTATTTATGTATTTTTGAGAGAGAGAGACAGACAGTGGGGGAGGAGCAGAGGAGGAGAGAGAAAGAGAATCCCAAGTAGACAGTGTGGACCCAATGTAGGATTTGAACCCACGACCCATGAGATCATGACTTGAGACAAAATCAAAAGCCAGATGCTTAACGGACTGAGCCCCCCAGGTGTCCCAGGGGGGAGGGAATTCTTGAAAAGCTGGCTCAGGACTAGGCCTAGTCAATGAGAGGATGGATGAAAATTCAGTCAAGGAGAGAAGAAGATCCCTTCTCTCCTTTAAGGAAAGAAGAGTCATTATTCTTTCCTCTGGACTCTGTAAGTCCCTTTCTTACTTGGTCATCATTTGTTTGCTAAGGACCAGCTGAGCCCTCTGTTGAGACTTGGTAGTAGAGGGTACTTCCTGGAGGCTGTGAGCGGCCAGATATTTAGAACTTTAAAAAGACCCACTTTTTAAAAATCTTTGGCTCCATTTTGTGAAGATGGGAGTTTGTTCTTAGAAGGACAATGGATTTACATATCTCTCTCTCTCTCTCTCTCTCTCTCTCTCTCACACACACACACACACACACACACATACACACACACGGTATATCAATTAGATTCAACCAAAAAAACTTAACCAGTAGGGTGGATATATATTAATGCATTCATTGCAAGGCTTATGTGATGGTGGGGGCTGACTGTGTCCAAAATCCATCAGGCATGCCACTGGGAAGGGCAGATCTTGCACAGGCTGGAGCTGGGGTTTGCAGGAAGAAATTTTCCCCTCCCGGGGAAGTGCCAGCCCTGCTTTTATGGTTTTCCAATATATTGAATCAGGTCCCCCCAAATTATCCAAAATAATCTCCCTTACTTAAAGTCAACTGATTAACAACACATAGGTGAGTATTTGAGTAAATGAGCCACTGTGTGAAGGGAACACATCTAATGAAGGTTTGTTTAAAGAAAATGCAAAATCTGGAAATAAGGCAAAGCAGATGATAGCGTGACCTTTTAATGCCACGTTAGAGCATTTTCTTTCTTTTTTTAAATGTTTTTTAAAAATTTATTTCTGAGAGAGAGAGACAGCATGAGCAGGGAAGGGTCAGAGAGAGAGACAGACACAGAATCTGAAGCAGGCTCCAAGCTTTGAGCTGTTAGCACAGAGCCCAACGCGGGGCTCAAACCCATGAACTGTGAGATCATGACCTGAGCCGAAGTCAGATGCTCAACAAACTGACCCACCCAGGCACCCCTAGAGCATTTTCTCATGTATCCTCAAGAGGATCATCTGACTCTCTTGGGACTGTAACTGGGTTTGACCAACAACCGATTCACACAAATATTTCACAGTCCTGTAGAGCTAAAGCAAATGTGTGGACAACTGGTGAGATGTGATGACTTTTTGTTTTGTTTTGTTTTTTTATTCTGCCTGGAAAAGAAATAACCCCAAAGCTTTTATTGCTCTGTAGGATTTTTTCCTAGTTTTGTACCAAAATTGGTTGTCTTACCTTAGTCTTTTTTCCATGAATTATATAAATCCCAGTGTCTCCTCCTCCAGAAAATCACTTCTGTCATTCTGCTGGTTTCCCCAGGAAAGAGTTAAATAAAACTCTGACATGTATTCATTATCCATTTGTATGAAAAGTATGCTTTTGATGATTTGAGAATGATGCTCTGACAGTCTGGAAGGGAGGTGTAGACAGGGATGGGGTGGTTGGGTAGGAAAGAGACTTTGGAGACAGGGAGAAGGGGATAGGTATTTGTGTATAAGGGGTAAGCTTCAATCCAAAAGAGGTAGAGCAGATCCTGGATGGCTGGAGACAGACCTATAGGATTTAGTACTTCAGAGAGTAGAGACAGACTTTGCTAAGCATCTGAGTGGGCTGAATTAACTATCAACAATTTCCAGTAACCATGCCCTTCCTACCAACCCCAAGACCAAAGAGAGCGAGAGAACATTCTCACACAGCTTCTGTGTAAGCCAAACAATGAGCCCTCCACAGTGGTACAGGGACAGTGGTGTAATTGAAGGTCAAAGGCAAAGGGATATTCAGGACCCTCTCATCCGGTGCCTTTTATGGTCTGAAATTTCCACTACCGGTTGCTCCTTTGGCTTCAGGCTTTGACAGACTTGATTCAAAGCACGGGATTATCAGTCTTTTCCGGCTTCTTCTTCATTGCTTTTATCCTGTAAATGGATCCCACGTCAGGATGCGTGGTTTTGTGGTGGTATAAAATAAAATATGCAAATTTACTCTTTGAATCATTTTAAAAAAACTCAGGGGAGCCTGAGTGGCTCAGTCCATTAAGCGTCCGACTCCGGCTCAAGCCATGATCTCATGGTTCGTGGGTTCGTGGGTTCGTGGGTTCGAGCCCCGCATCGGGTTCCATGCTGACTGCTCAGAGCCTGGAACCTATTATCAGATTCTGTGTCTCCCTCTCTCTCTGCCCCTCCCCTGCTTGCGTTATCTCCCTCTCTCAAAAATAAATTTAAAAACATTAAAATAAATAAATAAATAAATAAATAAAGTGTATAATTCAGTAGCATTAGGTACACTCACAACATTGTCCAAACTTTGCTGCTGACTAGTTCCAGAAAATTTTCATTAACCCAGAAGGAAAGAAACCCTCTACTCAGCAGGGAGTCCCTCCTCCTCTTCCCCTTCGTGTAGCCCCTGGCAACCACCTTGCTTTTTGTCTCTAGACCTTGTGCAGGGCTGTATCGTGTTCCTCAAAAGTCATGTGTTGAACTCCTAGCCCCCAGCGGGATGGTATTAGGAGGTGAGCCCTTTGGCATGTGATTTAGTTCGGGTGAGGTCATGAGGGTGGGACTCCATGATGTGATTAGGGTCCTGGGAGAGATTAGAAGGTCCTGAGAGAGATTAGCGCTCTCTGCTTTCTCTGCTGTGTGGGGACATGGTGAGAAGACAGCTGTCCACAAGCTAGGAAGATGGGTTCTCACCATGCATTGAATCTGCAGGCACCTTGACTTTGGACTTCCAGCCTCCAGAACTGTGAGAAGGAAATATCTATTGTCGAAGCTTCCCACTATCCACTGGTGTTCTGTTAGACCAGCCTGAACTTAGACTATGGAGTTACCTATTCTGGAGATCTCATACATCCATTGCCTTGAGTGTAGCAGGGTTTTTTTATTTTTTCATTTTTCATTTATTTTAGAGAGAGAAAAAGAGAGTGTACATAGTGAGTGGGAGAGACAGAGAGAAAGAAATAGAGAAAGAGAGAATCCCAAGCAGGCTCCATCCCTACGTGAGGCTCGATCCTACAACCCTGGGATCATGACCTAAGCTGAAATCAAGAGTGGGACATTCATCCAACTGAGCCACCCAGGTGCCTCCATAGTGCAAGCATTCTTGATGGAAGGGAAAAGAATGGATGGAGAGCCCAAGTCCACAGAGGAGGTAGAAAGAGAATGAAAGGCTTGGGAGCATGGGGCATGGTCAGAGGCAGCCTGTAGAGCCCATCTGCAGATCAGGAAGGAGGCGCATGGTGGCAAAGCCCTGGTGAACTGAGTTCACTTCATTGGCCGATCTTCATACTCGACTTCCAAAATGAGATACAGGTGGCCAAGGTGACGACCTTATACTGCAGATGAGATTTTGTGAATATAAAGTAGAAGTGGCCCTAGTCCCCGAGCCTGCGGGGAAGGATCATTCAGAGATGTGGGCAGGCACCTGCTGGGGCGGGTCTGGACCCAGGCTCTGCGCTCCATGACCCCGCCTTCTCCCCCATAAACTTCCGGCCTGCCTAAAGGCAACATCAAACTCCACAGTGTGAATTTGCACCCCCCGCCCCCACCAGCCACCGCTACTCAAACCCACAATTGAACTTCCAGGCAATCTGAGGCCCTGCTGGTTTGCTACCATCCGGGCAAAGCACATGGGAGTCTTTCAAGAACCAGGCATGCTACAATCAAGCCACTCCAGGCGCAGGCCTCTAATAGTACGGTAATCAGTGGTAATCACCCATACAGTTTATGTACAGGAGGGCCTAATAGCATGCATGCCTCTGTGGTGAATACATTTTCATTTATAGGACTAAACGCAGGCATACATTACCTGTTTAATTAAAAACAAAATTCTCCAGCCAACAATTTGCTCCCTCTCCTGGGTGCATGCTACATACATTACCGATGTTTCCTTTAAATCTACTGATTACGTATTCCTCAAGTAACTTGTCATTGTGTGTGACTGCCTGCAGTGTCTGAAGGGAAGCCCTTGTTCCCGGCTTCTCTTTGCCGAGAAATCAGGGTCTCTGCGTGTTGCTTGAGTGCAAATATGGGGCACAGTCTAGATACATAGATGGGTGATGGTCCCCACCAAGTAGGTTGCCAGAGGGCAGTGGCTGTCAGGTCAGGCCAAGGGAAGACATTGGCTGCTCACAGTTTTTTTTTTATGATTTTTTCCCAAATGTTTATTTATTTATTTTGAGAATGGGGTGGACAGAGTGAGAGAATCCCAAGCAGGCTCCACGCTGTTAGCACAGACCCTGATACGGGACTCTTTCTCACAAGCTGTGAGGTCATGACCTGAGCTGAAATCAAGAGTCAGACGCTTACCCAACTGAGCCACCCAGGTGCCTCTGGCAGGTCACTATTTATGGGAGTTTTAAATACTCCTTGTGTATTTGCCAGGTTCTCTTCTCCTTAGCCCGTATCTTGGATATAATCAGACATGCATGTGTGCAGGGTTGGAATGGTTTTCTCACTGAAGGAAAACCGGTCTCTCTGATACGTGGATGATGAACTGACAGTCTTGCTGAGCCCCAGGCATGAGAACTTGGACAGGGGTTGAAAGGACTGAAGAAGGTGGCGTCACCAGCTGTCACCCGGCCTTGAAAACATCCAGGTTCGCTCCTCCATGGTGTCAGTGCTTTCAGATGTACTGTGCTTCCGATCTTGAATCCTTCCCTTTCACAAACGCATGCATTTACAGTAAGACCTTGGATTGCGAGTAACTTATTCTGCGAGTGTTCTGCAAGATGAGCAAACAATTCTAATACATTTCAACTTGATAAACAAGTGATGTCTTGCAACAGGAGTAGTGCGCGATGACGAATGTCACATGATCACAACTGAGCCAATGGTTCTAGAAATCCACTTTGATATACAAGTGCTTTGGATTACAAGCATGTTTCTGTAACGAGCTATGCTCGCAGACCAAGGTTTTCCTGTACTTAGAGTGTGAACAGGAAGTACATGAGGAGGTCCACCTTCAAGGAGCTCAAGGGTTAGGGGTGGGAAGGAGAGGACTCAAAAGAATAGTCCAATAACTTTGTGTATTTTCCACCACTGTTCACAAAACAAGCGTGGAGGTGATTTAGAAAAATGATTCAACAGGCTTCCATTTATGGAAAGACAAAGTCCTGGGGACGAAAGGCATAGCATAGGGAATACAGTCAATGGTGTGGTGATAGCGTTGCGTGGTGACAGAGGGTAGCACAGTACCATATGTAGGCTCATCAAATCACTGTGTTGTATTCCTGACATTGGGTGTCAACCATACTCAAATGTAAACACAATAATAAAAATTAAAAATAAAAAGTATAATAAAATTTTAAAAATAAAGGGATGATTGAAGAACAAGATAATAAAGTCAGTGCAGGATGAAACAGGGCTATGAATGGGTGGGGATAAAAATAGGGACTCAAAATGGAGGCAAGAAGGGAGAATATGGAGGAATATGGACTTTGGATTCACAGAAGCCCAGATCGAAAACTAAGGTTCATGGCTTTATAGGCAGTTCTTGAACTTCTCCTGGCTTCCATTTGCTTATCTATAAATCAAAAGAAACAAGTCTGTGGCAGGAAAATATCTTGATTTGTCGACAGAAACATATTCCCCGGCTTTCTTCCCTCCCTGCCCAGCCCCTTCAACTTTCCTGGACTCCTGACCCTTCGTCACATCGTTGGTGTGCAGAGAAGAGTGAAGATTATTGGCCTACATGCTCAACTTGGAAAGATGTGCTTAGGAGACTGACTCTTGGCTTTCATCTGGAAACTTGGATTTGGGGACTCCCAACACTTTAACAGAAAAGAGTGGATCACCATGCCTGAACTGTTGATACGAACAAAGTGGATTATGCTGAATGCCTGATTTCTATCTGGGAGTCTGGGATTTTCGTATGTGTGAGGCAAGAAATGCCTATACAGCCAACACCCAGCATAAGTTCTGGCACTGAGTTTGCCAGTAGACGATGCTTTCCATGTATTGTCATGACTTGTTGCCAGGGGATAAAGCACCTCTTGTGTGGCTCCCCTGGAGAGGACTCTCAGAAGCTTGCACCTGATTTCCTTGCACTTGGCCACACGTGGTTTTTGCTTTGTATGTGTCCTTTCATTATAATAAATCATAGTCATGAGTATGACTATTTTCTGAGCAATCCTAGCAAATCACTGAGCCTGGGTTGGTCATGGGGACCTCTCCCATCACACAAAGAGTCAGCTAGAATGTTCTCCACTTATTTTCTCTGAGAAGGGATGGCATGGCACAGGCCAAGGCTGAGAGCACCAGATGTTTCCAGTGATGAACCTTCATGATCAACCCATCTCTGTGACTTGTGACCGCTAAAATACTAACTCAATAGACCATGTTAAAGGATACCCAAACCTAAGTTACTAAACAGACAGCCTGATGCATAATAGATACCAAACAGATGTCCGCTATTATTGTTAGTATCAAAAAAAGTGTTCAACAAACCTGAGCAAAGGGTAGCTGTTACAGTAAAGGCAAACGATGGGTTGTGTGCATGAACTGCAGTGGGCTCTGGCTTTTTAGGTGGCCTATGGGGAGGGAGAACCGGATCAGCTGCAGCATTCACTGGATTCATTAGCCAGTTACACTGCAACATCAAAGTTCATTCTTGACACTAATAAATGAAAGATGTTTCTCCAAATGGCCATGCACAAAAGCTATGACTTCTTAGGAACATTTGTTATAGGATCACTAGGAAACTCTTCACTGTATTCACGGTAAGGCTCTCTTAGGCCTCCCAATCGTACACAGAGCACAAGTCACCATCACTGATCTGGGAAGTATGAGTGTAGGTGGATGATGGAAAAGGAAGCTAGCGACTACCACCCCGATGATAAAGCTCTGTAATAAAATTACTCTTGGGGCCGTGGGAGCACACAAGAGGGTATCCAGCTTAGACTGGGAGGCTGAGAACTGGAAAGGCTTCCTGGTGAGGGAAACCAACTTGTGAACGACAAACTGGGATCATCCAGGAGTATAAGGAATGATAAAAAGAACAGTTGTTTCAGAGATGATCATTAACTGATGATAATCGAATATCTACTATGTGCCAGCCACCCACTAGTGTCTAGGGATCTTGAGGTGGAAAGAGTGAATTAAATCCCAAATGTGTTCAGGTTCAAGGGAAGAATTTGACCTGCTCACACATGGTGGGTCAGGCAGCCCTCTGGGTAGGGAGGAGGGGACAGAGATGGTGGTAGACAGGATTCAGGTGACAGCAGGCCTTAAGAGCTTCACTAAGGAGTTTGATAAAGAAGGGCCCCTTGGAGAGGGAGTTCATGTGCATAGTTTGGCTTCTGTGTTTAGAATGATTTTATAGACACAGGACCAAAGGTGGTGAAGAGCCAGAGGTTCTGATCAGTGGATGTGTCCATCAGTGAGAAGGGGTCAGATCCTCCAATGGCAAAAAGATAGATTTAACCTTGATTGTTGCTGGATTGAATGGGCATGAGGGAATGGAGAGTCTCTGGGTTCCTTTTTGTGAATTATGATTTGAATGCTCAACTGCATGGATGAGGTGGTTGTTGGTGAAGATGGGAGACATAGGATCTGCTTTGGGGAAGAGATGATGGGTTCACCATTTGTGATACTGAGTTCCAGGAACTCCTGGGATGTGGTGAGGTCAGTATGTGGTTCGGAATTCAAGGGACAGTCAAGGATGGGGATATAGAAATGGAAGTAGTCAGAGTATACCTGGAGAGTCAGTATTACCAAAAGGTTAAGAGCTACCAAGTCCCCAAACCCACAGTGACCAGAAGTGATTCTCACTCTACCACTTACTCACTTCTTCGCCTTGGGCAAGATACTAACCTCTCTGTGCCTCAGCTTTCTCACTTAGATCGTGGGATATTGATGGTAAATACCTACGTCTCAGGCAGTGCATTAAAAGTGTTAATGCACACAAAGCTTCTGGAATAGTCCTTTGCACATCAGCAAACTTAAGGAAAGAAAGAGAAGAGAAAGATCAAATATGGAACCGTGCAAGGCTCTTGATCCTTAACATGTGGGTGAAGGAAGGGGTAGCCTAGCTTGTGGGCAAGGTGCCATCAATGGGATGATGAGAATCTGGGAAAGGTTATCACAGAAGCTAAGGGAGAGAGAGTAAGAAATAAATAAAGGAAGCAAACACCAGCATCGGGTGTCTCAGACGTCCAGTAAGTTAAGGACTGAATAGCACTTGCTTATTTATTCACCTGACAAATATTTTTAATGGTTATTTATTTCTTAAAGAGAGAGAGAGAGAGAGAGAGATTGAGAGAGAGAGCAAGCCAAGAAGGGGCAGAAAGAGAGAGAAAGGGACCGAGGATCCAAGGCAGGCTCTGCACTGACAACAGAGAGTCTGATGTCGGGCTCAAACCCATGAACTGTGAGATCATGACCTGAGCCAAAGTCAGACGCTTAACTGACTGAACCACCTCGGCATCCCATCACTTGACAAATATTAACAGGAGGTTGACATGGACCAAAGCAACAAAAAATCCCAGCTCTCACGGCCCTCACATTCTCACTGGAGGATGTAGATGTAGTCAGAATAGATAAGCGAATTGCATGTTTTGGCAAAGGTGCTATGGAGACAAATAAATCAAGAAAAGGACATGAGAATGCCCGGGTGTGAGGCAGGCTGCTATTTTCTATTGGAGCAGGTCGGTATTGAAAATTGATGGATTTAGAGAAGGTCTCACAGAAAAGGTGGCATTTGAACAGACTATTAGTGACCTGAGGTTGTAGCTGTTTGTGGAGTAAATGAGAGATAAGGAAACGAAAGCAGAAAGTGTGAAGTGCTATTTCAAAAACTGGACCTTAGAAAAAGAAGGAGTGATATCGGACTATTGCAGGAGAGAGACTCAAGGTCAAAGGAGAATGTGTATTTCAAAATGAAAAGACTCTGGCCTATTTATTATGACCCCCATTTTAGCGATGATCAAATTAGGAGGGAGAGGAAATGGCTTGCTCAAATGTCCACTCTGCCGGGAAGTGACAGAGCCAGAATTCAAAGCCAGGGGGCTAGGATGCTGAAGCCTGCAAGATCCCTGTGTAGACCTCTTTCATGCACAGCCTCATCGATGAATGTCTAAAAATGTATCGCCGGTAACCTCAGCCAAGGTGTGAATGCCATTCCACATCCTTCTCAGTGTCTGTTCTGCTACCTCCCTCATTCCCCACTGGGGATCATCAACATCTGTGCCTCTTTCTCCAAAACCATTTGTCTGATGCTGGAGCCCAGGCAGGCAGGATTGAGGGATTAGAATATATTGTCAAGAACGTGTTTAAGATAATGGGCCTTTGAGTTCGGGCAGGATGGAGATAGAAGCACAGCCAGGAGCATAGGGAGAGAACCCAGGTCTCACATGCAGTCAAGCTGATCAAGGACCAGGAAGTGTAGGTGGGATGTTTCTGGAAGGTGATTAGGCAGGTCTTTGCACTTGGAGAAAGTTTTAAGCAAGGGTGCAAAGTTATTAAAACCTCAGTTGCTACTTGAACTGTGTATAGAGCTATTCCAAAAGTTTGTATTTCTTCAAAGTTTCTCTAAACTTAAATCCTCCATTCATCATTTTGTTACACCTCCAACTTTGGCATCTTTAAATATTTTTTTTTAATGTTTATTCATTTTTGAGAGACAGAAAGTGAGCAGGAGACGGGTAGAAAGAGACAGGGAGACACAGAATCCAAAGTAGGCTCTAGGCTCTGAGCTGTTAGCACAGAGCCCAACTCGGGGCTCGAACCCACAAACCGTGAGATCTTGACCTGAGCCAAAGTCAGACGCTCAACTGACTGAGCCACCCAGGCACCCCTTTAGTAAAAGAGTTCTTAACTTACAGTTTTAAATAATATCTTTTGGTCTCCTAATCAAAGCAGATGAAGAAACCAGGGTACCAAGATGAACTTTCCACTTATTTCTCCCTTTTTGGTTAATGATATACATTTCTTTTAAAAAAAAAAGTTTATTTATTTTTTTTGAGAGAGAGACACAGAGAGAGAGTTGGGGGCAAAGGCAAAGAGAGAGAATCCCAAGCAGGCTCTGCACCATTAGTGCAGATCCCAACATGGGGCTTAATAACACGAACCATAAGATCATGACCTGAGCCAAAATCAAGAGTCAGACATTTAACAGACTGAGCCACCCAGGGACCCCAATGATAGAAATTTATAAGTTGGGATTGTTTATAACATTTTCAGATGTTTTATACTTAGTCTCGTGGCAAATTGGATTCGGTGCTTAATTCTAGTATTTTGGCCAACATTTCATCCTTGTTCACTTTTTGGCCTAAGTTTATTCTTTGGTAGCTTATTCAAGAAAGGTTCATGGGGATGTTATTATGTAAGGTCTTGGAGACCAAAGATGTTTGTGTTTTTATATACTTGAGTGACAGCTTGGCTGGGTATGAATTCCTTAAATTACACTCTGTTGATATTGCTCAAGTGGTTTTTGTTTTGTTTTGTTTTGTTTTCAGTAATGAACTCGATATAGAATGATAGGAGGCCATTCTGGGTTTTCTTTCTCTATATATAGGAGAAATTTGCTGTTCTTTTGGTTGTCTTTGCTTTCACTTTCTTTATCTTTGATGCCTGGTAACTTTATTGTTTTAGTAATATTGGTTCTCTGTCAAGATTTTCAGTGATATAGTGTTTACATTCAATATACAAATTCAATTCCTTTGTTTCTCAGTGTTTCTTGAATTATTCCTTTAAGTATATTTTATGCATCTTTGTTTTTCTCTTCTCTAGGGAACCAGTTATATTTATGCTGAGAAGCTGCATAGTCACTTAGTAGTACATGACCTTAGGCAAGTTGCCTCACTTCTCAATGCCTCAGTTTCTTCACCTAAAAGTGGAGTAATAAACCTCACAAGGTTGTTGTAAAGATTATGCAAGCTCATACATGTAAAATGCTGTACACTGTGCCTGGTGTGTATTATGCACTGATTGTTAGCTACTGTTCTTTTTATCGACACTGCCTGATTCCGTATCAATCATTTCCTTTCTAATCCAGTGGTAAACACTTCAGACCTCAGTTCAAAGCTAGGGCGTTAGTTAGCATGTCCGTTCTTGGTGACCCCTGGATTGGACCCTGATAGATTAATTCTTTTATTTTTTTGTCCAATATTTATTGCTAGAAAGTTCTTTTTATATATACTCCCCAAATATCCATCCTTTAATTGTCAAACATCTTTTTCACTTCCACCAATCAAAAAAATTTATTGAGTGTCTATTCTGGTCCTATAGTTATGCTAGGTACTGCTAAAAGATAAACTGAGGGATATCAAAATTTTCAAGAGTTTGAGTAAAAAGTGATTCAATTTGAATCAAGCCATATCCCATCTAGCAGGTAGAAAGGTGCTCTGACGAGCTGTACAAAATGAAAGGCTTTAAAGGCAGGAGGGAGCTAGAGCAAGGAAATGGAAGATCAGGTTCCTTTAGGGGATCATCTATTGGGCAGATTATCTAAGTGGTGCCAAGCTGGTGATTCCTGACAGACTGGTTTAAGATTCCGTTTCTGGGAGAGCTGACATTGCAATCAAGTCTTGGTTTGGTGACATAGTACTTAGCATAAGTGAATCCGTTTTGGTCTGATTCTCTTATCTTTTTAAACAGCATTAAAGGGATATATGTTCTTTTATTAAATGTTTATTTATTTATTTTTGAGAGGGAGAGAGAGAAAACAAATGCGGGAGGCAAGAATGGCAGAGAAAGAGAGGGAGACACAGAATCCAAAGCAGGATCCAGGCTCTGAGCTGTCAGCACAGAGCCGGATGCAGGGCTGGAACCCACAAACCAGGAGATCATAACCTGAGCCAAAGTCAGACGCTTAACCAACTGAGCCACCCAGGTGCCCCAAGGGGATAAATGTTCTTAAGAAATCCTAAACCTTGCAGGGACATATAAAGCAATTATAAATTTTATTTTAGATTTTGTTGCTACTTACTGTAATTAAAATGAGAGCTTAGTCGAGGAGAAAGAGGTGAAGCAGCTTCATGTAAGCAAAATTTTAAATTGGAACTTGCAGTGCAGGTAATATTTGAATGAGTGAATGAATGGAGAAAGAAAGAACATTCCAGGTAAGTCATGGCAAGGACAGTGAAAATACTTTTTATATCAGTTTAGAATTGGCACATAGGAAGGACACTAATAGGAAACTAGGTTCGCTTTAGGTGAACCAGGGCAGAATACAGGAGACTTCACATAACCCACAAACGAGCTGGAGCAGTGGTGACGGGTCTTTCCTTGCAGACCCAGGGCAAGGCACACCTTTTGGGACACTGCAAATGAAGGAAATAAATGATGGAAAGCTCTAGATGTTGAGTCAATCAAGTAGGAGTGGTTCCTTGAGTTGGTTCAGATCATGAATGAAAGGAAGCGAGATGAATCCAGAGCATTGCAAGGAAAAGGGAGCTAAGTGTTATATGCCAAGGCCAGGATGGAGGTGGGTAAAGAGAAAGTTTTGTACCTGGAAGGAACCAGGAGCAACCACGAGGAGCGACTTGAGGAGAATGGTTCAGGGTCAGAGACGAACGTTTAGTTTACCCTTTCTAATGTAGGGTCAGTTTTATAAGAGGTGACATGGCCTTACTGAGAAGGGTGAAGGAGCTGGAAGCCACATGGAACAGCTAGAAGGCTTACACCATCTCTTTCTCTGGTGGGATTGCAAGGAGGCCACGGGGGTTTTCACACCACCTGCTGACTGAGCTACTTGGCATCCAGAGAATTGGTCACATGTTGGAATGCCATAGCTAAGTTAACAGTGTTGGTTCATGAACCATCCCACTTGCTTTTATTTTTCCCACTTACCTGTGTGCATAGCTATCTGGGGTGTTTCTGTCTGGGGGATTGAAGGATGCTGTCTCTAGCTCAGCTCTCAATGAGGAGTCAAGAAGGAGACACAGTAGAGTTTAAGAATTCAAGTATCATCCCTGTCTTGTGACTTTTCTTCAACACAAGCCAAGCTGAAATTCCTGCCGACAGATGGAATGGAAAGGAAACCAAGTACAGAAATAAACATCTCTTGTCATCTGAGGTCTGCATTTGTAAGGATTTTTTTTTTTTTTTTTTTGAGATGAGCCGCCCGAGAGGATGACTTCAAGTAATTGAGGCAATATTTCAAGTGATATACACATATTCCTACTTGATGGATCTTTTTCTCTAACTAGCCATCATCCTATTTTATAATGTTATCATATTTTTAATTATATTGTACATACTTGTTTACAGCTATTTGCTGTATATCCGGGGTGACATTATAGTAAATTAGTTTTTACCCACTGCCTCTGACTGTTCTTTGCTTCCAACTGAACCATAAATATTGCACCTGAGAAAGCTTGTTCAGATTATTTATCATGCTGGTGTGTGAGCACAATAGCAATGCCCCAAGGCAGAATATTCAGATTTACAGTAGCCCTTAGAGGGGGAATGTGTATCTACCCTACGAGGCTCCCTCCTTAATATGTGCTTGGGAGTAGTGTTGACTGCTCATGTGACTGAATATTTAGGTGAGTGTGTGATTCCTTGGGCTCCTGTGTCTCCACTGATGACTGTGGCTGTTGTGACATGTAGAGTGAAAGATGGATGGTAAACCAAGAAGAAGGAAAGTAGAAAGGACCTGGCACTGTGGCATGTACATAGGAAGTTTCAGGAAATGGTAGTGTCTCTTCTCCCTTCCACACAGAGAGTGGGAAATGGACCAGAAATGGACAACAGCAGGTTACTGAGATGCCTCATGTTGGCTACATTTAAGTGAAGCCAGAGTGTATACTGAACACTCAACTGGGCAGGAATCTCATGGCATTTCTCTTCCTTGTCCAGTGTGGCTTCCCTGTGTTAGAAACGGGGCTCCTTCATGTTCCGCTTTGGCCAAATCCCATTTACAGTATCTGTTGTAAGAGCTGTTGGAATGTATTGGGTGTGTTTCATGGGCCAGACAATGTACCAAGTGTGATCCTCCTGTAAACCTATGAAGACGAGATTCAGAAGCGCTGAACCTTTTGCTCAAGGTCACCATGTAGACACACCTGTGGAGCCTGGATTAGAATCCATGTTGGTATGACTCCAAATCCCATGCCTCTAACCATGTTTCTGTTCCTATTCTGGTTTTGTTTTCATGCAATGGAGTATTGGCCTGGGAGCCTAGGTCCCCAGAGATTAGCTTCCCTTTCCTTCAATGATAGTGTTTCATTTCTGTGTCACCAGTACCTGTGGCTCCAACTGTACTTCCACTTGCTTTGCATCCTGGGCCTCCAGGAAATGTCACTCTGTGGCTGGCATTTTGGAAAGAGACCCAAGAAAAATGTCTTGGGTGCCAACCACCTGTGGGTACGATGGAGAGGCAGGAAATGGCTACCTTATAACAGCCAGCTGTGCTGGGACAACACAACAAAGGAAAAGGAAGAGGAAAGGGAACAGAGATTATAGCAGCAATGACCGTTGGTGTATGGAGATCATCACTGGAGAAGTACGGGTGTCAGTTCCTGTCTTGGAAGAAAGAGACAGAATTAAAGGGCAAGGTTATGTCTAGTGAAGGACGCTAAAAGCCAAGTAAGTCATTGCTGTTAAATAAGGTCAGTAACTGGGAAGTCAGGACGTGTCAGAAACAAATAAGGGGCCGCCTAGCTACTGGGGGTGCATAATGAGCCTCTCCCTTGGGCTTCATTTATAGGATTAAGAGTCTTCCTACTCATGACCTTGACAATTTTAGGGACCCTCTTAGCAATTGAAAATTACCTACATCAGCACTTGAACTTATGTGACCAGAGGTCTGGATCATTGCCTCTTTTTGTTCCAAAGCTTGAGAACAAGAGTCATGTCCATGGCCTTCCACAGAGCTTGGAACCACTCTACTTGCATAGTAGATGTTTAATAAATACTCTGTTGACTGATGTGGATAAAAGAATAGCACCCATTCCGTGTCCTCCAAGTCCCTCAGAGGAAAATTTGCCCATGGGAGCAAAACGGCATCAAAAGGATGTTTGACATTTTAAGAGCTGATTTCAGATGCTCAGAGAAACCTATTAATGCATTACGTTTCTGCCCTAGCAGCATCTATGAAATATTCACGGCAGGTAGCAGGCAACAAAACTCTGCTATCACATGAAGTTAGCTATTTGAGGGAGGCAGGTCAGAATCCCAACAAAAATTTTGACAAAAGAGAAGTGTGAAACACAGAATCACTTGTTAACTGAGCCAAATCTCTGGACACAGGTAGAGAGCAACCGAAGGAAGGCTCTCATTAAATATGCCAGCAATCGGTCTTGGAGATACAGACAACCGAAAAGAGCATTGCCCTCACTCTTACAAAACAGAACAAGAAATCTCGACATGTTGAAAATGAATTGCTTTTCTTGAACCCGTCAAAACACCAAGGAAGCAGGGCAAACAATGAACTTGAAGTCTGGAGAGAGATGGGTATTTGCAGGGAGAAATGGGATCTAAGCTTCCGCTTACCTGGACAGATGTCACTTGACGGCACATAAATGGGGAAGCAGATTCAGCTGGAACTGTTTCCATATTGGTAAAACGTTTTAGTGCAGGCTAGTGTGCAAGTCGGGCTGGAAACTGCAGACATAGGGAAGTTCATGCCGGCTTGCAGGTCTTTCTCTAATGGAAATGAAGAAGACCTGAGAACTCTCCCCTCATGGTGGGGACAGCAGCTACTGCTATAGACCTCACCTTCTCTAAGGAACAAAAGTCTTAACCTGTAATTACTTTATAGCTGCATTTATCATACTGTGCGAGTTGTTTATTGACATAGATCATCCACTAGATTGTGAGCATTCTGAGGATAAGTTCATTGCCTTAGCTATTTCTATATTTTCATGCCATTAACTTTTTTTTTAAATTTTTAAATGTTTTATTTATTTCTGAGAGAGAGACAGACGGCATGAGCAGGGGAGAGTCAGAGAGAGAGGGAGGCCCAGAATCTGAAACAGGCTCCAGTCTCTGAGCTGCCTGTCAGCACAGAGTCTGATGCGGGGCTTGAACCCACAAACCGAACAATCATGACCTGAGCCGAAGTTGGACACCCAACTGACTGAGCCACCCAGGCGCCCCTCATGCCATTAACTTTAACGACTTGTTGGTGTTCTGTTGTATTATTGTTCTAATGCTGGACTTCTTGGTTTGTTTCAGGTGTTACCTGAAATATGTACTTAGGTGATGTCTCGCTTTAAAATAAAACTTCATTCTCAAAACGGAATGCTTTCTTGGGTACCAGGCAAGTAGCCCTAAGACGTGGCCCATCCTGGGGTGTGTTTATAGATTGGCAGATAGGCAGGAGTGGTCAGATGGTGTGTGAGAGGGGAAAAGAGGTAGGAGACGAGACCTAAGAGGAAAGGCAGGCTCAAATCACACAGAGGAGTGCATAAACCGGGCTAAAGATTTTACATTTCGGGGCACCTGGGTGGCTTAGTCGGTTAAGCGTCCAACTTTCGCTTCGGTCATGATCTCGCGGTTCGTGGGTTCGAGCCCCACATCGGGCTCTGTGCTGACTGCCAGCTCAGAGCCTGGAGCCTGTTTCAGTCTGTGACTCCCTCTCTCTGACTCTCCCCTGCTCACGCTGTCTCTCTCTCTCTCTCCTAGAAATAAATAAAAACATTAAAAAAATTAAAAAAAAAAAGATTTTACATTTCATTCTTAGTGATATGGGAAGCCACTGGAGGCTTTTGAGGAAAGAAAAGAAATGATTAGGTTTGTGTATAAAACAGTCACTCTGGTCATGATATCAAGAATAGATTATTAGCAGTGGGGGCAGGCAGATCACTAAAGGGGGAACCCCTCAGAGAGCCAGAGTCCCAGTGTGGGAGAAAGAGACAGTAGCCTGGCTTTACTATTAACTGGCTGAGTGATTTGGAGAAAATCATAACATTTTGTTTCAGTTTTCTCACCTGCAGACGCATCAAATACTTGAAGAGAGAAATATCACTGTCTTTAAAGTTGACAAATTACCAGAAGATAACTGTCAGCTGCTTGTCCTTTCCCATAAAAAACGATACAACTAATCACAGGGTTTTTAGGAATTCCAGGCTTGACAGGCTGTCTGATCCAGAGAGGGAGAGTTTGGGCCAAAATCAGAGACCCAGACTTAGGCAGAGGTGGCCACAAGCACATGTTGGAGGGAAGGTCTGGGTGGGCCAGGAGCATGGAACCGTGATTCCCCCCAAAGAGAAGATAATCAGAGATATACCCCAAAACAGCTTTGTTATCTTCTAGAAAGAAAGATCAATTATGTTTATCTCAGTCACTTTTAAAACTAAGAGTGGGGGGGGGGGCTGGGTGGCTCAGTTGGTTAAGCATCTGACTCTGGCTCAGGTCATGATCTCAGGGTTCATCGGTTCGAGCCCCGCGTTGGGCTCTGTGCTGACAGCTCAGAGCCTGGAGCCTGCTTCAGATTCTGTGTCTCCCTCTCTCTCTGCCCCTCCCCACTCATGCTCTGTCTCTGTCTCTCTCTCTCAAAAATAAACAAACATTAAAAATATCTTTAGAAAATAAATAAATAAAAATAAAATTAAGGGCAGGGATTATTATCCCCAGGGAATTAAGTTTTTTATCCTATTTTGTGAACAATTAAGAGGGGATAGTGGTGGAAATAAAAAAGGAGAATGTGAGGGTTAATTTTACTTATCAGCTTGACTGGGCCACGGGGTGCCCATATAAACATTTTCCTGGGTGTATCTGTCAGGTTGTTTCTGGATGAGATGAACATGTGACTTGGTGAACTGAGTAAAGCAGAGAGCTTTTTGCCTACATGCATGGACTTCATTTATCTACTGGGGGCTTGAATAGAACACAAAGGGAGAATTCTCCCTTCCTCTCTTTCTCTCTCTCTCTGTCTCCTATTGCTTCTGTTTCTCTGGAGATCTCTCAGTGATCTGGAAGGTCTGAGAAGGGGCTCATGGAATCTGGAGAAATTAGGGTAAAGGAGATGATGAGACAACAGAAGCAAAACAAGAAAGGGAAATAGAGATACAAGGGATGTGTTAGGAGCCAGCAGAACACGCAGGCACCGTGGATAGGGAGGAGGGAATGTGCTGAGAGAGGACTCGAGGGACTCCCAGGATGCTGGTAGTGATCTATTTCTTGACCTGGGTGCTGGTTACACGGGTTTTTGCTTTGAGATGATGCACTGAGTCATGTGTGTAGGTCTTGAGCGCTTTTCCAAGTGTGTGTTTCTTTTACAAAAATAAAGTTCTCAAGGAAAAAAGAAAGAAGAAAAGAAACCAAGGGAATGAAAGGGAGAGAGTGATAGATATGGAGACATGTGGACAGGGGGAGATGTAACTCAGTAGGCTTTGAGGAAGCTTACAGAGGCCCTACTCGTTCCTTATGTTGGATTTTCCAGAGCATTCCCCCACAGCCCAATAGTCACCCTGCATGACTGCAGCCTTTTGTCTTTCCAGAAATCTGTCCTTTACCTCTGCACCTTCTTTTTGCCTGCATGGAGACATTTCCCAATGCCATTTATGCCAGCACCGGGCCCCCAGAACCCTTGCACCTTTCTCTGACCAGCCTGGACCACGACCTCAATCATGCACGTTCTCCTGCTTGACCTGCTCTCTCCCAGGATCCTCTGTAAGACAAATCCTTCTCACCAATCTGCTCCTGCCTGTGATCCCTGGGACACCCACTGAGGTTTACAGATTTGGAACCAGAAGCCTCGCAAGTGTGTGCCTAAGGCAGCAGGCTACTCAGATGAACCCCATGATGTGTACAGATGAATAAACATAGACACCACAGGATATAATACCTCACATCACAAGGACCCATCTCTACATTTTTCCTTCCTCACTTCGAAGCAAATGAGAATCTTTCCTTCCCTGGCCCCCCTTTCCTTTCCAACTCCAGCTCTTGCATACTGTTTTCTAAAGAACACGTATATAACCAAAGTTTGTTGAATGAATGTTAAACATTATGTGTATAAGCACACCCACCCACGCACACAGGGGCCACAGTTGCGAAGATTTTTCCACCAGTTGTCTTTGCCCTACAGAAGTGCGTGTGCCCTTTGGCTGATGCACCCAAGTGCCTTGCGTTTGGTGAGCTTGGTGCCGCTGTGAAGATTTGTTTACGTAGCACCCCTTTTACACGTTATTTTATGCATCACTTTGCTATCAAAACAAATAAAGAGCTGGAAAAGCTCTTCCCCCTAAGGAGAGAACTAGCTTTTTTCCCTTCCTTCCCACACGTTGAGAAAGCATCCAAAATATCATCTTATTGTCAGTCTGATCCTCCCCTGGAGTTGGCTTCTCATTCCCCTGACAGAGAGCATCTGCTGGGCAATTAATAACACTGCAGTCCGAAGCTTTAGTCTCGCTTGCCTGGGGACAGCTGAGCCGCAGTTGTCATTTAGCTCATGGTCGTGGTGGCTCCTTAGCACTCAAGATTCAAAGTTGATAGCGTTGCTTGAAATATTAACTTCGTAGAGTTGTTCCAGGAAGCCCCATCCATGTTCCTTGTTTGCAACATTCTCTTGAAGTCCACTTAGTTTTACTATTGAATGCTACATACTTCTTGTCACAGTGATCATCCTCTTTAATATTAATGAACTATCCCATGATGGTACAAGGCCATGCCCATGAGAAGGATATGCCTGGGCTAGTCTACTGGTCTCAGGATGAATGAGATTCATGGGAGCAGAGCCAAGTTGCTCTATTTGAGCTCAATTAGTTTAGCCACAGATACATAGAGACCTCAGACTGTATAATAAGCTGACCCCCAAATGACCAACAGATTAGTGAGAACAAATGATTGCTTTAAGTTACGATGTTTTGGGGTAGTTGGTTACCTTAGCATTATTGGGACTTGCTATAGACTGAATGTTTCTGTCCCCTCCCCCAAATTCATATGTGAAATCTTCATCCCCAATGGGATAATTTTCAAATGTGAGGACTCTGGGATGATTAGGTCATGAGGATGGAGCCCCCATGAATGGGATTAGAGATCTTATGAAAGGGGGCCCAGAGAGCTCCCTTGACCCTTCCACCACTTGAGAAAATGGTGAGAAGCGACCATTCATAAGCCAGAAAGTGGACTCTTACCAGATACTGAAGCTGACGGTGCCTTGGTCTTGGACTTCACAGCCTCCAGAACTGTGAGAAGTAAATGTTTGTGGTTCATAAGCCACCTAGTCTATGGTATTGTGTTATAGCAGCCTGGACAGTCCGTACATAGCCTAGTTTACTGATACAATGGGAAATTTCAGAGAAAGTAAGTGGTCAGAATTGGTCTGGAATTATAGTCTGAGGTCTGTGCATAGCCTTAGCTGTAGGCCATTCCAAGATGCTCCCAGTCTGACTATTCTGCACAAGTTCCCATCTCTCTCCCGGTCCAAGCCCTCATTATCTCTCACTTGGGTTTCTATAAGACCCTCCTACCAACTTAATTCTTTCCACACTTGCACTCTTACGATATGCTTGCCACACAACTGCCTAAAATCTAAAACAGATTTAGATTTAAAATCTAAATCTAAAATTTTAGATTTAAAATCTAAAACAGATCATGACACTTCTCTGCTTAAAATGAATGAATGAAATCCAAACTCCTATATAAACTAGCCTCCATCTCCTTCCCCTAATGTTCACTTACCTGGTTGGTTCCCTTTGTCCCCTCCCCTGTAGGTCTTTGGTTTTACTTTCCACTCCTCTTCTCCCATACCCAATGTTGATTCCTCTTCTGGGGGCTTGACCCCTCCTAGTCCCTCTCTCTGGAATACTCTTCCCCCTAGATTTCTGCATTGCCAACCCTCTCTCAACATCAGCAATAAGGTCTTCACCTGTAAATGTATCCTTAAATTCATTATTTAACACCCTTCCAACAACTAGTTACTCACTGTCTTATACTCTGCTTTGTATGCTTCCTATCAGTCATGAGTCTCTGGAAGTCTTTCTACTTGTTTCTTCATCTGGACTATGTGGTCCTGGAAAGGAAGGATCTTGTCTAGTTTGTTTGTTGATGTATCCAGTGCCTGAAATAGTAGTAGATGATCAGAATGTGTCAATTGAATGAATAAATGAAGAGAGAAAAGGAACAAGAGGGCAGATTCAGTATTAAGGGTCAGTCTGTGGATCTAGGTATGGACATGGCTGGATCAAACATCTGTGTCTGGGATTAGATCTGAACCTGTGCCCACAGTTTCAACAAAAGTCAAAGTTGGGGCAATACATAATAGTTAGGTATTAGCAAGCATTTCAAGCTACCCGAAGAATTGGGACCACGTGTTGTCTGTGTGTGTGTGTGTGTGTGTGTGTTTAAAAAGTATAATTTACCTAAAACATAATGCACAGGTCTTAAATGTTGAATTTGGTTAAGTTTGGCAATTGTCTGCCACCCCAGACAAGATGCATAACATTTTCATGATGACAGAAAGCTCACCTGAGCCCCATCCTGGTCTGTTCCTTACCTCTCACTGTGGCCTTCCCCATCTGCTGATTCCTATCAATAGATTTCTTTTTCCTGTTAATTAGACTTCACAGAAAGTCATAAATACATCATAAATACACTGTGTTCCTTTTTATACTCAATATAACGATGTTGAAAAAATTCATCCAAGTTGTTGTTTGGATCAATTGTTCATTGCCCGTTGCCGAGTAGTATTCCACAATTTATTATTTATGCTGGTGGTGAATACTTCTTTTTCCGGTTTGAAACCATTATGAATAATGATAAGGCTGCTAAGAACATTCTGGTAGAAGTTCTTTCATGGTCATATGTTTTCATTTTTGGGGGGATCCCCTCGAGTGGGATTGCTGGAGTCACAGCTGATGAATGTTCAACTTTTATGTAAGAATCGGGCAAAGTGATTCTACTATTTCATGACAATTCCACCTCACATTTCCGGTTGCTTGATATCCTCATCAACACTGATAGGAGCCTTCATTTGAAAGATTGTAGCCACTCTAGCGTGAGGGAGGGAGCTCTTGGTGTTTTTAACATGGCTTTTCCTGATGACAGATAGACTTACTAGTCATTCATATGTCTTTCTTTATAAAGTATTGATTCCATTTTCTGCCCATCTTTTATTGGATTGTTTTCCTATTTTGTTGGTTTGTATTCTGGACATGAGTCCTTTGTCAAATACACATATTGCAAATATTTTCTCCCCGTCAGTAGCTTGTTTTTTTTGTTCATTTTCTTAATGTCTTTTGGTGAGCTTAAATTTTTTATTTTGATAAAATATTTGATCAAAATATTCTATTGTTGGATTTTTTTGTGCTCCATCTAAGAAATCTTTCCCCAGCTCCTGAAGATTTTCTCATACCTTTTCTTCTTATAATATGATGGTATAGATCATTCTTATGTGTGGGTCTAAGAGGTAGCTTGGGTTAAGTTTTGTGTGTGGAGTGAGGTAGGCTTTGAGATTCATTTTTATTCACACAGCTCTCCAGCTTGGTCCAGCACCATTTGTTAACAAGATGTTCCTCTTCTCATTGGATTGGCTTGGTATGTTTGCTAAAAATCAATTGATTATTCAAATGACTATTCAAGTACCATTTGCTGAAAAGATAACCTTTTCTCCATTTGGTTACCTTGGCACTTATCAAAAATCGATTGGTCATAGATGTGTGGGTACACATCTGGGTTCTATTTTCTGTTCCAGTCATCTATCCACCAATAACACACTCTCTTCATAGTTGTAATTTTATAGTAAGTCTTGAAATTAGGTCATGTACACCCTTCAACTTTGTTCTCCTTTTTCAGAACTGTTCTGGGTATTCTAAGCCATTCGTGTTTCCATATAAATTATTGATTCACTTTGTTTCTACATCAGTCTGCTGATAGGTTGATCGGGATTTCATTGAATCCATGGATTAATTTGGAGATAATTGATATCTTAATAATATCAAGTCTTCCAACCCATGAAAAAATATGTCTCTCCATTTGCTTCTCTTCTTTAATGTCTCAGAAATACTTAAATCTTTAGTGTATACATCTAACACATATTTTATTACCTATTTCTATAAGGTTTGAGTTGTTTGATGCTATTGTACATCATGGAGTTTTTTTTAAATGTCATTTTCCAACTGTATGCTAGCATATAGGAATATAACTTATCTTTGTATATTCACTTTTTAGCTATAGTAGCCTTTGTGTATAATCTTTGTGGTTTTCTGCATACACGAAACATTTTTATCACCCCAAAGGAAACCCTGTACCCGTTAAACAATTGCTCCCCTTCTCTCCTGCCTACCAGTCTCTGGCAAACACCAATCTGCATTCTGTCTCTATAGATTTACCTTTTCTGGACATTTCTTGTAAGTGAATCACAAAATATGCAACCTTTGTGCATCTTTATGGTATGTCTCTTTCTATTCTTTTTCTGTTTAACTTGTGGATTATAAAGTATGTTTTGAGTAAATAACACAGAGTTTATTCTTGTTTTTTTTCCTTTTTCTTTTTTGGCAGTCTGACAATCTTTTCCTTTACCTAGAGAAGTTAGTCCATTTACACTTACTGCATATACTAATATTGCTGGGTTTAAGTTTATCATCTAAATAATTGTTTTGCATTTCTTTTTCATTCCTCCACCTTTCCATTCCCAACTTCTTTTGGTTGAGTCAAGTCATTCTTGTTATTATATTTTAGCTCCTTTACTAGCTTTTTAGCTGTATTTATTTGTACCTCTAGAGATTACAATATTCATCTGATCATATTATACTTCTTCACAATGTGAGAACTATATAAAAGCATAACTCAAGGGTGCCTGGGTGGCTCAGTCGGTTAAGCGTCTGATTTTGACTTGGGTCATGATCTCGTGGTTTCTGAGTCCACGTTCTGCATTGGGCTCTGTGCTGACAGCTTGGAGCCTGGAGCCTGCTTCAGATTCTGTGTCTCCCTCTCCCTCTGTTCCTCCCCCTGCTCATGTTCTGTCTCTCTATATATATCAAAAATAAATAGAATATTTTAAAATTTTTACTTTAAAAATAAAAATAAAAAATAAAAGCATAATTCAGTTGATCCCCCTAACTTTCTCCTCTTATTTTCATTTATTTTATTTTTGCATATCATATCATCCTAAGATACTCTTAAATTTTTTGCACTAGATAGAAATACATTTAGTGCAACAATTCAAAAATCTTCTTAATCAATGACATATATTAAATAGTTGTGTTGGAGTGGCTCTGCTCCAAGCATTCATCCAGGAATCCAGGTAACAGAGGCTCCTCACTTTTCAATATGTGGGTTTCAAAGTGACTCTGGACATCAACATAGAGTCAACCTTGCGGGGAATGGAAAGTGGGAAAGGAATGGCTACTTCTTAACCAGCTCACATGAGATGTAATCCACATTACTTCTGTCAATGTTCCACTGGTGAAAACTAACCCCAGGGCTTCCCGTAGATATGTGAGGCACATTACATTACAAAGTGTAAGCTCTGCCCGAAAAGTCATCTTTAAGCTATGGCTATGCATGATGGAAGGGGAGTGCACACTTTTGCCAGCTCATGACTTCATCACATTTTAATATTGGAAAGATCATTTTGGCTCCAGTGCCAATCGTACATGCAGGGGTCAAGTCTGGATGCAAGGAGACTCCTCGTGAAGACTTTTGAGGAATCCATGTAAGAATTGAGGAATGAACAGAGACATAACGGAAATAAGAAAAAGAGACACTGACTGAAGGGTATATATGATATAAGTTGGCTGTGAGTGATGAAGGATAGAGAGAGAAAAGGATGACTCTCAGGCTTCAGACTGAAGAAGGTGGCATTTGGAGGCGTCCGGTGCTGATTTGGGTGAAATGAACTTGAGTTGTATTTTGGCATGAGACACCTTTGAGAAATACAAGTGAGGAGATCTTGAAGGTGGGAAGCCCAAGAGAGCTCTCAAGATGCCCCAGATGAGTTCTGTGAGTGATTAGGAATCTCTGTAGGATCAGAATCTAGTCTTTGGCTAGACTGTGGGTTAGGATAGGGCTAACATCAAAACTGGGTTTCATTTGGGTTGTAGAGTCTCTGGCCTGCCCTCGCCATTGGATATGACTAGTCTTGGACGCAGAGTAGGAGATTCAGAAAGAACCGTCCATAGCCAATGATGGATACAGATATATCTGTTTCTAGCAGCATGGCAGATTTGATAACCCTTCTTTTAAAAACAATGAAAAACATTTTATTGAAAATATTTAGGAGAGCCTTTCTGAGCTGGCAAGAAATTAAGGAAATCTCAGAGGCTAAAAACAAATGGAAGTTGGAATTCAAGGGCACCTGGGTGGCTCAGTCAGCTGAGCATCCAACTTTGGCTCAGGTCATGATCTCAGAGTTTCTGAGTTCAAGCACTGCATTAGACTCAGTGCTGTCAGCATGGTGCCAGCTTAGGATCCTCTCCCCCTGCTTGCTGCCACTCCCCCGCTCATTCTCTATCTCTTAAAAATAAGTAAACCCTTTAAAAAAAAAAAAAGAAGATTGGAATTCAGAAGGTAAAATAGCTTGGATGGTGGCTTTGGCCTTGGCAATACCAGAAATGCCTTATATCCCCATGCAGTTTTGGGGGCCTAATGACACAGGGTAGTGTCATTGAGTATCTGATCTAATGCGGTAGCTAATAGGAGGGCCCCACATAGAACTGTGACCTCTTAAGGCTACATTATCATTGTATGAATAAACTAGACCTATACCTGTTCCACTTAAGAAGATGTGAGCAAATTCCTGCATCTCCCTTTGTTTTGGGCTAATAAAACAGATAAATCTGCCTTTGAATGTTCAATTATGAAGTGGCCTGATTCACATAAGGTTGTAGCCCCAAATCATCCTACCTGGTTAGCCTGAAATACTTCAAGCCTAGAATTTATCTTAAAGGGATCCTAACTGAGTAGTGTCAACTAGACCTCCAGTAGAAACCTAATCAATACATGTTAGAATGCATCTTCCAAAGAGGCCTTGAAGAACATTCACACATGACATTTCATGGAAAATGGCTCATATTCTGTATTCATAAAACACACAAAAGTATGATCATCTGAGCCAGCAGGGCCACAGACAAAGACTCAGATGTCTCATTATTCAAATGCCACAATTATCAAATGCATAATATTAAATAACTATGAGTAATAATGCCTTTGAGGAAACAAAAGAGATGGAGACTGTGGGTACAAAACAAGAAAATACAGAAATGCCCAAGTAGATCAGAAAATTGAACAAATAGAACTTCTAGATGACAGAGTGCCTACTGGAGCAGCCTGTGTCACCTTGCCCCACAACTGGGACCCCCCCTTTGAGGCAAAGCTGCCAGGAAAAGAAAACAAAAAGAAGTTTGCTCCCATTAGATCACTTCTTTAAGTGTCATCTCCCCTCTATGACCCACCTACTTTTGGTTACTTTACAGAATCTTTGGGATTTACTTTTTGTGTTTTCTCTAGAACTTAGAGTTCTTATAAGCTGGATGGGTGAGCCACAAGAGTATCTCAGCATACTAAATACTAAATAAACACTGAAATATTGACCCATCCTTAGACTTCATTTGAATTCCTTCAATGACCCAACTAATATCCTCTTTCTGGTCTAAGATTCAAACCAGGATCACATATTGAATTGAGTCACAACTCTTTAGCCTCTAACAATCTAGGACAGTTTCTCAGTCTTTCTTTGGTTCTGCATTCCTTGGCTCATGACTCCCTTTCATCTGAAAAGCTAGTAATAGCAGGTTGCATATTTTTCATATCACAGAGCCTGTCCTGGCTTCCATTTTCACACCTCTTTCTCTGACTTTGACTCTTCGACTTTCTGTTTAACTTTTAAGGACTCTTGTGATTACATTGGCCCATCTGGACACTCCAAATCTAAATCCTCCTTTGTCCTGTCGCCTAATGTAGGTAGAGGTTCCAAGATTAGGGCATGAACATCTTTGGGAGGCCACCATTCTGCCTACTGTATGTGTGCTGTAGTTGAAAATTGTCTTCACCTTCTTTTCCAACTGTCATGTCAAAATGTCATCCACAGTCATGGCTCTTCTTTGTCTATAGAGCTCTAGTACTTGGGGAATTCTGTCCTTCACCCTTAGCCACCCCATGGTCAAGCATTCCCTCACTTTTTTTTTTTATTCGAGAGAGAGAGCATGCACACATGAGCAGGGGAGGGGCAGAGAGAGAGCAGGAGAGAGAGAAAATCTCAAGCAGGCTCACTATGGAGCCCAATGCAGGGCACGATACCATGACCTTGGGATCGTGACCTGAGCTGAAATCAAGAGTTGGACACTCAACCAACTGAGCCATCCAGGAGTCCTGCCAGTCATGCATTCTCTGTTTGAAGTATCCCTCAAGTATCAAAGTGATGTCATCTGTGACTGATCCAATCTGTTGGTCCAATAAGCCTGACACCGAGTGACACTCCTGCTATTGCCCTGAAGTTGCTTCCTCTTAATCCCTGGAAGTAGAATGACATTTTACTTAGTGCCGACTCTTCTGGATTTTGAAACTTGCCTCTGGACTTGCTTTGTATCTCCTTCCCCTGAGCCCCTGTGGTTCCTCTTGGTGTCTGACATCCATGACTCTCACTTCCTTCCCCTACACTGGGGGTTCCCAAACATGATTCAAGAAGCAGTAGTATTCCAGGATGCACTCCACCACGTGTGTGCACAAAACATTTTATAGAAGGAGTTGTCTGTCAGGTACTTCAGAGAGTTTCCTTCACCGTCTGAGGCCTTATTCTGCAATAAATACTCTCAAAATCCATTCCCGTTGAAGCCACAGATGATGAGAGACAATGAAGTACCTCCTTGAGAGAAATCTAGAAATTACACAGTCAAGGTGTGTAGTGGGTTGACTTGTGCCCCAACCCCCCACCCCCCGCCCGATATAATTCCAATCCAATCCAATCCATGGTACTTGAATGTGACCTATGTGGAAGTACGGTCTTTCCAGAGGTAGTCAGAATAAGATAGGTTCATACTGGATCAGGATAAGTTGTAAATCCGATGACTTCTGTCCTTATAAGAAGACGAGAGGACTCTCAGACACATCGATGCAGAGGGACACAGGGACTTAGAGGGAGAGACTGCAGTTTTCAGTGCCGGAAGCCACCAGAAACAAGGAAGATGCAAGGAAGTATTCTCCCCAGAAGCCCTCAGAAAGAACACATGTTGATTTCAGACGTTTAGCTTCCAGAACCATGAAAAACAAATGTCTGTTGGTCAAAGCCACTACGTATGTGGTAATTTATTATGGCAGCGCAAGGAAGCAAATACAAGGCGGTTCCTCTCAGAGAGCAGAACTAGAGTTGAAATCACAGCTTCTATTATATATACAAATTGATATTTTTAAATTTTTAAATGTTAATTTATTTTTGAGAGAGAGACAGAGCGTGAGTAGGGGAGAGGCAGAGAGAGAGGGAGACACAGAATCCGAAGCAGGCTCCAGGCCCTGAGCTGTCAGCACAGAGCCTGACGTGGGGCTCAAACTCGGGAATGGTGAGATCATGACCTGAACTGAAGTCAGACACTCAACTGACTGAGCCACCCAGGTGCCCCTACGCTCCCCTTATTTTTGATGACAGATGTTAGTACTAAGAAGGAGAATAAAATGTGACAAACTATAGTCCCTGAACCAAATTCAGCCAGCTCTCCAATTCTGTAAGGTCCTAAAGCTAAGAACAATTCCTAAGGCTTTATATTTATATTTATTTAAACACATATATTTATATATAAATATGTACCTATATTTATTTATATATAATCATACATATATATATAAACATATACGCATATATATGCACATATACATAATTATATGTTTGTGTATAGTGTGTGTGTGTGTGTGCGTGTGTGTGTGTGTGCGTGTGTGTATTTGCCATCTGGCCCTTTAAAGAAAAATTTGCTTACTCCCAAAACAGAAGAAAGAGCACACACACAATATGTACTGGGGTCTATATGTACTGACTTCGGTTACTGTTGCCTCAGTTTCCCCATAGGTAAAATGAACCACAAAAATCTCTGGGATCCCTTCCATTCTAAGACTTTACATGCACAATACGAGACAGTTCTCTTAAAATATACTTGTCTTGATGATATCAGCACCCTCACATTTGCGTAAACCATGACAAACAATAATTACGAAGATGGGATGTAGAAGGGCTCCTGTAACAAAGGCAAAATTCCCCAGAGAAGCTGCAATTTGAGCAGTAAACTGGGAAGTGGGGTTCAAGGAAGCAAAGGAAGCCTGGAGAGGACAATAGATACAGGGTTCCTACCATGCATTCGTTAGCCCTGTTCTCTGCCTAAAGGAGCTTTGTGACTCAGATTACAAATTTCTCATCTATGACTAACTAGCAAAAAAAAAAACCCAAAAAAAGGAAAACACCCATGGTGTGTGTGTGTATGCGCATGTAACATCTGATTTGACTACAGCAGCAAGAAATTGGTCTTTTGTGAATTGATGTGATTTAAAGACGCCTACAAACTAAAAGTATGGTACTCCAGGAAGAGATGAATAAAATACCAGTGTTTTATTGGAACGATGCTGAGCAGCTAAAAAATTGTGGCATTCTAGAAATGGAGAAATTGCATCTTTCAGATTGCCAGCATGCGAGAGTGTACCCTGGAAATACGCTATTTGGCCGCACTTCAGCTACCATTAAGCATACCTGATATTTTTCTGTCTTCTCGATGCTGCTATGCCGACTTGGAAAGGGGGTTGTAGAACATGTTCGCCAGTAGAGCAAGTCCCATTCTGTCCTTGATGGGATTCCAAACCCGGGATTCCATAGTCTCTCTTCCGTGGAGGGAAACTCAATCCATTTTCATACTGTGTGAAAATGTTGAGTGATTGAAATGCTAACATAGATCCTTTCCAACCAGCATTTTATATGAAGAACATCTGCTTGGAAATTTTCTGCTCCAAGTATTATTGAGGGAAGAAATGCCGAACTTCTGGAGAACGGAAGTTTCTCTTTGGGAGAAGGTGAATCACTATGAGGATCATAGATGAGGCCAGCGTGTGTTTCCTTTTCCCGAGTGTGTCACTTGGAGTAAAAATCTTCCCTTCTTTTTTTGGTATCTTACATTTGTTCTTGAAATAGCCAAAGTGAGGTATTCTGTGTCAAATCAGTGTGGCAACTACATTTCTAGTGTAGAGATTCCTTATAAAAAGACCCGATTCTTAACAAATGATCTCTTTTCTACCCAACTTTCTAGTCAGGTCCGTGTTCTGTTTGCAGTCGAGTAAGGCTTGATCTCTTGTTTTGAAAGAATAACATGTCAGAGTTACCCAATTTTCCAACTGTGGGTTGAGAATGACATGGCCTCTTTGAGCCTCAAAGTTCCCACTACAGTTCTTCATGCCAGTGAAATGGGTTCTGTCAGGAAAGAATGAATAATACCTGACTAAAAAAGAAAATTCAATAATATTCAATAGCTGGATAGGTGACAGCCCCTTTTCTTTGGTGATGTTTTTGTAACTTGTAGACAAAGAGGAGGTTGGGAAGAGAGTGAATGGCAAGAGGAAATGTAATTTAAATCTGCATTCCATGGAGAGGGCTTTGAATACAGGGCTTTGCCAAGTCTCAGTCCCTTCCAGGGCCCTTTGGAGACTATCATATCATTTAGTCTGACTTCCAGGTCACCCCTATATTGCAGCCTTCAGTGAGCTGCCTTCCCACTGTGCTTGTCACAACCCCACAAACAGGACTCAGAAAATACAAGAACAAGGGACGTGCCTTTGAAAGTTCAGTGTGGAAAGTTTAGGACCCCAGAAAGAAGCTCCACTTCAGAGAGTAAAGAACTCTGCTCAAAGAGGTAGAACTGGGGGAAATACTTATAAATGTTCCTTTTATGCTTGGCTCAGGGCACTTTGCTGGGCTCGGGGCAAATTTTAAAGTGACTGAGCTTGACTGGAGAACTTTAATGGTTAGATCATCAATATTAGGGCTGGAAAGCAAGAAATGATTTCACATTCTTGCTAGTAGAGCGCCATGTAAGGTGGGTTGATTGCACTGATACAGGAATGTGTTAGTTTATGTGACTATAAGGCGAAGTCCTTGTTGATGAAAGTACCTCATGCTATTAGAGACGAAGACACAGAGTTTGCCTAGCTTGGACCTGTGAGCCCCAAGAAAGTCACACAAGGACATGGGGACAGTGGATATTGTTCACAGAGGATGGGAGAGCAGATGTGAGAGAGGTGGATGGTTGTGGCAAGTGGCAGGTGGTGGTGATGCCAGTAGTGGTGGTAGCGAATGTCCACTGGGCAGATTGCAGTGTAGACAGTGGCATCCCTCCCAACAGGCTGTTGGTGGCCCACGACTGGATGCGGGCTTCTGTCCCTCCTTTATCTCTGCTGGTTTCTTCAGGCTTACTTCTCCAGTGTTCTTAGAGTTCTATGAGCTACCCAATATCTGTTCCTACATTTTCTCTCTGTTCTTAGGTTATTCGGCATCAGCTACTATACTTGACAGTCAAGATTCCTCCCTGGAATGCTATTGACTCGTGGTCAGGAATAAGAACGTGACTTTCTGTGCTATACAATGGCGAGATACAATGATTGCTCTGGGTTACCTGACCTAGGATCTTTGGACAACAAAGTGACTAATGCAATGGAACAGTATGAGGAACCCAAGAAAGTCAACGTGTGGGGGGCAGGATGGCCACTTCTAACACAGAGAATGACAAGCATAAGTCCCTAAATCCTTGGTGAAAGGGTAGAATAAACAAAGACGCCATGATGGCTGGTTTAGAGAAAAAGAAATAACAACACCACCACACCAAAACTCTACATTTCTGCAGCTATAGATCTGAGACGACCAAAAATTACATAAAGAGATTAATTCTTTGGTTACTGAACATCAGGTTCTTTTGAATCAATGTCTCAGTAGGTCTCTTAAATGAGGGTTCAGGCATTGATCAAGAGAGATTGACATGCCAAAAACTAGAGCAGATTTATGGGGAGATTCTGAGGACTCTGAGGATATGCAAACTCCAAGCCCACACTCAGTATCCTCCACCAGCCAAAGAGCTCCCTCCCCCAGTGTTTCAAGAAGTTGTTTATCCTTTATCCATGACTCTGATTTCCTTCAACTCTCGGTTTCCAGAACTAGAGTCAGGTCCTGCTGTACCCTAAGGTGCTATGAGAATGCGTGCGTAATGAAAGAATGACAGGAACTTGCTACTTTATCAGAAGAAAAGAAAATTGAGTAAAATATGTGCCAGTAGATCCTAAGCCAGCTTGACCTAGGAAGGTGTCCCACAATGTTAGATCAATCTGAAGTGAATGACATGAGTAAGCTCATCAGAGATTCTAGATGCGATTTGCTACTCCAAAACTAGTTTTCGTTCTAATTTTTTGTTCTAGTTGTTGGTTGACTGAAATGTAGGCTGAGTGAGGTTTAGATATGAGAAACTACTTGATATAATATAAAGGTCTTGAGGGCAGAGGAATTTTTCAGTGGATTTATTATATCGCTTCCAACCTCTCCCTAATAATATCAAAAGCAAGAGAAATATTATACTGAGCCTTCGCAAAGGGACTTGTAACCATTTACAGGGATGAATGTACTGGCTTTCTGGGTACTATTAAACAGTGGCTCTGAGTTAGTAATAATTCTGGGAATGTAGAATGTCATTGTAGTTGAGCAGTTAGAGTGCAGTTTGAACCCAAATCCACCTCACAAATGCCTGGGGGGCTCCTAAAACTTTACTGAAGTTGATTTTTTTCCCTGTTCTTATGTGTTGGAATAATTATCTGTACATGTTGAAAGAATTACCTTTGGCAGTTGGAAGAATGGGCTATACAGATGTCCTTGAAGTTCCTCTCATTTAACCAAATAGCAAATCATTTCTGAAAAATACAAAAGAATAGTGTTGCTATCAATAATATGGAATGGTAGGCGTTTGGCATATGTCAGGGATGGCTGGGTTTCAAATTTGGGAT
Organism: Hyaena hyaena; assembly: GCF_003009895.1. NCBI lineage: Eukaryota > Metazoa > Chordata > Mammalia > Carnivora > Hyaenidae > Hyaena > Hyaena hyaena. The sequence goes on along the minus strand of NW_024081145.1, from coordinate 332,567 downwards.
GGATTATTATCTACAGAATCAGATGATCATTCTAATTGCGGCTGCTGGCCCCAATATAGGTTTCTTAGTGGATCAGTTCCTGGTCTGGCAAATTCTTTGTCTCTGTCCCAGGAAGAACATCAGAAGCATTTCTCTTCCTCCTGGTAGGGTCATCAGTACATCGTCGTATTCTTACCTCATGTTTGAATCTTTAATCTGAATCTTAATTCAGATTTATTCATAAAGGCAGTAAAAAAGTCATGGGTAGGAGGTTCTAATATCTTTGAGATTTTTGATAGTGAGTGCTCCCTGTAGGCCAGGGTGGGCAGTAGGGAAACATGACTTCCCAGCATGAATGGGGATGATGGGATTGTGGGAATGTGGAAACAGGTGGCATCAGAGGCAAGGTTGATGTAATTGCCATAATGGGCAGAAAGGCTAAAGCAGCAATTAAGGTGCCTTTTTCTGCAGGTATCTATTATGATGGCTAATGGTGATGTTCCTAAATGAAGCGGATGGGAATTGGTGTTGCTAAGGTGTTGCTTCATTTGCATAATCAGGAAAAGCTAGATTTGGTGTTGCTAAGGTGTTGCTTCATTTGCATAATCAGGAAAAGCTAGATTTGGTGAATAGGGCAAGATTCCGGGTCCATTCATAGATCCAGAGTGATTGACTGAAGGGGAGGCTGGGTCCCCTTAGGAGAAGGATCTACACTTTCACTAAACATAAATGGATAGACAGAAGAGAGACAGAGAGAGAGATTTCTTCAAATCCCTCCTAAAATGAATCTTTATCTCTTCATTAGGGTAACTGAACCCTAGGAAAAGGAGGATGCCGAGAATCTTTGAGGTCAACTGGACACAAAGTGAAACTGATACCAGGGAATCTGATAAAGCCAAACTGGTTCTATAGTTAGAGTCAGAGCTTAGGTTAAAATCAACTACCCTGCAATCCATCAATCACACTTAGGTATTTACTCAAAGGCTATATAAATGCTAATACAAAGGGAGACATGCACCCTGGTGTTTATAGCAGTATTATCAACAATAACCAAATTATGGAAGCAGCCCAAGTGTCCATCGACTGATCAACGGATCAAGAAGATACAGTGATTTATATATTTATAACATATAAATGTTTAAATATAAATATGTATACTTATATGCACACACAATGGAATATTACTCAGCCATAAAAAGGATGAGGTCTTGCCATTTGCAATGACAGGGATGGAACTAGAGAATATTATGTAAAGTAAAATAAGTCAGTCAGAGAAAGACAAATATCATTTGATTTCACTCATATGTAGAATTTAAGGAACAAAACAAATGAACATAGAGGGAGAAAGGGGGGGGGAGGAAAACCAAGAAACAGACTCTTAACTGTAGAGAGCAAACTGATGGTACCAGAGGGGAGGTGGGTGGGGGATGGGGTGAAATAAGGGATGGGGATTAAGGAGTGCACCCATTGTGATGTGCCCTGGGTGTTGTGTGGAAGTGTTAGTGTTGAATCGCTCTATTATATACCGGAAACTACTGTCACATTGTATGTTAAATGGAATTTAAATAAAAAGTTTTAAAGAGCTTATTAGATAAGTGAGATTTTGGCCGAAACCAAATTGCTTACATTAGGCCATCAGATCTACACGTGGTTATTTTATCGTTTCCAAATATATAATTGTAATCGATGTATTTAGCAACTGGTAGATTTCTCAATTTTATTTTCTCCATATAATGATTACAGCTCATGATATTAAGAAGAGCCAAATGGAGCCTCTATGACATACTCAGAACCAGGACTTAATTCCTGCAGGAACTGCCGGAATTAGTGCCGACATCAAATACTTGAATGATGCCTGGGTGGTCGTTCTTACTCCATCTCCTTTCAATGAGCCATTCTGGTCTCTGAAAAAAACAGATGGGTCTTTACAAATGATAATGACCTCCATAAACTTAACAAGGTGATAACCCCAAACACAGCTGTTGTGCCAGATGTGTTATATTTACCGGACAATCAACACAGGCTCTGGACCTTGGTGTACGGCTGTCAATTTCGTGAATGCTGTCTGCTTTGTACTCCTTAGGAAGAGACTCAAAAGCAGTATGTATTTGCATAGCAAGGGCAGCATTACGCCATCTCCGCGGATCCTGGGTCCACCAAAACATGCCTGTTTCCATCATAGTACAATCTAGAGATTTCGATCATCTTGAGATTCCTATATGTTTGACATCAGACTATAGTAACCAGGTTAGTGGTTAGTGGCAAGCACTAGAATACTCTGACAGCCATATGCATCCCGCATGAGGATATAATCCCCATGAAGCGTAAATATCCGTGACACCGATATAGTGGTAAACTCATGGATTTCTTCCAAGATAAAAGACCCACTGCTGTACCTTGTTCTTATCACTAAGAAAGAGACATGGTGCTTGGTGGGCCTCTGGGTTTTGGAGGCAGCATATGTTATGCTTGTAAATAGTGTTCTCACCCATTTATTATGTGACCTAACACACTGCCAGCTCTGAGTGGGACACAGAGCAAGAGAAGTTCGGGATTGGAGCTCCAGCTGACATGCCACTGGACCATTTTGATCCAATGGATCCAATGGTCTTGAGGTTACCTGGAATAAATAAGGATCATGCAAGGAGCTTCTGGAAAGTCCCAAAAGGGAAGTTTGGGCACAGGTCCTTAGAGTTCTAGGAGAAAGCCATGACTTTCAGAGCCGAGAATCTCCTTCATCTGGGTTCCCTCTTTAGATTATCTTAATATTGGGGCACCAGGGTGGCTCAGTCTATTAAGCATCCGACTTTGGCTCAGGTTGTGATGTTGCAGTTTGTGAGTTTGAGGCCCTTGTCAGGCTCTGTGCTGACAGCTCAGAGCCTGGGGCCTGCTTCAGATTCTGTGTGTCCCCCTCTCTCAGCCCTTTCCCTGCTCATGCTCTATGTCTCTTATCTCTCAATAATAAATAAATGTTAAAAAAAGAAAAAATAGATTATCTTAATATCATATGGCTTTGGCCATTTGTTTTGCTGGAGCTCTTTCCACAGAGATGAACTTCAGTGGGTTCACAGATTCCTAGCACCTGAACCAGTGCCTCAGTGTCTACGTCCTACCACTTCCTGTGGAGAAAAGAAATCTCCCCAGAGACTAGAGCATCAAGCAGTATTTCTTACTATCCAATTTGGAAAATGATTTGTCAAGGAGATTTAGAACCCAATGAGGGAAAGACTAGAATATTTATGTCTAGGAGTTTAGAGGAAGTCACGCCAATGGATTTCCCGGAATGGGCTTAGAATGTAAAACATATTGGTATTCCATGTGAAAGCCCACAAAAGATCTCTACTAAAAAGCTCTCTAGAGTTAAGAATATGCCAGTCATGGGGCTTGCTTAATGAGTTCAGGAACTAAATGTTTACAGAGGCAACAATACAGGTATACGTGGGTCAGGAGCTTGGATTTAACCTCTTCCGCTCTGACCTGACTTCTGCAACTGGTGTGCCCAATTAGCAGAGACCAACACTGAGTCCCAGTGTGGGACAGCAGCCAACAACATGCAGGTCTGGTGATCTTATTAGACTTCAGTTCATCCCAGAATGGGATACAATCTCTGTTCACTGAGTAGACCCTTATTTTGGATTATTTTCCCCCCTTGCCTTCTGTGCTTTTCCAACTAGTAGCCTATGGGGGCCTCCTAAATGTAATCTACATTGACCTGGTGGCTCAATCCAAATTTGCTCCTCAGTGAAAGATGCATGATTATGGATGATACCAGTGTCGTTCTTTGGTCTTAGTGTGCACTCTGAAGTAGCAAGCCATACGGAACAGTGGAGTAGCCTATCGAAGATCCAGTTATGACACTATCTGTGAGCCAGTTGTTTGCCATAATAGGTGATTGAACCCAGTTTATCCAAGAAAAATAGGGTTGTTGCCAGGGGGAAAGAAGAAGTAGGGATAAAATGTTGTGTGTTCTTTCTACACATATCATCTCCTGCATCTCCATGTGGGCAGGAGCACCTAGGACTCTCTCCAGTGTCCATGGCTTTCGATCCATCCGAAGTGAAGAAAATTATAACTCTCCAGTTTCACTTGTTCTCCAAAAGTGATGAAAATTCTGAGTGCGACAGTGACCAATGGTGATGGTTTTGCCTATAAAGTGCAATTTGACTTCTGATCTTCCATAACAAAGCTGGATGACATAACTGGTGAGACTGGCTCCTCGACATTTGTGGGGATACAGTGCAGATGTGAATGTATTTTGAAAATGTGAGACGTAGTTACAGGTGTTAGGCAGAACATCCACTTGCAATGGATGTCACAGTAATAGGAAGAATGATAAGCTCTATGTAGGTTTTATAGAAACAAGACTGTGTGGCCTCTGCTATATTTCTGGTTATTCAGTGCCAAAGTCCTTCCTTTTAGTTTTCTCCTCACTCTTAAAATGAAAGAAGAGAGATATTCCCTCTCTTCACTTTCCAGAAGGTAGAATATGGGACATGTTCTAGGCTAGGACAATCAGATGAAACAGCCCAGTGGTTTAAATCTTGAAGGCATGATGTGGACACACACACAGGAAAATGACACAATTCTCCAGGAGCTGGCCAGAGTAACGGTATACTGACAGGTGTCCAGCAGTGGAGACCCAGATCCCTCTAATCAGACCGCTGGGCCATGTGATGACCTTGACAATGGGTGTTCTCACCTCCTGTCTTCCGAGCTTGATGCCCTAAGCCATTCCCTTTCCTCTGAAGTCATCCAGCGTTGGCGTCTGCTGTTTGTAACCAAGAACCCTGAGAAAGAGTCAGGTGAAGTCAGGAGGAGACAGAGCTATTCTTAATGGTATGTAGCAGGAGGCGTCTCATAGACTGTGATAGGTAAGTAAGGACAACGGGAAGTTACACACGAGGTTGAATTTGGAACCTCCAGTCTCTCTGTGATATTTTATTCTTGAGCTCCTGAAACAATGGCTGGAGGAAGGGGAAAAATAGTCAGATTAGCGACATCACTCTTGTATGTATTTTTTTGCGATCCTAAGTGGTTGTTTGTGTATGGAGTTTATTTCAATAGGATTTATGTAAAGCCTAGGCTTTAAGACATGAAGATTTTTTTTTTTACTAAAAGGATTTGAAATGAAAGAATGGGCCTTTTTAAAAAAATTTTTAATGTTTATTATTGAGACAGAGAGAAACAGAGCATGAGTGGGGGAGGGGCAGAGAGAGAGGGAGACACAGAACCTGAAGCAGGCTCCAGGCTCTGAGCTGTCAGCACAGAGCCTGATACGGGGCTCAAACCCACAAACCATGAGATCGTGACCTGAGTCAAAGTCAGACACTTAACCGACTGAGCCACCCAGGCAACCCTAAGACTGGCTCTTTTTTAACCATGACTGAGACTTTTGCAAATGTGCGGCAGGTAACATAGGCAAAGATGTTCATCACGGTGCTATGTAGCAGAGAAAAAATTGGTTAGAGACTCTGTTTCAAACAATAGAAGAAAGATGAGGAAAATATGGCAGAATATATGAATTCACCAAACATCTTATTTATGTAAACTTTGATGACTTCACAAAATACTTGCGATACAACATTTGGGATACAGTGTTCACTGAGAAAGATAAAGTTGTGCACTGGATAATTTCAAGTTTGCAAATACACTCACATGTTCATGCCCATGAAACATTCTAAAGGGAAATATATGACTGCAGTGGCTACTTTATGAATTTATGTATGTATGTATGTATGTATTTACTTATTTATTAAGTAGTCTCCATATCCAACATGGGGCTTGAACTCACGACTCTGAGTCGCAGGCGCTACAGACTGAGTCAGCCAGGGACCTGCCATTTTATATTTTAATAAATTTTTGTAGGGGCGCCTGGGTGGCTCAGTCAGTTAAGTATCTGACTTTGGTTCAGGTCATGGTCTCACAGTTCACGAGTGTGAACCCTGCATCAGGCTGTCTGCTGTCAGCACAGAGCCTGCTTCGGAACCTCTATTCCCCTATCTCGGGGCCTCTCCCCCATTTGCGCTCTCTCTCTCAAAATAAATAAACTTTAAATAAATAATTAAATAAATATATTGATTTTTTTTTTTTTGGTGATTTTCAGATTTCTACAAAGGGCAGGTATAGTTTCCACCATGAGATAAAAATTATACATGACAGTTGCTGTCGTTACGAATGTCAGATTAGAACCTAAAGGTTGTAAAATATATTAATGGTACAAAAGCAACATTTGAATAATATCTATCAATTCTACAGTAGTAGTGCATCGAGGGTGAATTTCCTGATTTTGATTACTACCCTGTGGTTATGCAAGCAAATGTCCTCATTCTTAGGAAACACACGCACCATTGTATTTGGGAGTAAAGAGACAAGTTATTTTTGAATGAGAGGAGGTGGGCAGGGGAGAGGGGGAGAAGGAGAGAGATAAGCAAACAAAACGTCAAGTGTTAATAATTGGTCAATCTACATGAAAAGGATATGGTATTCATTCTATGGTTCTTCCAACTTCTCTCTAAGTTTGAAATTATTATTTTTTTTCACTCAGAACATATGTCCTATGATGATATTATCACCCATTAGCTACCTGATTTATTGGGGGGGGTGGTGCAGAGCTCCTCTTCTGACCTGTGTGTTGCAAAGATTGTAGACTTTGGAGTTACAACACATCTGGCAGAATCCTAGGCCTGTTGTTTATTAACTGCATGACCATTGGCAGTTTATTTACTCCCAAGAGACTCAATGTCCTCCTCAGGAAAATGGGGATAATAATATTTCCTTTGTGAAGATCAAAATGTGTGTGAATTGCCCAACATACCATTTTATTACCGCTGTGCAAAAAAAAAAAAAAAAAAAAAAATTGCAAATTGCTTTTAGCAAATAGGTAATACATTCTCCGAAAGTGCTAATCAGCATTGCCTTGATTATTGTTAAGCTCCGACTCTTTCATTCATCATTGTGCTTGGAAGAAGCAGAACTCTGCTGGTGTCCCTCAAGCACAAAGCAGAGAGGACTCTGAACAGTTGAGCAATGAAAAGAAAAATAGTTACCACTCACTGATCATTTAAACTCTGGGCCAAGTACTGTATCAAGGGTTTTTGTTTGGTTGGTTATTTGCTTGCTTTTAAACGGATCATTCATTTAATCCTTACCACAATGCTCTGAGGTAGAAGAGGTAGAAAATCCTTTTGGAGCGATTTCACAAATGAGGGAAGCAGGAAGAGGTTAAGAAACTTCACTAAGATCACACCCCTGAAGGTGCCAGCCGTAAGCTGAGATGCTTGCGTTCTTGAGCCTATGCTGGTCATTCACTATCCTGCACTTTGCTTCTCAGACTTCATATGAAGCTGATTTACCGGGAGATCTTGTTAAAATGCAGATTTTGATGCTGACATGGATGAAAATGTAGATCCGGGAGCAAGCGCGAGTGCGAGCTGGGATCTCACAGTTCTAACAAGCTTCTGGATGGTGTCCATGCTGGTGGCCAGTGCGTGTGGGTCACACTTACTAGGAGAGGGGATCCAGAAGACGAAATCCAGCTTGTATTTGTTGCGTGGGTTCAGGTGACACAGGCTTGCTTCCAGCTTCTAGGCTTGCCGTCCCTACCCTCGTCCCTCTTTACCCAGCACCCCACGTGCGCTGTAATTCACCAACAGTACAGGCTGTCACGCTCACACTCCCGTGCTTTATCCCATCGCTGTTATGTGATCTCGTGCATTTACGCCTCTATCCTGCTCCTTCTGCATGAAAGGGTCCCCTCCTCAGGATGTCACAGCAATAAATACTTGCCTGATCTTTTTCAATTCAGCGTCATTCGTCGCTTCCTCTTAGAGTGTCATGAACACACTCTTGTTTTTAGGACTGATGTTTAGTCTGAACTTCTGGCTCTTCCACCAGAGTGGTGAGCAAGTCAAGGGCTGTTGTGGTGCTCTGTTTATCTGCATATCCTTAACCCCCAGCAAGTGCTCCTCCCCTACAAGGTACTCAATAAATATTTGTAGAAGGATGGATAAGTGAAAAATGATTGGCTAGGGGCACTTGGCAGGCTCAGTCGGGTAAGCATCTGACTCTTGGTTTTGGCTCAGGTCATGATCTCGGAGTTAGTGGGTTTGAGCCCCACCTTAGGGCTCTATGTTGACAGGGAGAAGCCTTAGGATTCTCTCTCTCCCTCTCTCTCTCTCTCTCTGCCCCTCCCCTATTCACACTCTAGCGCACTCTCTCTGTCAAAATAAATAAGTAAACTTTAAAAAAAATGATTGGTTAGGGGTGCCTGGGTGGCTTAGTCAGTTAGGTGTCTGACTTTGGCTCAGGTGATGATCTCACTGTTCATGAGTTTGAGGCTCACATCAGGCTCTGTGCCGACAGCTTCGAATTCTGTGTTACCCCTCTCACTGCCTCTCCCCTGCTCACACTCTTTCTCTCTCTCTCAAAACAAATAAACATAATTTTTTAAATGATTGGCTACATGAGTGAGTAGAGAAGGAAAAGCTGTGAGGCCACATTTTTTAGACTAGAGCAGTAATCTGCAAACTGTTAGGATTTTTAGAATGGTAGCTACCTTCTAAACAATTGGGCATGAATCATATACATATATGTGTACACACATCTTATTGTATTTATAACTTATACATTTTATTTTATATTATTTTATTTTATTTTAAGGGTTTTTTTTTATAATTCATTTTGAGAGAGAGATAGAGAGCATGAGCAGCGGAGGTGGAGGGAGAGAGAATCCCAAGCAGGCTTCTCCCTGTCAGCGAAGAGCCAATATGGGGCTCAGACTCACAGATGGTGAGATTGTGACCTGAGCCAAAATCGAGAGTTGGACCCTCAACCAACAGAGCCACCCAGGTGTCCGTTATGTACATTTTAAAACAAACAGAAATATATTAAGCAAGAATGATCTAAAAATAAAAGAAGTAAAATGTTTAATATTTTATTAGCACCGAACGGGCTCTAGGATGAGGAGTATGCACCCAGCTCAGAGACCCCTGGGCCAGAATGATAAATGAAGTTGCTACATTCACTAAGGGGTAGAACTCATCAATGAATATAAATCCAGTGAAATAAATAGAAAAGAAATAGGTCCAGGTAAGTATAGGATTTCCAGGGCCTGGGCCTTTCCATTCCTCTGAAGACAGAGTCAAAAATTATACAAGGTGACCGAAAACCCAACCCAAGAAATCTCTGAGGCTTGATAGCAAAGTGGCTTCTCTGCCGAGAGCCAGTGACAGTATCGTGACACTAAAACTGGAGAAACGCAAGGCCCCAGGGGCCCAAGGGGATAATTCAAGACTCACCCCCCAATACACTCTGGCTGAAAATTAAAACACTTTATTTAGCATCAGATAATTTGAAACCGGAGTTTAATGGCCTTTCATAGGTAGAAAGAGGTCCCTTGTTCATTTTACCTTGTTGCTGAAATTAAACATTTAAGCCTTTAAGGCACTCATGTCCTTGTTGGATGAATAGGAAAGCCTATCCAGGGCAAGGTGCCACCCAAGAGGAGAAGCAGGAACATTTGATTCGGCTACTAAGGATGTGAGGCCAAGGTGTATGGACCCACTTCCTTCCTGGCCCTCAGGCAGGGGGTTCACATGAATGGGGTAGATGCTCCCCAAAGTGACCTCATCACTCACGCATATTCCAAACCACAGAGCTAGGCCTGCATTGGGTGCACCTGTATTGAGTTGTAATTAGATATAGTTAATTGTGCCAGTTAACTCTGGCTTGTTTTCCCTTTCTCATTCATGCTGACATCTCCTCTCTAACTTAGATGCCCCACTTCTGAGCTCCTATGGCCCCCGAACAGACCGTGTTGCTAACAGTTGAATGAGTGTGTGATTAAGAGAAAGAAGTCTCATCCTGGATGGCTTGGGTCCAAATTCTGCCCAAGCTGTGCAACTTTGGGCAAACTACTTTACTGCCTCTTCTACTTTTGGCCTCAGTGTTTTTCACCTGTAAAATGGGGATAATAAAAATGTTTTCCTTCTAAAACTATTGCAAGGATTGAATGAGGTACATATTTAAGGTGCTCAGAACAGTACCTGATAGAGTGTAAGCACTGTGCACTCTATCACATTCTACATTACTGTAGGAAATGTTGGCTAATATTACAATGCTTAACACAATGTCCTATAGGCCCTGATTTGCTTTGCTGCCTTTCTGATCAGATCTGCCTGTCATTTCTGTAAGGTAGGATCTATATCTTATATATCTTTGCATTTCCGGTTTGTGCACAGTAAATCTGGCATATGATAGATTTATGATAAATGCTTGTGGAATGAATCAATGAAACCACACATTGTTCGAGAAAGGGGCTTAAAACATAATTTTATTCCTTTCTTGTAGAGAGAAAGATATGCTATAAGTAAATTTTATATACTTATCTGCCACCCCTTAATCATTACACAATTCTGATTGGTAATCAATATTGCCCCTCCCTGTATTTCTAACATCCATCTCATTATAGATTGTATAACCTCACTTTGCTGATTAGGTGTCAATAAATCCCCTCTAAGTTGTAGAACAGTTTTTTTGAGAGAGAGAGTAGGGGGAGAGGCAGAGGGAAACGGAAAGAGAGAATCTTAAGCAGCCTCCACGTCCAGTGCAGAGCTCAACATGGGGCTCAAGCCCACGAACGGTGAGATCATGATGGCCGAAATCAAGAGTCAGATGCTTAACCAACTGAGCCACCCAGTAGAACATTTTAGATGGAACCCCAGTGAGTGATTCTGAAAGCAAAAGCAAAATTACTGCCGTCCCCATATTCTGACCCTCATCTGGTAGCCGGGTTCAATTCCTCAGATTGCTGCAGGGTCTCGTCCTGCCGGGGGGGGGGGGGGGGGGGGGGGCTGAGAGTCCATGGCAGTGTCACAGACCTGGTCATCTACATGTCCTGTCCTGCTTACTTGTTTTGCTTCCTCTTTCCATGTCTCTCTGTTATCCGTGTCTGGTAATGTTTCCTCTAATGTCTTCACACTTCCCTGTTGCTTACTTAGAAGTGAATGTGTTACTCATAGTAAAGTAGGGGGGCAGATGGACTCTCCCATGGGAACCAGGATAGACGGGGAGGCGGAGCAAGATTCCAAACAGCCTGGCCAACTCTGTAAGGTAGAGAGCTGCCTGGGACTGGTTTCTCTGGAAGTTTTTACACATTTAGTGCTGCATGGGCCATCAAAGTCTACTACAGCATGGGAAAACCCTTTGGCCTGTGAAGAGTCAACCCCAAAGGAAAAAAATATTTAATGCTCAGAGTTTATTTTTTATTATAAAGTTTGGCGACAGTGATATTTTGTATCAATTAACTCCAAGTTAAATTACTCATGCACAATCTATCAAATGGAAAGGTTCATCATCTGAGCAAAAGAGTCAGTTCATTGTGATTATCTAATTCTGCTTAAAGAACATGATTAGGTACATTTTAATAGCAGTATCCAGAGGCCTGACTATAAGCTTATATTTCTCATTAACAAAACTTCATGCTTGGCTAGCAGGCCTTGAACTGTGATCAGCTACAGTAAGAAAACACTGCTTTTGGATCTGTTAAATCATCAAGACAGCACACTCTTAATTAGACATTTAAGCTAAAATTAGTGCTTAAACATTGGGGCTTCCTTTAACTCTTTCTTAATTTTTCTCCCCCCACAAAACACAGACGTGCCATTTCCTGCCTGAATCAATGCAAAAAGGCTTTGAGACAGGAGCTGGGGGTGGGGTAATTTCACTTCTTCAATCTGCCTGCCATCTACAAAAAAAAAAAAACCACTGATCAAAAGCAGATGGATTGAATTGATTATTAGCGCCTGATTGCTCCTTGAGCAGGCTTCCAGTTTGCAGTGCATCAAGTGACCATCTCTCTTTTCTGTCTGGATCTACACATGTAGCCCACTGCTTCAGACACACTTAAAGATGATCCAAGCACCATTTTAAAGACCAAGCAGACCCTGTGGACTGCATAAAAGCATATGTCCTTTTCATCCACTCAGTGAATGTCTTCAGTCATCACAGAACTCAGTGATTTGATAGCAAGTCATCTCGCCTTTTAAGTTTGCTCTGACAGAGAAAAGTGACATAAACACAGGCACACACTCCAAAACTAGATTTCTCTTCTCAGTATTTCAGATGGGGTTTAATAGCTACACTGCGTTCCCAAATCCATTAACCTTTGTGGACACACAGCTTTGCAAAATGTCTCCACACTTAAATTTCTTTACTCATCTCAAGTCTTGTCTTGCTTATTAACTAATTTAACTCTATCTGTCAACAGTATTTGTTACCAATTTAACTAATACCTCATGGGACGCCTGGGGGGCTCAGTCGGTTGAGCGGCCAACTCCGGCTCAGGACGTGACCTCAGGGTTCAGGAGTTTGAGCCCCGCGTCGGGCTCTGTGCTGACAGAGCTTCGGATTCTGTGTCTCACTATCTCTGTTCATGCTCTCTCTCTCTCTCTTTCAAAAATAAGTAAATATTTTAAAAATTAATATCTCCACCAAATACTTAAATAACTTGTGTCTACAAAACTGTAAGTATGTGTGGGGGGTGGATAAAGATTCATTATTCTATGATCACAATATATGAAGATGTGAAAATAGCAAATGTGGAGCTTACTGTCTTTTTAAAAAATGTTTGTTTGTTTGTTTGTTTAGAGAGTACAAGCAGAGGAGGGTCAGAGAGGGAAGGAGAGAGAGAGAGAGAGAGAGAGAATCCCAAGCAGGCTTTCCATGGTCAGCATGGAGTCTGATGCAGGGCTCGAACTTACGACCTGTGAGACCGTGACCTGAGACGAGGTCAAGAGCCAGACGCTTAGCCCACAAAGCCACCCAGCCACCCCAGGGCCTATGTTCTTGCCGAAGGGGACACTTGTGAGGATCAAGAGAGAGACCTATAAAAGCAAACCAATTCTTTCTAATGAACTCCATGAAGACTTATAATTTGAAGTCATCAGGTGCCTTAAGCCCCACCCCCCAGTGTGCTGGGAGAGAATCGAGCTCCCCACACTGCAGGACAGAAGAACCATATTCTCTGGAGAAACTGAGCTGGAGATGCTCTAGGATTGGATGCGTCTGTTGCGAGGAGGACATCTGGGGAATTAAGGAAACCTCTTTCTGGGAAACCTGAGTGGCTCAGTTGGTTAAGCATCAGACTTCAGCTCAGGTCATGATCTCACGGTTCATGGGTTGCAGCCCCGTGTTGGGCCCTGTGCTGACAGCTCAGAGCCTGGAGCCTGCTTCGGATTCTTTGTCTCCCTCTGTCTCTGACCCTCCCCTGCTCACGCTGCCTCTCTCTCTCTCTCTCAGAAATAAATAAAACATTGATTTTTTTTTAAAAAAAAGGAAATCTCTTTCAATAAATCCAGTCATTAGCTCTCCACAGTCTTCAGGATGCTGGCAACCAGGCATGTAAGCTCCACACAGCAAAATAGAAGTCCTTTCTCCAGAGAAATTGAATTTCCTCGAAGAAAAGATATACAAATACGAAGATAGTGGTGGCAGCAGGGGGAAGTTTCCAAAAAAAGTATCGGCTGGCCACTCATAGTGGCCACAATAGTAAAGTCAATCCGTTGAAAAGCCTCTTCTGTGCTTGCAGACATTCCAATTGGTTCTTCAATGTCTCCTTCTTAAACATGAACAGAGGGTCAAGGATCAGTAGACTTTCAGGGAAAAGTTTCATAGATGCAAAGGAGCAAACTTGAAAAGATAAAGAATTGGGGGGAAAAAACTGCAGGAAGCAGAAGTGACCTCCAAAATGAGTATACCTGATATCATCAATGAGATGATAAGGTAAGGTGCCCTTGAAACTATGTAATGATGATCTAAGAAGGAACTTTTAGACAATCAAGAATAAGCTCTTGGAAATTAAAAATATAGATAGAGAGTTGGGTAGGAAGCAAAATACGAGCGAATGAGATAACCAATTAGGAGATAGAACATTTGAGGAGGTCAAGGAACACAGAACAAAGGAAAACGTGCAGAGGGAATGATCAAGAAAATGTCGTAGAAACATTTCCAGACTCAAGGGACACGCGAGGCAAATCCTCATGAGAATTCAGGACAAAGGGATTCAAAGGAATCTTCCAGATTAAAAAAGCTTCCAGAAAGCAAATCAAAGGACCAAGAATAAACAAAGGCATCCAACTTCAAATGCGGAACTTTGGAAACTCAAAGACAGTGGCACTATGCCTTCACAAACAGGATAGAAAAGTATATTCTAACCTAGAATTCTATATGCAGCCAGATTATTATCATTCAGCTGTGAGTAACAAGGTCTTCAACACAAGAGACTAGTAAAGGATTTCCAGGACAGCCAAGGTTAAGTCTGTAAAGACAGCGGTACTGGAGGTCTAAAGAGAAATCCGTTCAGTCTGGAGCTGGAGAGGGTTCCAGAAGGGCTATCTCCAGAAGACAAATGAAAACAGATCGTCAAATGGTAAAGACTGGTTTTCAGAGACCTATCTCAGAGGCGAGACATGGTAAGAGCTTAGGCTCAAGGAAAACCAAGCCAGTCGAAAAACATTGATTAAAAATGGGGGGGAGGGACAGGAAGTTGTTACATAGGGGGGGAAAAGGTGGTCACAATATACTGTTTAGCTCAGCAGTGATCATTATAATAGATAATTATAGTAATAAAAACCATGAATATGGGTTTATGAAGCTTGTGATATTTTAGAATCTACTGGATATCTATACAATATATTGGAAAGATAAACTGAGGGGAAGAACTAGATCCTTACCTATCAAAACTATGTTAGTTTATTATGCTTTAAAGCAAATTACCAGAAAGTGGTAGGTGCATCGTATTTGGAAAGAAAGTGTAATTAATGAAAATAGAGGCAAAAGTGCTGGAAAATGGTTGCTTCCGTGGGATGGGAAAGGGGAGGGGCTGGGCAGGGATCTGATATCTTTAAGGAAGGTCTTTTAGTTTTATATGACTTTAAGGCCATGCATTATTCCTTTAGAATATTTTTAGAATATTGTTGGAATCTGAAAATAACAGCAAGTGAGGGTATATCCAATCTAATGTTCGGGCCAAATTGGTGCTTTGAAAACATTTGTCATATTCACTCTGCAGTTTCAGCCTCCTGCCTCACATGGGACCAGGTACACCTGGGGTCTGTGTACCTGAAGTTTGAGAAGCTTGGACTGGGCTGTGTCATAATCAGAATAGATACAGTTTTCGTTAGGTTTTCCCTCCTCTGACCTTCTTAGAGCCTCCCTCCATGCTAAGATGTTTTCATGTCCCCCATCTCTCTTTCTCTCTTTTTTTTAAATGTTTACTTATTTATTTTGAGAGAGAGTACAAGTGGGGGAGGGGTAGAGAGAGAGAGGGAATCCCAAGCAGGCTCCGCAACGGCAGCACAGAGCCCGATGCGGGGCTCCAACTTATGAACCGTGAGATCATGACCTGAGCCGAAGTCAAGAGTCGGACATGCAAGTGACTAGGCTGCCCAGGTACCCTTCAAGTCCCCTCTCTTAATGATTCCGTGTGTGGCCAGTAAGAGTCCAGAGTCCAGAGACACCTTTGTTGGTACAGACGATGAAAGCAAGGCTCAGGGACTGTCAGCAACTTGCTGATGTCACACAGCTAATCTTACGAGGGTTTCCAAGCTGTTCATTGAATGCCTGGTTGCAATGATGCTTTATTATAATCCTAGCCGGAGAGAGGTATGTCTATTTATATGTCCTTTAAATTTTTTCTCAGCTAGAGGCTGAGCCCACAGAGAGGCTGTTGAGCACCAGCTGTCTACGGTTTATATTGTTAATTCATTCAGCTTCATGCCTTATCCTCTCTGGAAATCACTGCCATCCTGCTCACCGGCAAACAATAACTCTGGGGCGCTTGGTGCTGCGGTTGCTAACAATATCAATTACCTAGTTTTCTGCCAATTCCTATTAGACTTTTTCTAACTGGAAAATTTACACTGTGTTATTGAATTAAAAACAGTGAAGGCTTTGGGGAATTTGAACTAATTAGCCAGCATTTGTAAACCCCTTTGTTGAAGATAATTTGTTGACACGACTAATGCAAACCTTTTAATTATGGGGGTCTGCACAGGCCACGGAAGGTGCCAACGGTGGCCATACTTGGCTGGGCACGGCGATGCCAACGTGGCAAAACTCATTTTTCTTTGTGATGGGGTACGACGCCCCGGCTCACTGGCACCTGACCTCGCATATTAGCATGTTTATAATTACACTTGGGAAAAGCTCTGGGCTTCCCAGGCGCCTGGCTGTGCCTTTTTTGGAGCGATTTCTCATCCGTGTCAGCAGGCAAGCTCCAAGTAACCACTTTATCCGTTCTCCACTTTATCATAAGCTGGTCCCTGCCACTCCCGCCCCACTGTTGATTCCTCTTAGAGCTCTTCGTCTTTCAGAAGTCATGATTGGATTTTTCACTGCTAAGACACTGCATTGATCATACCACGGAATTGTTTATTATCCAATCTGTGTGTTCTCATCATGTTAATAACTGCATGGCTTGCAGATACAGCTGCATCTGCCCTGGTAAAGGGGAATGGAGAAGACCGACGTCCCCTTTGGCTACAGCGAATCTAATGGTGTCGTTCTCTCTAATAAAGACTTAGAAAGGAACTGGGTCAAAACTTAAGTTGTGTTTCTTTGTGGTCTTTGGATACCAGGCTACTTAAATGCAGCTTTCTTGATGAGGGAGGGTGGCACCCAGTGTATTTGCTAAGAGTGATTCTGAGAAACAGTATCAATTCTTGTGATAGCCGTACATATTTTAATTAACGGAGTACTTCAGTTAAGATTTAAGGACCGGCTTACCAAATAACCTTAGCAAGGGCATTAAGGATAACTGGCATGAAGTTCCTTCCTTAGCAAATGCCTACTCAGATGTTTTAAATCCTAAAGAAAAGGTGGGCTGATAAATAATTGACTGTGTGGAAGAAATTTTTAATCCTTCTCATTTCTAGGTCCAATGAATACATTGTCACCTTGAAGTTACAAATTAATATCCATGACAAGTATTTTAATTCTTTTTTTTTTTTTTTTTTGAGAGAGTGAGAGATGGGAGACAGAATCCGAAGCAGGCTCTAGGTTCTGAACTGTCAGCACAGAGCTTGAAG
This sequence comes from Hyaena hyaena, assembly GCF_003009895.1. Taxonomy (NCBI): domain Eukaryota; kingdom Metazoa; phylum Chordata; class Mammalia; order Carnivora; family Hyaenidae; genus Hyaena; species Hyaena hyaena. The sequence goes on along the minus strand of NW_024081145.1, from coordinate 315,504 downwards.
TGGGGCTCGAACTCATGAACTGTGAGATCATGACCTGAGCTGAAGTCAGCTGCTTAACCAATTGAGCCACCCAGGCACCTCATGGCAAATCTTTTAAAGCACTGTACTCATATTTACAGGTATGCTGTAGACATGGGCTTAGGGGCTACTCTGCAGTATTACTTTCTAAGGCAGTGTCTGAAATCAAAGAGGCCATCCAACTCTTGCATTTCTACCCCACATTCTTCGTTCTGTGTGGAAGGTAATTAAAGTCTCTCTTGGCATTCGTAAAATGGTGGGGCGGGCAGGATGTAGAGGTCTTTCATTAAGATTCAAGGAGGGTTCTGTTCTCACTTCCTCCTGACTGTGTCCAGTGAGGCTATTTTTCACTTGATTTCCACGTATTTGTGCTGATGCGCAAGGAAGCGCTCTCACTGTAGCTGGCAGAGGTGGCCTGCTTTCCAGCCTTTACATCATGGAATTTTGCATCATCCCTAACGGCAGTGTGCAGGGTATCTTTCTGCTGAAAGGGACAAAACACAACTTGAAGACATTTGAGTAAAAAGGCGTTTATGGCTCCCAGAGTAGAAGAGTCGAGATTTGGCTTTATGCTTGCTGGAGTCGGATGCTCAGAGGTATTTGCCTCGCTGCAAATCTCAGCTGTACCTTCCTTTGTGTTGATGCGATTTCACGTAGGGTTTCCTCTAAGGGGCAGATAACCCACAGACACACACAAAACGTTGCCCGAATCCCCCCACCCCCCACCCCCAGCTGGGGTTTTGTCTTCGATGTTTTTTGCAGTCTCTTCAGGACTTAGGACCAGGGCGCCTGGGTGGCTCAGTCGGTAATTGGCTGATTTCGGCTCAGGTCATGATCTCACGGTTTGTGAGTTTGAGCCCCACGTTGGGCTCTGTGCTGATAGCTCGGAGCCTAGAGCCTGCTTCAGATTCTGTGTCTTCCTCTCTGTCCTCCCCCACTCACACTGTGTCTCTCTGTCTCTCAAATAATGAATAATTTTTTTTTAATTTAAAAAAGGAACTTAGGACCATGCTTGCCACATAGTAGATACTCAATAATATTTATTAAATGAATGAAAAATGGTTCTCCTTGGTTCCCATGCCCCATCTTAGAGCCTGGGGTTGGAGTCAGGTCCAGCTAATTCATGTGGCTAAATAATGGGTGCTATAAGGGGCACCTGGGTGGCTCAGTTGGTTAAACATCCAACTTCAGTTGAGGTCATGATCTCATGGTCCATGGGTTCAAGCCCCACTTTAGGCTTTGTGCTTACAGCTTGAAGCTGGAGCCTATTTCAGATCCTGTGTCTCTATCTCTTTCTGCCCCTCCCCCACTCATTCTCTCTCTCTCTCTCTCTCTCTCACTTTCTCTCTCTCTCCCTCCGTCCTTCAAAAATAAATAAACATTAAAAAACTTTTTAAAAGGGGTGCTATAAGCTGAATGATGGTGTTTCCCCCAAATTCCTATGTTGAAACATATTCCTCCATTGTGATGGTATTTGGAGTTGGGGCCTTCGGGAGGTGACTAGTTTTGTGAATTAATCTTACAAGCGGGATTAGTCTCCTTATAAAAGAGGCCTGAGAAAGCTCCCTTCCACCATGTGAGGGAGGATAATGGTAAAAGGATGGCCATTTATGGAGCAGGAAGCAGGTCCTCATCAGTCACTGAATCTGCCAGCACCTTGATCTTGGACTTCCCAACGTCCAGGAACTGTGAGAAATACATTTTTGTTGTCCAGAAGCCTCCCAGTCTAAGGCATTTGGGTATAGCAGCCGTGTTACATTGGCCAAATGGACTGAGACAATGAGAGTGTATGTTTCCCCAGGAACTGTTGCCAGAATAGAGGAAAATAAATACTAGACTGGAAAAGCATAATAGACGTCCACTACCCTGTGGCCAACAATAGTGTTCCATACAGAATTGCAGGAGAGTGAATATCTGGTCACTTGGGCTCCTAGGACTTCATTTCCTTTTGCATATCCATTGTTAGGAAAAGGTGGGACTGTGTCTTAAAGGGATATTCAGAAGCTGTTGCCAAAGGAAGTGGAAAAGGGACAGTGAGGTGAAACGACGTCTGCTCCAGACAACATCACTAGGACAGCCAAGTAGATTTAATTCAGGAGTCACAGAGCTGAAGGGCAAGCAAGTGAATGGGGTGGTAACGGGATGAAAAGTAATCTCTCCTTGCGTATCAGAGAATTTTCGAGTGCCTGAGAATGTGACAGGCATCATTTTCCGTTCTTGTGTGGGGAACACATTGCAACAGGGCACCGTAGGAAGCGTAAAACCCAGAGCCTCTTGGCATCGCCACATTTCCTAGTCTTCCTTGCGATTGGATTGGTCATGTGACTCGTTCTGGCCAACAAAATATGAGCCGAAGGGAGTGTGTTGTGCAAGGCCAAGATGGCTCAGTAATTGGTAGGTCTTCTTTATGCTCTCCTCTCTAATTTATTCCCACCTGCCTGTTATAGGATGCCGGGGAGAGCTTGGAGTCATAAAATAGAGCCACCAGGTAGAAATAACCGAGTGTCTAAGCCAGTACTTCAAAGAGCACCATATTATTTTCATTAGACTGAGATACGAGTGAGAAATAAAACGTGTTTGCATTCAACCACAGAGAATTGGGGGATTACTTGAATCAGCAACTAGCCTTAGTTCTTCTTCAATAATCTGCAGCATAAAAGCAGAGACATATTTGAGGGGCTTCTGCAATAATGCAGACTTGCGGTGAGGGTGGCTTGGAGCAAGATGGCAGCAGAAGTGATTGGAAGAGTGTTTAGATTTTGTATATTATGAAGACAGAGCCAAGGACAGAGCCAATTTTATGGAGGATTCGATGGGGGGGAACATAACAAAGGAGAAGCCTCAGTGATGACTTTAAGATTCTTGGCCTGAGCAATTCCAAGGATGGAGTTGACATTTACTTAACTATGGAAGACTGTGAAGAAGGCAGGGCCACGAGATGAAGGAAATAAAGAAATCAGGAATTCTGTGTCACACATAAAAGTCTGTGATATATTCAACTGGACGTTGCAGTAGGGATGTGAAGAGGACAGATGCACAAACATCTGGAGTTCAGAGATGTCTGGGCCAGAGATAGGAATTTAGGACTTGTCAGTGTTTGCGGAGGTATTTTCCACCCCAAGAGGAGATGGGATCGCAATGGAAATGATCATACACAGAGAATGAAAGCAGGCATTAGGAATGAACTTTGACAGTGGACATGTACAGATGGAGACAGTGAAGAGCAAGAAGTGTGGGGGACTTAGAAGTTGGAGACAAAACGGATAGAACTTGTGAGAGAATGTTCTACAAGCATGAGTGACTTAGAAGTTGGCATGATCATGTGACTTAGAAGTTGAAGCTAAAAGAGGTAGAAACAGACTTGTGAGAGAATGTTCTAGAGGCATGTGCAGCTTAGAAGTTGGAGCTCAAACAGGTAGAAGCAGACTCGCGAGAGAACGTTCTAGAAACAAAAAGGAAAGATTCATGTCAGATGCTGCTGATAGGTCACGTGAGAAAGGGAAAGATCGCTGACCCCTGGACCCAGCAATTGCAGAGACCATGGATGTCCCAAACAAGAAGTCGTCCAGTGACAAGTGGGGTAGGAGGAGACAAAAGTCTTGTTTTGACGGCCTTAAAGAGAGAATGTTCGGGGAGGGGAGAGAATTCAGAAAGCATGAACATAAACTACTTTTTTCAAGGAGGCTGCTAGCCAATACAGTGGCCCCCTGATTTTATTTGATGAGAAAAGGCAACTATTCTTTTCCTTTGCTGTAGACATCCGTTTCTATGTCTCTGTTGTGTGTCTCTGGATCAGCACCCCTCCCTACCCTGATCCCCATCACAGCCCCCGTATCTCTTCTTTTATCCCTTGGCCACCAGGCAGAGCGCCCTTGTTAATTATTCATTAATGGCTCCATTAGGTCCTATGCCAACTGCCTACAGAGGACCTCTTACGTGTCCAGCATCGTGCTGGATCCCAGCCCATCGTGGCAAATAAAACAGCTTACAAACTAGAGCAGGGCCTTCAAACCTTTTGATTGGTGACTCCCCTGAGACAATTTTGAAAAAACTACGATGCCCCTTTCACCCAGACTCCAAATTTTTTTAAAAATATTTTTATTTATTTCTAGGAGAGAGACAGAGACAGTGTGAGCAGGGGAGGGTCAGAGAGAGAGGGGAGTCACAGACTGAAACAGGCTCCAGGCTCTGAGCTGGCAGTCAGCACAGAGCCCGACGCGGGGCTCGAACCCACGAACCCCGAGATCATGACCTGAGCGAAAGTCGGACGCTTAACCGACTAAGCCACCCAGGCGCCCCCACCCAGACTCCAAATTTAAAATGAGATTTTTTTGTGTTCTAAACGTCTTCAGCAGGAAGGAAGGAGAGAGGGGCTCGCAAATGCTGCCTGGGGACCCACCATACTCCACGTCCAAATACATTAACGTTACACACAAGGAGTTTGTCATGGTCACCAGGGAGGAGAGACCTTCTGGAACCAAAGCAAGGGACAGGAGACTTTGCAATAGGCAGCACTGTGGCCATGGACAATCCTGGTGGTTCTAATTCAGCAAACGTCAAAAAGACCAATTGAAATGAATGTGGATTCAAAAATATTCCCCAGTGAGACCCACTGAGGATCAGTAGCTATGCGGAGACTCGAACTTTCTAAATTTTCGTTCTTCAATTAGTGACGTGGATAAGCTGTTTCTTTATCATCTTTTGTACATGTTGAAATGCATATCTAAATATTTTCATCGTGAGTCTACGTAAGTGCAGCAGGTATTATTTCCAGTGAACTCTAAACATTGTCATTTAAAAAATAGGGACGCCTGGGTGGCTCAGTCAGTTAGGTGACCGACTTCGGCTCAGGTCATGATCTCACCATTCCTGAGTTCCAGCCCCGTGTAGGGTTCTGGGGTGACAACTCGGAGCCTGGAGCCTGTTTCAGATTCTGTGTCTCCCTCTCTGTCTCTGCCCCTCCCCTGCTCATGTTCTGTCTCGTGTGCGAAAATGAATAAACATTTAAAAAAATTTTTTTTAATTAAATGATTACCAGCTAAGCCAGTAGAACATGCGACTCTTGATCTCAAGGTCAAGCCCCACCCTGGGCATGGAGCCTACTTAAAAAACATAAGTAAATAGAATAAAACAATTACCACCTTGTTTTAAAAGTATCCAATGGATGGAATTAGTGGCTCAGTGGGTTAAGCATCCGACTCTTGGTTTCTGCTCAGGTTGTGATCTCCCAGTTTGTGAACATGGAAAAAAAATTTTTTTTAAAATAAAGATAGACGATGTTATGTTTCACAGTGCTATGATATGCAGATTCCACTGGCTGCTTTTATTTTTTTTTTTAAGTTTATTTATTTATTTTGAGAGAGAGAGAGGCAGAGAGAGAGAATCCCAAGCAGGCTCTGAGCTATCAGTGTCTGATGAGGGGCTCGAACTCACAAACTGGGAGATCACAACCTGAGCAGAAACCAAGAGTCTGATGCTTAACCCACTGAGCCACTAATTCCATCCATTGGATACTTTTAAAACAAGGTGGTAATTGTTTTATTCTATTTACTTATGTTTTTTAAGTAGGCTCCATGCCCAGGGTGGGGCTTGACCTCGAGATCAAACCAACTTGACAATAAACTATCTGTAAAATAAAATAAAATAAAATAAAATAAAATCTACTTTAAAAAAAATTTTTTTAAGTTTTTATTTATTTTTGAGAGACCGAGCATGAGTGGGGGAGGAACACAGAGAGAGGGAGACACAAAATATGAAGCAGGCTCCGGACTCTGAGCTGTCAGCACAGAGCCCGATGTGGGGCTCAAACTCGTGTATCGCGAGATCATGACCTGAGCCAAAGTTGGACGCTTAACCGACTGAGCCCCCCAGATGCCCCAACATCACCTATTTTTAAATGTGCAAACAAGCTTTCCTTCAGTGGTAAAAACATTTTAGATTTCCCTTACTAAGCCTGTGTTTCCATTCTGTCCTCTCCCCCTCCCCCCAACAGGATTTTATCCTAATACAATAGTTTGGGCTTGAAAGACTTTTATCAGGTCTCTTACTATCTTCTGCTGCAGCAAAACTTCATACTGTAAATGCCCTCCAGCCAAAGGCCAATCAGAACGTACCTGTAATTGAACAAATCCGGTTTATTCATGGAAACAAGGGAGAGCACACACCATGGGGAACCACCAGGCACCTGAGGATGACGGTGCTTGATAGGATTTATTATATGACTTGAACGTTAAGTAATCGGGGGGGAAAGTTTTGGGGAGCTTGGCCTCACTCTGGATTGGATGCTGTCAGGAAGTGGAGGCAATTTCTCTGGTAGGTAATCTTAATTTCATGTGGGTGGTGATGTGCAAGGTGAAGGCTAACGATGGTACAGAACTAGCAATCGCACCTCTTAGCTGGGAGGGGGTGGGTTCGCATTTTTGTGATTCACACTGTGACTTTCTTTTTCTTGCTTAGATGAAACCATGAGCTGATCTTGGTAATCGGTTTACTTCGTCCTGATCACAGATAACTTGGCCTGATGTTGACGCCTTGTGATACTGTCGATATCCAGCAGGAGAATGCCACGGTCTAGCTGTGAGCACATGGCAGTGACTAATAACTACACGGCCTACCTGTGCGTGGCTGGCTTGTCATTGGAATCAGGGAACACTTTTTTGCTTTCTTGGCCCCTCCTTTCAGGCGAGGACAGATGAAGTCAGACCACAGGATATTAATTCATGACGTGAGAGTTCGCTGCTCACGACCAAGAGGGCGTTCCTGAACCTCGTCTGTAGTCAGACTAGGGTCAGTCCCTCTTCTCTGTGGTAAAGTGAGTTGTTGTCAAATCATCAGATGGGACTGTGGCTGCTCAGGGGCATTTGAGACTCTGGATGGGACACATTGGCCAACTGTGACACAGGCAATTACCAGACATCACATGATTATTAGCTCTTGTAACAGGTCTCAAAGCGAGAGGCCTCGACCGGAAACCCCAGGCAACGAAAACATCCCAGCTTCCGGGAGGGCCTGTGTTTGGAGACCCACATGGTTTCTTCTTTTTGCCTCCTCTTAAAACCTGCCCTGTAGTATTTTGCCCTGTAGTATTTATGCAGGGGCCTCAAGCTCAGAGGAAATCAAGCACCACACAATCATCTATGGCTAGTCTGGATAATGAATTAGCCTCGTTGATTGGGCCTCTGAGGCAGACTCTGTGTTATTTATGACATCTGCTGGGGTCCGTGACAAGTTTCAGTTCACTGTGGGAGCTGCAGTCAGGGAGGTCTGCGTGGAGACGGCATCGATTTGGCCTCCTGGAGTACTCCATGTTTGGTTGCCTATTGTGGGAGGTTCCTGAGAGGGGTGGTCGTTTTAAATATCTCATGGTCTCCAGTAATTACCCCCCAAACTCACAGGTACTTAGAGTGAAGCAGGCAGGGAGAAGCCTGGTAATCACTTCAGAAATAGAGGCCCAGTGGGACCCCGGCTCTTTTGGGAATATAAGTATCATTTATCACAACAGAAGCGAATCGATTCGCTGTCCATTTTCTAAGGGTTCCTGTTGTGCTCAGGAAATCCTTGTTTTTTTAAATTTTTTTAATATTTTATTTATTTCTGAGAAAGAGAGAGAGAGAGAGCATGAGCAGGGGAGGGTCAGAGAGAGAGAGACACAGAATCTGAAACAGCCTCCAGGTCCTGAGCTGGCTGTCAGCACAGAGCCTGACGTGGGGCTCGAACCCATGAACCGCGAGATCATGATCTTAGCTGAAATTAGACACTTAACCGACTAAGCCACCCAGGTGTCCCCCCCTTTTTTAAATAGTTTTTTATTTATTCTTGAAACAGAGAGAGACAGAGCATGAGCAGGGGAGGGGCAGAGAGAGAGAGGGAGACACAGAATCTGAAGCAGGCTCTAGGTTCTGAGCTGCCTGCACAGAACCCAATGTGGGGATCGAACCCACAAACCACAATATAGTGACTTGAGCCAATGTCGGCCACTTAACCAACTGAGCCACCCAGGCACGCCTCTTGTTGTTTTAAGTCATTTAAGGCATGGATTAGCCCAAACCATTTCTCTCATATATGTATATGAGATATATACACACATATATCTCAATCATATATCATATATAAACACATATATATTTGTTCTTTTATCATTTTTGAGTTAGTAGGTTTGGCTAAGGGCAATTAACTTAGACATCTAAATTGATCTAATTTCTGTGAGAAGCCAAAACGTCAATGGTAAACTCAACTCTGTACAGCAGAATCTCTTGGTAATTGTTAGTGGTTGTTTGTTTGTTTGTTTGTTTGTTTTTAAAGTATGATTCATCAGTGGTGCCTGGGTGGCTCAGTCAGTTGGACGTCCGACTCTGACTCAGGTCATGATCTCAGAGCATCAGGCTCTGTGCTGACATCTTGGAGCCTGGAGCCTGCTTCAGATTCTGTGTGTGTCTCTCTCTCTGCCCCACTTCCTCTCATGCTCTGTCTCTCTCTCAAAAATAAACATTAAAAAATATTTAAAGTATGATCCATCAATAAATAGATATAAATCAGAAACACAAAAATGTCTCTAGAAGGTTTGAAAAAGGAGTGAATACTTCCCCAAAGAGGTTTCTTTACCCCAGACAAAAGAGGAAACTAGGTTATAGAAAATCAAGAACTGTCTCTTTTTAAATAAATGAACACTGGGGGAACCTGAATGGCTCAGTCGGTTAAGCATCCGACTTTGGCTCCGGTCCTGATCTCACAGTTCATGAGTTCAAGCCCCTCATCGGGCTGTGTGCTGACAGCTCAGAGCCTGAAGCCTGTTTCAGATTCTGTGTCTCCCTCTCTCCCTGCCCCTCCCCTGCGCATGCTCTTTCTCTCTCTCTCTCTCAAAAATAAATAAACATTAAACATTTTTTTAAACAAATGAAACTCATATCACATCATTTTAATAATTTTGATAACAAAAAATAAATGAATCAAGAAATGTAAGTATATAATATCATCCAAAAACAATTGCCCTAAAACGGTTACAATTGTTGTTTTTTTTTTTAAATATTTTTATTTATTTCTAGGAGAGAGAGAGACAGCGTGAGCAGGGGAGGGTCAGAGAGAGAGGGAGACACAGACTCAGAAACAGGCTCCAGGCTCTGAGCTGGCAGTCAGCACAGAGCCCGATGCAGGGCTCGAACCCACGAACCGCGAGATCATGACCTAAGCGAAAGTCGGACGCTCAACCGACTAAGCCACCCAGGCGCCCCGACAATTGTTTAACAAAAGCAATTTTGTAATCTACTGTCATTTAAGAAGTCAGAATAAATTATGTTTAATGACCAGTGTTTTGTACTTGTTTCTTAATTAAAAACTGTCCGAGCATCCAAAGATTGTTTATTAATTCAAAGATTCGTCTAATACCTTAAAATTAGTTATGGTTCTGAAAAAAATAATTTGGCTAATACACTAAATCCTTATGATTGGTGGCATCGCGAGAGTCGTGTAAAATGAAACCCTTTAAGGACACATCCATTATCATCGTTTCATTTTTATGCACATAATTTGATGTGTATAAATTTTTAATTTTAAACAAGCTAGGGAAGCAGTGGTAACTGAAGTAACTCGTAAAACCAATGAAGGCAGTTTAGAAAGTTGAAATATGGGACATTTAATTCTGCACCTACACAAGTAAAATTTTGTGCTGGAAGTATTTTTATAGGGTAAACTCATGTTTAAAGACTGAATCATGCCCCAAAGTCTTGTTTTATCTTAGAGCTAAAGCTATTTTTTCCCCTAACCTCATAGCTGTAATAGCAAAGGCTGTTATATAAATATCCTTTTGGGGGTCCACAAAGAAAAACACTGTGTAATAACTTCTTTCTATTTAGGCATTGCTGAGTGTTGATTTGGACTGGATGTTCCTAGAGTGCTGATTTAGCAACTGAACAACTTTTTGTTTTAAATCTTTAACCTCTCTTTCCCCAAGAGAGTGAGAGAAAGAGAGAGAGAGAGAGACAGCAAGACAGAGAGACAGAGAGCCCAGAACAGAGAAAGAGTGAGAGAGAGGGACAAAGAGAGACAAAGACAGAAAGAACAGAGAGAAAGAGACAGAGAGAGAGACAGAGACAGAGAGAGGACAGTAAGTCTGGATGTAAAAACAAAACAAAACAAAACAAAACAGATCTTGACATATGTGTTCAGAGAGGGTGGCATGCAGCTGGGTTCGATGTAACTTCTGTGATTTGACAGTTTTATCAGCCCAACAATTAACAAGTCAGCAGTCACTAAGTACTGAAATGGAGGAGGCATGACTTCTGGGTTAAACAAAATGCTCTCTCTTTTAGACAAACAAGACAGATAATCTCCTCTTGAGGATTTCTTGTTCGAAGGTACCTTTTAATCGAATACTCTTATTCCCATCAAACGCTCCCCAAAGTGGCTACTGCCATTTTGAGTGGTCTGTGGTGAAATGGCACCGTTAACGAGATAAGCACATAAGTTAGCAGTATGGTGAGAAAGCAGGAGGAAGTGGGTCTGGCCCAGGAGAGGCATGGTGTAGATGGGAGAGAGACACAGTGTAGACGGGAGAGAGGCACGGTGTAGGCAGAGGAAAGAGAATGGTGTAGATGGGGGAGAGACACATTGCAGAGAGGAGAGTCACAGTGTAGATGGGGGAAAGCACAGTGTAGACGGAAGGGAGACATAACATAGACATTGGGGAGGCACAGTGTAGATAGAGGAGAGATAATGATATAGATGTAGTGGAGACATGGTGTAGATGGGGGAGGCACAGTGTAGACAGAAGGCAACCTCAGAGCTGCTGGAATTCACCAGAAGGTGTTTGTTTAGCTTTGTGGCTCTGGGTCCTGGCCAAAGGCAGTTACCTCCCAGCCATCATCAGGAAGCAGACAAAAACTCCCGATTCTTAGAAGATGAAAATAAACAAAGTTCTCAGAAGCACCAAGACAGGCCTGAGGGAATGTCCTTATCAGGTTTGAAAATGGTGGTCCAAGTCAAAGTTGGTCCAAAAAAGATGCCAAGTATCATGGAACACAGTGCACACCTCAGTCCCCGGGCCGAGCTTGGGGACAGATCTGTCAGCCCTGTTCCCAACTCATGCCCAGGGTGGCCAATGTCGTGTGTCAGTTTGGCCAGGCCACAATCCAGTCTCTAGTTATTCAGTTGAACGTTGACCTGGAAATTGCAATGAAGATGTTTGGTAGATATGATTAAAGCCCATGATCAGTTGTTTTAAGTGAAAGAGATGATTCTACATAATCTGAATGGGCCTGGTTCAAGGGGTTGAAGAGTCTCGAAAGCAGAGCTGAGGCTTCTCTGAGGAAGAATGTGCTGTGGATGCAAGTGTCAGCCTGTGCAGAGAGCTCCAGCCTGCACTCCGAACTTTGGACTTGCCTCGCCGGGTCCCCACAATCACATAAGCCGATTCATTGCAACAAATCCCTTAATATAGATAGGTCCTGCTGGCTCTGTTTCTCTGTAGATGTTTCCTGTTACACCTCACTAATACATCTCCCTGTAGATGTTTCCTGTTAGAGACAAACAGTGCTCTCTAAGGCACAAGACATGCAGATAGACCCGGAGCAGGTGTTAGAAAACTGGAAAACAATTTATCAAGGTGCAATGTAAATATGATCCAGTAAACAAGATAAGCCCTGGAATGCTGGGATATTTAACAAAAAAGTAGAACTCAATGTGGCATGAGCTTATCTCTCGGCCATGTACACAGGGGGCACCTCAATTAGGGAGAGATGCAGCAGGCCTTGGATGTGAATGCCAGCACGGGGTCCAGAGTTTCCATCCAGGACAGTGGGGACTTTGGCTGGATCTTGGTGGCACCTCTCTGTCTGTCAATGCCCTCCAGCAGGCATACTTATCGGCCTTGTTCATTGCAGCGAGGGAGAATGTACCCCATAGGGAAGCGTTAGGTATCTCAGTAAGAAAGCAGAAAGGACTTACTATAGGATTTAGACTTCAGTTAGGTAACTGGGGAGAGCTCCACCAAGCAGACTTTCCTCTAGACTGAATGCCTTCAGCAAGTGGAGCCAAGTTCATGACTGGTTGTCTTAATAATTCTTATCTGGAAGTCTCCTTTTATGGAAACCTCATCTAGAAGAAAAGAGCATGGTTAGAATAATAATTAGTAAAGAAGCAACAGTCGCATATTAGCTAGGATACGATAGTGTTTGCTACTTTTATGGCATCCACAATAACTTTGGGCTATAGACCATGTCCCCCCAAAGTCTTAATTCCCAATGTGATGGTATTGGAAGGTGAGGTCTCTGGGAGGTGATTAGGTCACAAGGGAGGAGTTCCTGGTGGGATCTGGGCCCTTACTGAAGAGCCTCGGGAACTCCCTTCTGCCACGTGAGGACACAGTGAGAATAGTCATCTCGGAATCCAGAAGTGGGTCCTCACTAGACACTGAATCCACCGGTGCCTTGATCTTGAACTTACCAGAATCCAGGACTGTGAGATGAGAAATAGATGTTTGCTCTTCAAGCCACCCGGTCCGTTGTGCTTTTACTCTAGTGCCTTGAACTAAGACACTTTGGTCTTTTCTGTGTTAGATACGATTCTGAAATGGTTGTGTTTCGTTTGTTTGTTGTTGTTGTTGTTTTGTCTCCCTGAACCACAGTCTCAGAGCACAGAGAGCATCAGACACCTGTTGGATGCTGGCTGATGTCTGTAGATTGCTAATATCCCCGAGGAGGACACTACGGTCTGGCTGTGAACTCCGGACCGGCTCTTGGACAATGTCAAGGTCAGGTCCTAGAGGCTGTCAGAAGCTGTTGTCTTCCTTGGTAGATAAACTGAAATTGGTTTTGATGTTTTTCAGCCCGAGATTTACTTTTTAAATGTGAACTGAGGTACAAATAGTGTAATTAGTATTATATCTTAGTTACCCAGACAATAAAAGTATACAACATATTGTGATCATTACCAAACATAAACATTTTCATAGAAATCACATCTTGATGAGATAGAAAGGAGAGTTTTCATGTAGGTCATGTGTGTATGAGCAAATATTGCTTATTCCTTAAATGAAGATGGTTTGATATATTATTTATTCACTTTCAATTTTTGTTTATTTGTATGCTGAGAAAACTCATGTCCTTAAATGAAGCCATGGGAGCAGAATTTTAAAAACAACAAGAAACAATGACAACTCAATTTTTTCGGGTTCTCTGCAAAGCACGCATTTTGATATACCATCAAAAACTCATTTTAATGATCTGCCTGTTCACCATGTAATTGAGTCCTCAAATTGAAAGAAGAGAATCAGAAACTACATAACTTGCAAAGGGACGTGTTTTTCAATTGTTAGAGCTTGAGTTTTTCCAACCTCAAGACCAATGTTTTGAATTCTCCTTTGCTCAAGGAATTGAAGGCTCCCCAGAAGGTTCCCCCCCACCCCCATAAAAAATGCACTTTTGTGGGAAGAGGGGTGGGTGAGAAGTGTGTCTGTCTTTTGCACAATCTGAGCAAGGTGACTTTTTCAGGGAAAGTGGGGACAGAATCCATGTCACCTCAACTGCAGATGGATTCTCAGTTAAAAGAGTTTTGTTTTTTTTTTAAACCAGGAATATAAATGTATGATGAGAATCTGGATGTTGATTCTCTGAACCCCCTGGGGATGCTGAAAACCCCTTGGGAAGTCTACTGCAGTCCTCAAGATGACCTGTGCTTTACTTTGAAGGCTCATCAGGGATCCATGGATTGGTTTCTTGGAAACGTCTGCACCAATACAATAGTATCATTGGGGACCATGGTCACTTTATTGTCTGGCAATGTTACCCTTCAGTTTTGTATAATGCCTAAAACCCTATCTCTGCACATGGGATTTCTCTCCAAATAGTAGCTATAGAAGAATAATCTATTGTATTGTTTTAGGTAAGGAAACCCAATTAAAAATGGCAGCCATTGTATACCATGGAGTTCCAGTGCTTGACATAGCCCTTGCCAATTAAGAGGTGGCCAACAATTATTGATTGAATAATACTCTTTATCATTTATGGAATACCTAGAACGACCTGGCACTTAACATACCTGTGTTTCTGGATACATGCACACATCGTTATCATGGCCTTACAAGATAGATACCGTTTTCTCCATTCTCTAAATGTTCAAAAAGAAGTTTCTTAAGCCATAGAGCTAATAGATGGTTGTACAAACGATCTAATTCAGTTCCAAAGCACCTGCTGTTTTCCTTACTTCTTAGTCATGCCTGGACTTACATCCTGGTTCTCCTGGAGAACACAATTTCTTTTAAAAAAATGCATCTCTGTTTTCTCACATTGAAAAGGAGGAAGAAGGGGCGCCTGGGTGGCTCAGTCAGCTGCACGTCTGACTCTTGATTTTGGCTCAAGTCATGACCCCAGGGTCGTGGGATTGAGCCCCGTGTCAGGGTCTGTGCTGAGCATGGAGCCTGCTTAAGATTCTCTCTCTCTCCCCCCCTCCCCCGTACATGCTCTCTCTCAAATAATAATAATAATAATAAATATTTTTAAAAGGAAAGGAGGAAAAGAACCTCTCTCTTGTACTTGTGAGATGAATATGTAAAATGCCAACATGCGCGGAACACTTGAGGTATTTAATAAATGCCGCTTTCCTCTCCACCTGAAAGGAGATTTGAAAGGAAATAGAAATAAATCCGTCGAACTCCGAATTGATACGTTTGGCTTTTCACTGGACTGGGTGACATTTCTTGGTGAAACAAAACATTTTCCAATTGACCAAGTCTCAAACCAACCTCCCCAGCTACTTGGCTATTTTGAAAGCCCTTCTTAATGCAAGACCACTTTAACACAATTCAGGAAAGATGGATTCAATCCAAGCTGCAAAGATTAGAAACACTCCACAATTTTCTCTCCTTTTAAGAAGGAGAACACAACCTGAAAATGGAATATAATTGGGGCTTAGAAGCATCTCTGGGCTGCCTATTTTATTCTCATTTCCTCGGGAAGTATTCCTATTTGATCTCTCAGTGCACAAATGGGAATTAGAACTACTCACTTTGCCTTTGAAACAGGCAAAGGGTATCAGCTTAGATGACATGAGGGCTGCTGAACCACATCAAACCGATGATCTGATCTTCAACAGCGAATAGCCCCCGGTCTTTTTAGAGGCAGAAGAAATTCTGTAACATGAAGACAAAGACGAAGGCAAGCTGATTCCATTCTCTGAAGAATTTCTTGCCTACAAATTCAGTCCTCACGGATCTGTTACTTTAATTTGCTCGTGTTACACATTTGGCGAAGCAGTATTGAAATTTTGGGTATTTATATATCCCAATGTATACAAACAGATATTTAAGCAATAGCAAACACGGGGGGGGGGGAAAGGGGGAGGGGGTGGAGCCTGGGTGGCTCAGTCTGTTAAGCATCTGACTTCAGCTCAGGTCATGACCTCATAGTTTATGAGTTTGAGCCTCATATTGGGCTCTGGGCTGACAGTGCGGAGCCGGCCTGGGATTCTCTCTCTCTATAACCCTCCCCCACTTGCTCTCTCTCTTGCACTCAAAATAAATAAAATTTTGAAAAAATTAAACAGGATCTCAAAGGCAGTAGGCATCCAATGAGGCAAGTTGGCATTACATGGAAATCTGGACCTCAGAAGGCTTTGGGAAAGGTCTTTTCCCTTTTTCTTCCCAAAGGGGGACTCTTAGGAGACAGAGCAAAAATCTAGAGAACCTCTAAAGCCTTCTTCTCTTCGCTTAGCCACATGCAGGGTTTTATGCTTTGCACTGGTGTGGTAGAGTCCCCTCCCTAAGGATGTAAAAAAGCAAAAACAAAAACAAAAACCCTCAAAGCAACCTGGCTATGAGTTTACTTGACATCCCTGATGACCTTGTAACAGGAGACCACCTATTCAGACTGCATGTTTGTGTGTTACCATATATGGAGACTAAAAAATAAAAAATATATTTAAAAACTACACCACGTGGCTTTCGGGGCTCAGTTCTTTGGGTACGAACCCAACTGAGTGGCGCCAGCATGAATAAAGTTGCTTCCTGGAAAGAAAAGCTTCAGTGCCACGACTCTGTGTGAGAATCCTGCTGCACTGGGAAGGGTTGAAAGAGGCAGCCATGGTGATAGGGGAAAAAATAGAATAGATATTCATTCCACTCCTGGGTCTTGGCTGGCGTTCGACTCAAAGCTCCTCTTTTGAGGTTGCATATCGGCCCTGTGTGTGCTGAGGAGGAAAAGGTACTAGGAGTGAAATGTCATGAGCAGCACAGACTTTATGCCCCCACCGCACTTCGGGAGTTTTGAGTCTCTTCCCATTGGACACCATTGTGGACAGAGCCGGCTTCCTCATGCTATCATCAGGACAGATGTCCTTCTGTCACATGAAATCCCAATTCTAAGTCCTCCTGATGACTCAAAGACAACAATAAGTGACCAAAGCCTGTGGCCCTCAGCAGTCACGGGGCTTCTATGCTGTATTCATTTCCTACCGCGGCTATAACAAGTTATCACAAGGTATCTTAAAGCGTCTCCAGGCAGATTTATTCTCTTCCAGTTCTGGAAGCCAGAGGTTAAAACGGGTCAGCAGGGCTGGTTCCTTCTGTGGACTGAAGAGGAGGATAATCCATTTCTTTGCCTTTCTCAGCTTCTAGAAACTGCCCACAGTCCTTGGCCAGTGGCCGCAGAGCACTGTCTTCATCATGACATCACCTCTGGCTCTGACCTTTCTGCTTTCCTCTGCAAGGACATGTGTTATTACATTGGGCCCACCAAGGTCATGGAGATATTGTCCCCATCTCCAGACCTTTAATCATATCTGCAAAGTCCCTTTTGCCTTCCTTTTGTTGTATAAGGTCACACATTTACAGATTCCAGGGATTGGGCTGTGGGCATCGTTTGGGGTCCGTTATTGAGCCTGCCATGTGTGCCAAGTCATTGTCTCAGAGGGCAGATTCTAAAATCAAGTTATCTTCTCCATGGGCCAAGTAGAGTTAAGTATAAATGTTTGACGTACTTTTCATTACTAGGTATTAGAAACCATTTATTTATAGCACAGGTGCTAAAACCATCCCTTAATGGACTGAGAAACCCTGAGTTCAGGGAATGGCTCTAGATGACACCCATCCTGGTGGACCCAGGGCCCACCACATACTGATTGTCCAATACTTTTTCTTAATGAGACCATATGGTCCTCTGTATACAGGAAAAGTGGGGGTGGTGAGGGAACATGATAGAAATTTAGAGAATAAATTAAACCCACATTTGGTCTTTCACAACCTATATTACTTACTTTCTATTTTTAGTAATGGGTTTCTGATGTTTGAGTGCTCCTTGATAAAATGCACAGCATGTGGGGAAGCAATCGATTGAAGGGCCAGGACAGGCAAAATGCAAGATCGCTCCAACCAAGTAACCAACCAATGAGGAAGGCAGGAAGGCAGGAAGGCAGGAAGGCAGGAAGGCAGGAAGGCAGGAAGGCAGGAAGGCAGGAAGGCAGGAAGGAAGGAAGGAAGGAAGGAAGGAAGGAAGGAAGGAAGGAAGGAAGGAAAGAACAAGAGATAATTCTTCATTGCAGAAGAATTCCAAATAATAAATGTAGAAGGAAATAGAATGGGGAAAACAGAAAATACCATTAGAACACCTCAGTAATAATTACTGCAAGAAAAATTATTATAAATTATAATTGTATTTGCCCCGTTTTTCCCTCTGATAGCATAGGCATATATACAGTATACGTATATAACAACACCAAGTGTCCCATGTTCACAGCAGCATTATTTACAGTAGTCAAGAAATGGAAACAACCTAAGTATCCATAGGCAGATGAATGGATAAGGAAAATGTGAGATATATATATATATATATATATATATCTACTATTATTTATATATATATATATCTACTACTATCTATTATTCTACTATATATATAGTAGAATAATCTATCTATATATATATATAGTAGAATAATAATCAGCCATAAAAAAAGAAACCTGCCATTTGCAATAACATGGGTGGACCCTGAGGGCTAATATTATGTTAAGTGAAATAAGTCGAGCAGAGAAAGACAAATACTATATGATCTCACTTATATGTGGAAGCTAAAAAAGAAAAAAAAAAAACCCTCAGAGATATAGAAAACAGACTGGGGGTTGCCAGAGGCTGGGGGGTAGAAGTGCGTGGGTAGAGTGGCGGAAAGGGGTCATAGGAGCACTCAAACATCAGACAAGTTGCCAGTTATAAAATAAATACGTCCTGGTGATGTGAGGTACAACATGGTGACTATCATTTACAGCACTGTATTGAGTATTTGAAAGTTGTTAAGATACTAGATCCTAAATTCTCATCCCAAGAAAAAAAATAACTAGGTATGGTGATAGATTTTAGCTAAACATACCGTGGTGATCATTTCACAAAATACACATATATCAAATCGTTATGTTGTACACCTAAAACAATACAATGTTATATATCAATTATATCTCAATTTAAAAAAAGGTTCACTGAGTGATGGGCGAAATCACTGGATGAAAGTTTAAGGAAAAACATATTTGCATAGTCTCAAAGTATGCATGATACTTGCACCGTCTTCCCCAAAAGTAATGCTTACAATTAAAAAGGAGAAATGGTAACTTTACAGTGGAGACATCCTCCAGACAGCATCTTAAGCAAGTGACCAAGGTTGAGAACTGATCGCTCTAAAATGTGGCAACATCAGGTACTCCTGGATGTGATGCACTGAGAAGAGCATATCACCTCGGTACAATCCCTCCTAATAATTCATACTTTCAGTCCAATCATGGGAAAACAGGCAAACCCAATCTGAAGTTCTGTCTACAAAACAAATGAGTCTCAAGGTCATGGAGGGCAAGGAGAGGCTTGTCACAGATTGGTGGAGGCTAGGGAGATACGAAAACCAAATGCCATGTGGGCTTGTGGATTAGATCCTGGGACAGAAGAAGGACATTAGTGCAAAACCTGGGGAGTGCTATTGAGGTTTGTAGCTTCGTTAGTAGCATTGTATTCATGTCAGTTTCTCAGTTTTGATAGTTTCACTAAGATTATGCAGAATGTTAAGGTGGGGGGGCAGCCTAATGCTGCCTGAATGCTTATGTTGCTATTGTCCTAGGGATGAAGGCATGGTCTTTTAAAGAGTAAGGAGTCCCTGCCTTTGCTTGGCTCTTAGAGTTCTGGGAACGTTTTCACAATGGTTTTCCCATTTGAGCCTCTCAGCGATGTGTGTGATAGGTATAGAGTGATGTTGCTTACCATCGTGATAGTTATAGAGTGATCTCTCTCTCTCTCTCTCTCTCTCCCCCCAAACATCTGTTTGGGGAGAATAAATGACTCCCCAGTGGATAGGGAATCCAGGTTTGCTGATTTCAAGACCAGTGTTCTTGCTATGCTAGGCAGCTTTTCAGTAATATTCCTATTTGTCCATGCTTTGTAGCCAGTGAGGCATAACCACCTTGGATTTGAAATCTGGCTAATTACTCTTTATTCTCTAAACAGATATGGGAGTGTCTGGTTTTAGCCTTGTTTAGGGATGCTACAGTTCCCACTCGATGCATCTACAGAGTTTCCCTTGCTGGTCACTTCTCAGTATTCAGAAAGAGTGAGGGTTGAAGCCTTTCCTTACCCTGATACTCTGTTTTAAAGAGCTCCCAAAGTTCTGCAAGTCTGACAGCCTAATTTGCATGTACCTACAAAGCTCCGGCTCACCCTCATGGCTCACCCCGATCATCTAACAGCCACAGCATGACAGGGCCGATGCAAGTTTTGAATTTATGGATGATGCAGCTTTTCTAAATTTCAAAAGCAGCTTTGACGATGGTGGGACGGTG
Source organism: Hyaena hyaena (assembly GCF_003009895.1). Taxonomy (NCBI): domain Eukaryota; kingdom Metazoa; phylum Chordata; class Mammalia; order Carnivora; family Hyaenidae; genus Hyaena; species Hyaena hyaena. The sequence continues at coordinate 295,695 of NW_024081145.1, read as the reverse complement.
AGCGAGGGATGTGGGCGCTGGGAGTGATAAGAGTTTCTGCAGGCTGGAACTCCAACACCCACTATTCATGCCCGTGTTTTGATGTGGTGCTTTCACTTGTCACTAACCGCGTGGAATTTAGGGCTGGAAGCGAGTCTATTGGCAGTCTGGGCTTTTAAAAATGCAAATACATTCTACCATGCTATGAACCCGTCCCTCCCTTTCTCAAAGCATCCAATTCTAAGCGATGGAGAGTAGCACCTTCTTAGTGGGCTTGGGGCTGACATAACAAAGTACCATAGACTTCAGGGTGACTTAAACAATAGACGTCTACTTATAATTCCAAAGGCTAGAAATCTGAGCTCAGATGTAAGCAGGGTTGTTTCCTGTTCCCCCCCGAGGCTTCTCTCCTTGACTGCCAGATAGCTAGCTGACGTCCCCACTGTGAGTGTCTATGTCCGCATTTCCTCTTCTTCTAAGGACTATAGGATCTAATCTATAGGATTAGAACACACCCTAATGATTGCATTTGAACTTAACTCTTGAAGACCCTGTCTCCAATTACAGTCACCTTCTGAGGTTCTGGGTAGATTAGGACGTCCACACATGAATTTTCGGGGGACACAGTTCAGCCCATAGCAGCATCTTTGTTACCGACATGCAATCAACTGGTCACACTTGACAAGGTCCTGTGTGCTTGCTAGTGGCCATTAGCCTTCCCCAGTTCTGGTTCAGTTCTTCAGTCCACCGAGGGGGACTCTCAGATTGCAGTTGCCACAACCGCAACCTGGGTCCATCGTAAAACTGCCCAGACGGGATCATCTCAGTGCCATTGAGTGTCCGATACCATCCCTCTCGTTTCTTCCCTATGTTGTATCTTCATGGTACTTTATGATATTGCTGTGAAGCGCGATTGCTGGCCCCCAACCAGATGAGCCCCCCTTCTGCACCGAACAAGTGTTTCTCCCTCTGTTTCCTTGTGGTGTGTCTGATGCCTCGACTCACTAGTTATCTCAGGCTATCGGTTTCTGAGAGCTCACAGTTTTCAAAGAAGGTCACAATAGATTGTCCAGGGCTTGGACCAGAGGACCAGTGGCCATTTTACAATGGAGGTTTTATCATGATTCAGGTATGATGGAGCCGACACATCAGCAGGCCAGTGAAAACCGTTTGTTTCTCACAGTTCCCAAGAGGGGACATAAGACACCATGCCACGTGGAGATGCACTGGGTCTGTCGGGAGCCACGGGGAGATACAGGCAAGAGCCTTTATGGTGGTTTCCATGGGAAGAAAGTGAGTTAGGGCAAGCAGGCTCAGGATTGGCTAGTTAGGATCATTTCTGCAGTCTTTGGGGTATAAAGACTGTTTTATTTTTTTTTAAACTAATGTTTATTTTTGAGAAGGAGGGGGCAGAGAGAGAGAGGGAGACACGGCATCTGAAGCAGGCTCCAGGCTCCTATCTGTCAGCAAAGAGCCTGACACAACTCACAAACTGCGAGATCATGACCTGAGCCTAAGTAGGACACTCAGCTGACTGAGCCACCCAGGTGACCCTGGGGTGTAAGGACTGTTTTAAGTTGTCTTGTACCTAGCCCTGGGGTGATTAAGGCAGGTGACTACTGGCCTGGAGTATGAGATCCCATCAGAGGAGGTAGTGGGGTGGAGGCTCTGGATTGGATGGTTTGAGAGATAAGCTTGTAGTACAGTCATTTACCATCTGTTAAGAATTGGCTCGTCATGAAAGGGACAGTCTCCTCAGGGTCAGTAAGGCCCCAGATGCCAAACTGAGAATACAAAGATGTGCTTCATAGGGATGCCTGGGTGGCTCAGTTGGTTCAGTGTCTGACTCGGTTTCAGCTCAGGTCATGATCTCACGGTTCGTGAGTTCAAGCCCTACATCAGGCTCTATGCTGTCTGTGTGGAACCTGCTTCGGATTCTCTCTCTCCCTCTCTCTCTGGCCTTCCCCTGTTTGTACTCTCTCTCTCTCTCTCTTTCTCTAAATAAAGTTAAAAAAAACAAAGATGTGTTTAATATAGTGGCACCTATAATTGTCCCACTCTATGAGCCACTGGTTAACGTCCTGAACTGGACCAAGATATCTGTACCCGGTCTCCCCTCCGTCGACTGAGACCCTACATGCAGAGAGCAGGGGAGACAGGCAGTTAGGGCCCTGGCAGCCTGTGAGTTACCCATCCTGCTTTGTTTGCCAAGTAGGAAACAGTAGCTTCTGTCAAAATTCTTGGGTTCTGCCAGGTCACTCTTCCGAAAGGTGACGATGTGCCCTTGCCCGCTTCCCACTCCTGGGGAGCTCCACATTTGGTTGGAGACCGGCCACATGGTAGTACACATTGGCCAGAGGGGAAGGGAGCCAGAACTTCCAGAGAGGAGCCCTGACATTGGCCAGAGCGTGGGACAACGAGATCATCGTCAGAGCTGGACAGACAGCAAGGAAGTGGGCAGACAGCAGACAAGGCAGGGGTTGAAGCAATCCCATCTCAGATCTTGGCACGGGCGTGGCACACATTGACCTTCCTGGCCCCACACACTGGGCGGGGGGTGGGGGATAGTGATTTAAGAAGACTGCACTTCCTGGGAAGGGCCAGGTGGCCCCAGAACATGCACTGTCTGATCCCATCAACCCCTAAACTCATCTGAAAACTAGACAAAGCCAGCGCAGTGCAGGCGATGCAGGTGGGGAACCCTGGGGCAGGAAGTTGTGTGGAAAACACCCCTGCTGATAAAAAGCCCTCAGGCAGGCTTCCTCTTGTGCCATACCTTCTTGTGGGTGGAGAGAGCTGGGGACACAGTGACCTGTGTGGGAGAGAGAAAGTTGGAACACCACAGGAAGTGTCCAGAGGTGTGGATGTGATGACAGTCACACAGTTGTTTGTTCATAAATATCAGGGGACACTTGCTACATCCTGGTTACTAGACCCTGGGACTATGGTAATGAGCCCAACACACCTGGTCTCTGCCTGGTGCTTAGGTTGCTTTCACGGCAGAGCCCTGGTCTTTAGCCCTCTGGGCAGAGAGCCTCCTAACATCCTCAACAACCACCAGCTTGCAGGTGACCCATCTCTTTGGGTCTGAGAGCACCATCTATAGTATTCCACAGCAATGTTCTGGTCTCCGTGACTCACAAGATCCCTACCCCAAGCCCGTCACTGTACAGTAAAACTCTGGACTGCGAGTACCTTGCTCTGCAAACTTTCTGCAAAAGGAGCAAATATTTCTTGTTGGGAGCCATTTCTGAACTCATAGGTTGAGAAAACTCCTTGTGAGGTTGAGGTAAGTTGCACGGACTCTTACCATCAGATGGCGACCGATATCCACCCCTACCCAATTGTTTCTGCTTGAGCACCGACCCCCAGGGCACCTTGTTGTTTGGTATTTGGAGTAACTCATTCTGGCCTCGATATGCTGATTGCACTTTGTGAAAGAACTTACCATAGGAACTTCTTTTATGGTTATGGGAGCAACATTGTATTCCTGAAAGACCTGTTTTTCTTAATACCTACTGTTAAGCAATGAACGGGCTGTTGACCCCTGCTCACAAAGATCTAACTTTTGCCTTTACTACGCTAATGCGATTTCTGGGCTGTTCCCCATACCTTTTGCATATCAGTGTTCCAGAGAATCTTTACTGATCTAGGGATTTATCCTCAGAATGCCACTTCTGTATCGTCCCCCAAACACTAAATCATAAAATAAAGTCAAGTCTCAGACAGTGCGGAGAGGCCTCGCTGGTGACCAGAAAGAATCTTGAGCCTCTCTCATCCCTCCCTTGCCAACACCATCCATCCTTCAGGGACCCCTGGACCGAGCTGGAGCTGGACTCCGGCAATTTCTCATACATTTTAACTTGGAAAGCGAGCAGTGTCTTGCAGTACGAACCGTACGTGATGCCGAATGTCACACGATCGCAATGGACCCAACGGTTCTTGGAGTTTGCTTGGGTACATGAGCGCTTTGCATCACAGGTGAGTTTCAGGAATGAATTATGCTAACGAACTAAGGTTTTATCGTGTCCTTTATATGAAGTAAGATTATAATCCCTTTGGGGCACCTGGGTGGCTCAGTCAGTTAAGCATCCGACTTCAGTTCAGGTCACGATCTCAAGGTTCACGAGTTCGAGCACCGCATCAGGTTCTTTGCCAACAGCTCAGAGCCTGGAGCCTTCTTTGGATTTTATGTCTCCCTCTCTGTGCTCCTCCTCTGCTCATACTCTGTCTCTCTCTCTCAAAAATAAATAAAAACATTAAACATTTTTTAAAAAGATTATACACCCATTTTATGGATGTGGGAATTGGTTCAAGAATGGTTGAGCAAGTAGCCAAAGGCCACTTAGAAGAAAACTAATTGAAACCCAGCTCCCTCTGACTCTGTAAAGCCAATGTTTTTCCCAAATCATCAGGCATAGATTGTTAGCCTCATTAAATCATCCATTTGCTAATAGGTATTATAGCTATTTCTAGGTGTGGAGATCCATGCTTCTTAGTAGCATTTTGACTCATAGTTAATTAAATGATATAGACATACCCAAAAGATGAGTGGATAATTTACAGTTTTTTAAATTTTAATGAATAAATAACAACTCTTTCTTTTTTTATCTAGTTTAAAATGTTAATGAATAGCTCCCCTTCTAATTGCAAAGCTGAGTATTTAAGGGAACCTGACACTTCATAAATATCAAACTGTGAGGTTTCATGTGTTGGTTTTATATAAACATAGGAATTGAGTAATTACCATCCCTGCTATTCATTAAAATTCAAAATTAGATAAACAATAAGCAGGAATGTTTTTGTTCATTATTATTCATATCAAGTACTTTTCTTAGAATATCCCCTGCTTCTTTTCATGATTTCTTTTGTGTGCTGCCCTTTCTCTTTGAGCACAAAAAAATGGTCTATTAAGTGGAAAACTCTGCTTTGCTTTTCTTTTGTTTTTTTTTTTCCCTCTCAACTAAGTCATCATTTCGTTTAGAAGGAATGGTGGCAATAGACAGAGAGGGGGGTCCGGGCTGAGGATTGCAGGATCCATAGCACTGTTCTCAGCTCCATCTTTAACTTGTGGTGGGTTCCTCAAGTCATGTCACTTATCGTCGCTTTCCTCGTCTTCAAGATGATGACTTCACACTAGATGATCATTCATTCATTCATTTTCTTCCCCCTAAAGTATGTTTGTGTATATGTGTTCTAGAGGTGAACAACAAATGATTTAAGTTTCTTGTCTTGATGGTGCTTTACCAAATAAGGACATGAACGATTCTAAGATCACAATTATGAGTCTTGCTGCAAAGTGGATTGTATAACATGTGAATCATTATAATAGAGCTTTGGACACAGAAAGATCAGGGGACGCTATCCAAGAAGAAGGCATGCTTACGTTGATATCTCAAGGATGAGCAGAAGTTAACTAGGTGAAGAAGGAAAAGAGAAAAAATCCCAGAACTGAATGAGCTGGACAAAAGCCCTGGGGTAGTAGAAAAGACCCCATCTGTGTGAAAAGGAAAGAGGGAGAGATTAGGCTGTAGAGACAGGTTGGCACCTATTCAGATAGGTCACGTGCAAGAGTCTGTCTTCATCCTAAGAGCAGTAGCAATGGGCATCAGCATATATTTTAATCACGTTCCTTTGAAAGTGGCCTTGTTAGATGGAGGTTAGATCTGTTTATTCTATTTTTTTTCTTTTCTCCTTTCCTTAGATCATGAGAGCCTCCTGAGTGGCTTTGCTTGCAAAGCTCTCTTGGGGATTCAGGATCTAAGGACAGTTTGTAAGTCTATGGGGAAGTACCAGGTCCTGGGTGGGAGAGGATGGCAGATCTTAGGGCCAAGATGCTCCCTCTCCTCTCCCTGGCCTGCCACTTTGCCAAAACACGGCTACGTACAATTAAGGGACCATCCATATGCACTCTTCAGAAAATAACTTGATGAACCTGAGCTTTGAACTTCAATCAGAAGCAATCCTCTTGTTCTCGAATTTCACATCCACTAACCTGATTCTCCCAGAAACTGATGAAGGCCCTAAGCACACGCAATTTCTTGCTTTCATGTATAATGATCTACGATTCCCTACTTCAAGCTGCTTTGCTTGACATAATCTACTCGTGATTTTTGTTGTATTTTATTTAAAAGGAGAAAGAGACATGGTCCTGGCAGGTTCCCTGGGGAAAACGCGGCTTCTGTCTGGAAGCTGGCTGTGCCACAAATCTTGATCACCAGCCTTTGACCACAGAGGCGCCTTGTCGTACAGCAGGCCGTGGCGCGAGGGCCCACAGGGAGGCTTGAGGGTTGGCTTAGTTCCAGAACTTGTGTTGATGGCCCCAGAAAGCTCTCCAGGCCCACATGTCACTGCTGCTGGAGAGAAAACCCAGGACTATGTTGGAAATAGCGCATGTCTGTGTGAAATGCAGCTGAGCCGGGAGGGAACGTGGCATTGGTGTGCTCCTCCCATAATATCAGAATCTTCTGGAAACCTTATTAGAACTCAGATGCATACGTCTCAATTCTGTGGCTCTGTTTTGGTAGATCGGAAGGGAGGTCAGGGAATGGGTATTTTTAACAAGTTCCCTTAAAGGGATTCAATCTGAGAACCTCTGATAAAAACCATTTTCCCTGCCATGATGGAAACTCTTTCAAAAATTCTTTCCTGCTGGAGGAAAGGGATACCTAACATGTGGAGAAATTCTGAGTGCTCATTACAGTTAAGATACCGTCTTGTGACCCATCCACCCACCGCCAGAGCCCAGCCCTATTGCATCTTTAAAACAATTTTTTTAGGAGCACTTGTGTGGCTCAGTCAGTTAAATGTCAGAGTTTGGCTCAGGTCATGATGTTGCAGTTTGTAAGTTTGAGCCCCGTGTTGGGCTCTGGGCTGACAGCACAGAGCCTATTTAGAATTCTCTCTCTCCATTTGCCCCTCCCCTGCTTATTCTCTCTCTCTGTCTGTCTGTCTCTCTCTCTCTGTCTCTCTCTCTTTCTCTCTCTCTCTCAAGATAAATAAATACACTTAAAAATTAATTTTTTAAAAGCATTCAAGTATAATGAACATACAGTGTTATATTAGTTTCAGGTGTACAATATACTGATTTAACAATTCTACACATGACTCAGTGCTCATCAAGGTAAGTGTACTCTTGATCCCTTTTATCTGTTTCACCCATCCCCCCACCCTCCAGTTTGTTCTTTGTATTTAAGAGTCTGTTTCTTTTAGTTTGTCTCTTTTTTCTTTTGGTCACTTTTGTTTTGTCTCTTAATGTCCACATATGAATGAGATCATATGGTATTTGTCTTTCTCTGACTTAGTTCACACAGTGTTACAAAACCTTCTGGATCTATCTATGTTGTTGCAAATGGCAAGATTTCATTCCTTTTTTATATACACACATACACACACACACACACATCACATCTTCTTTACTTATTCATCTGTGGATGGACACTTGTTTGCTTTTTAATAAGATGTTTTCTACTTAAAACAATTTTTTTAATGTTTATTTTGAGAAAGAGAGAGACAGACAGACAGAGACAGAGCGTGAGCAGGGGAGGGGGAGAGAGAAAGAGAGACACAGAATCTGAAGCAGACTCCTGGCTCTGAGCTGTTGGCACAGAGCCCGATGCAGGGCTCGAACTCATGAGCCTTGAGATCATGACCTGGGCTGAAGTCAGATGCTCAACCGACTGAGCCACCCAGGCGCCCCAGATTGTTTTTATTTTTAAGTAATCTCTACAATCAACATGGCCTTGAACCCATAGCCTTGAGATCAAGAGTTGCACACTCCACTGACTGAGCCAGTGGGCGCCTTGACCCTAAACAAGGCTTCTAATCCCATCCAGAGAAAGTGGTTAATGGGTCCTCCCCCCTAGGAGACACTGTCCCTTCATGGGCCCTCTGAGGGCAGAACTGGAACCTGTAACATCAGACCCACTTGTGCTGAAATCCATGCTGGCTTCATCATCCCCAATTAATTTGTTCTCAACTATAGTGAGGTACAATAAAAACGACAAAATGCACCCATATTTTTTATAAAAAATTTTTTAAATGTTTTTATTTATTTTTGAAACAGGGAGAGAGAGTGTGAGCAGGGAAAGGGCTGTGAGAGAGAGAGAGAGAGAGAGAGAGTGACCGAAGCAGGCTCTGAGCCATCAGCACAGAGCCCCACACAGGGCTCGAACCTACAAACTGCGAGATCATGACCTGAGCCAGAGTCCAATGCCCAACCGACCGAGCTACCCAGCTGCCCCTGAGCGAATTGCTTTTAATTTCCTTACACTTGCATTCCCTCACTCCAAGAGGAAATGCTTCACTTTTTTGTTATAGATGACACAAGAAAGCATATCATTATGTCAGTCCTGGCGTATAATAGATGCTCAATAAATACCAGCCCCACTTCTCATGGCCAGAACCCATAAGCCAGCTGTGCATCCTCTCAGTTAGGAAGCTTTTAAAAGGTTTCACACCGCATCAGCAAAATTAGACTCTCTGGGGAGGCCTGGGAGGTGCTGCTCTATGTGGGAACATAGCCTTGTCAGCCTCAGCACAGGGCCCGGCCTGGGTCTGGCCACTGTTAAGTAGCAGCTGGTGAGGGCTACGACCCTGCGTATTTACGGTTTGCATGTGTGTGAGTGGGCGAACAAGTGGCTGGAGCCCGCTCGCTGCCGCAGTGACCTTCCCGGGCAAGCTGGCCAAAGATGAGCGCGTTTGCAATTTCTGAGGAATCTATGGGGTGGAAAGGGAATTTGCAATAATCAGGTCGCCTACACGACAGGCCACGTCAGCAGGTGCATGGGCAGCGGGCTGAGTGGGGATCGCGGGCAATCAGGCGCAGCCGCCTCGAGAGGCAGCTGTAACCCACTTTGTCGTTCCCGAGGCCGGCTTTGTGCGGTTTCATCAGGCTTTTCCAGCCTCTCCTCTGCAGCCAGCTGGCAAAGCCGAGGATCAGCCAGAGGGTGCTGTCCAGGGTCCGTTCTGAGGACAGCCTTTATGCCCAGATCTCCTCCGCTCTCCCCGGTGGGTGGTGCACACGGAGGGGACAACCTCACCCTTCCCCTCCAAAGTGAGACCCCCTCCTTCGGCACTGCCCCAAAGCAGAATAGGTGCCAGCCTTCCTGTGACTGCAATTTCTGGAAGGGCTTTCCTGTCTGTAATTCTAAATAGCTTCATCACCATCGTCCAAAGAGTTGGAGCTAAGACCTTCCCCAGACTGGAGGTCATTATCTTCTTTTCAGCTGTGTATTTCCTCGCACACCAGACCCCCCGGTGAGTAGCTGCTGGGTACTTGTTAGGTGAATAGAACCAGGCTGAAATCAGAACTTCTGGAAGATTTGGATATTTCATATTCAGGGGCTGAACGGAGCCCACGACACCCAGAAAATGCATAGAGGACCACCTCCCTCCATTCCACGAACCACCGCTGTGCAGGCAGCCACCCGAAATTGAGTGACAACATAAACCCACAAGCTTTTACTGTGCTAACAGATTCCGTAGGGCAAGAATGTGGACAGGGACAGCGAGGATGGCTTGTCTCTCTGCTGCATGAGGTCTAGGACCACAGATGAGAAGTATTCAGTGGCTGAGGGTGACTGCAGAGGTTGGGGACTGGAGTCATCTAGAAGCTTCTGGAATCACGAGTCTGGTGCCTTGGGTAGGATGATTCAGAAGCTGGGCTCTGTGGAGACCATCAACCATAGCATACGGCCTCTCTCTGTGACTTGGGCTTCTTCATAACGTGGGAGCCTCATGGCGATTGGGCTTCTTACATGGAGTCAGAGTCCTAAGGGGAAGTCAAGAGCATCAGACAACAGGTAAGGTCACCTTTGCCACATACTATGAGTCAAAGCACTCATGAGCCCTCATAGGTTCAAAATTTAGGGACCTGGGCCCCACCTGTCAGTAGAAAGGAGTGTGATATATTCTGTTAGAGTAATTTGTGTTTTTATTTAAATTTATTTATTTATTTTGAGAGAGAGAGAGAGAGTTAGAGAGAGAGAACAGGGTAGGGTCAGAGAGAGAGGGAGAGAAAGATTCCTAAGCAGGCTCTGAGCTGTCAGACCAGCTGACACAAACTGTGAGATCATGATCTGAATTGAAATCGAGAGTCAGATGCTTGGGGCGCCTGGGTGGCTCAGTCAGTGAAGCGTCCGACTTCGGCTCAGGTCATGATCTCACAGCCCCTGAGTTTGAGCCCCGCGTCGGGCTCTGTGCTGACAGCTCAGAGCCTGGATCCTGCTTCAGATTCTATGCCTCCCTCTCTCTCTCTGCCTGTCTCTCTCTCTCAAAAATAAATAAACAGCCCCCCAAAAAATAAAAAAAAGAAAAGAGTTGGATGCTTCATGGACTCAGCCACCCAGGTGCCCCAGAATAATTTGTCCCTTTAGGACCCCTACTTCCTTAAATCGTACCCCACAAGTTATTTGTGGGAACCTGTGGGGAGTGGAGGAAGACTTGGGTTGAGAAGGAGCAACTCCAGGCCCCTGTGGGTCACTCTGTTCCCTCCTGGGAGCCTCGCTGGGATCCCTCACCGGTGGCTCTCACTATCTGTGCTGATGGATTTCAAGGGGGCTGGGTTGTAGAGCAGTTGGGTCTCAAATCCCACCCTGAAGACTCTCCAGTTTGCTTCTCTCCTTGGTGACTGGAAGGGCCTCACAGAGGCCGCTCTCAGGAGCAAACTGTTCCAGGGGTATCAGAAAGGTGGCAGTGAGCTGGGTGGAGAGGAGAGGGGACCTTGTGGGCAAGGAGACCCACAAAGTGATCTGGCTATGGCCATACGGAGGGGAGAGGAGGGTCATATCTCAGGGACCAAAGAGCAAGATTTGAGGGGAGTGGGGGCTACCGCTGCTTTCAAGAAAGAGATTGTCGGGTAGATCAAACACATGGCCACGCTCCGGGGCCAGGTTAATGAGTATGTGTGGATACGGCTACTCCCCAGCAAATGGCTTTGAGTGACTATAGCATCTCAGTCCTATAGAAATTATATCAAAAACAGGTCAGCTGTTCCAAGCTTCCTATTGCCCACGAGCCCCCGGCGTGGGGGTTCCTCGCCCCTCCGCCTTCGTTGTACGGGAAGCGCATGAATTTTTAAACATATAGGAAGCACATTGTTTGTGATTACATTAGACCTTGAAAAGGAAGCACGAACATAAATTTCGAAATAGCCCAGCGCTGGAAGCCTGCCTCTCTGCTTGACTTCAATAACTTATCTCAATGAATCCCAGCAGAAAGCATCTTCCGTACTCCAGTTCTTGAGAAGATGAGATGTGAGTGCTGGGGAATTATAAGACAGAGGGACTTTATTGCAACAGTGAACAAGCTGAAAATTACAAGGTAATGGAATCTCAGTGGGAGGTCCTCGTACCCTGCCATTAGCTAACTCAGGCAATGATTGCGGTGGAATAGACGAGGGTCGTAGAAGCGCCGTGCAGGGCTTCTGCACGTGACGTCCTCATCCGGCTGAGCCCGGACATTATCGCACTTGAAGGCAGAGGGAGCTTTGACCTCGTGGCAACAGTCTCCAGGATTACCTGCCTTGAGAACCCTTTCTCCTACCAGAGATGAGTTCTGGTGGATCCCCGGTGATGTGCCGAAGCTAAATAGCATTCAGAAGAGGGGGAGCATCTGGGTCAGACGGAGCGGAGAGCCTGATCTCCGAGGATCCGCCTCTGCAGGTGCCCTGTCTGTGGGATCGAGGAACCACAGTCAAAAGCCATGAAGCCTCCAAGACCATGATGGAAATACAGAGGCAAAGGCGTGTGCCCTGATTATAGGGGGGGGGGGGGGGGGGGGTGAGAATGCAATCCTATCAGATGAAATTTGTGTACCAGGTACTGGGCTAGTGTTCACAAGCATTTTATTGGATACTTGCAACGACCCCTCAGATCCTACTCACTCCCGTTCTACAGGAGAGAGAGAAGTTTGTCTTCTTAGTGTACAACGAATTTGGATAACTTCATCCCATGAAACCCTGTTTACTAAAACGTGGCTCTTTGGGGATCATCTTTATGATTTTGGCCCTACCCATGTATTTTGAGTCCATATGCCCCTCTTGCCCACGCTTGGCTTGGTCAGAGGCACCAGAGGGGTGGGGTGCAGTGTGGGACGAGGCAGGCACTGGCCCCAGTCCCGTCCCACTCGGCTGACCCAGGTAGGAAGTAGAATGGATCCAGAAAAGCAGTGTTTGCGTGCTGCAGCTTCTGAGAATCCGACAGGAGGGAGGAGAAGGCGCAGACCCCACAGGAGGGTAAGTGAAGGACGGATGAAGCCCAGGCAGTAGGGCATTCTGTAGGCGTCCTGCGGGGAGGGGAAGGAATTAATCCACAGTGGTCCACACCCGCAGCTGCCATGCTTCACCAGAGGCGTTTCGGTCCCAGGAGGGGCTGCTGACCAGAACACGGCAGGAGCACGCTCACTGAGCCCAGCTGGTAGCACAGAACGAGGGTAGACTCTGGTTCTAGAACTAAAACCAAGACAGAGCAAGGAGGCTGGAACTCTCTACAAAAGCCCCATGTGTCAGGGGTTTGCGGGCGGGCTCCTGACTGCAGAGCCAGAATGTCTGCAGGCGAGCTGGATGTGCAGGGGGGAGGCTGCAGCCTCAGCAGCAGGGAGAGGGAGGCTGAGGGGCTGGGAGCCACGCCTCACAACCCCCCCCCACCCCCACCCCCACCCCCGCCTCCAGTGGAAGCAGCTGGGGCTTTATGTTAGGCCAACAAAGGTTTGCTTTCAGTCCCCAGCGGGAAGAGCACGCAGGTCAAGTGTCTGCACAAATGAGCCAACCGCGCTGCTGAACGGCCTCCGGCCTCCGTTGAGCCCACCTCTGTCTGAAGCTCCTGAGTGGTTGCTAATGAGAAACATTTCCAGTTTGTGTGTACAAGTTTACGCAAACAAGGGCTGGGCTGTCATCCCAAGCCAGAGGTAAAAATGCAGCTAATTATGTAAAATGGGATGAGGCACTACGACTAGAACCATTTAAGGGGGAAGAGAGGGGGAGAGGGTGGCTTGAGGTGGGGGAAGGCTGTCTGCCATTTGGGGCCTTTGGTGTCTGCGATGTCCCTTTTTCACTTTGCTCTGAGAAACAGCAGGCTTAGCTGATGCCCAAGGTGTGGAATTCAATCCAGTTTATATTACATTACATTACAAAGCACGTCCTAGGAGAATTATGCATTGAAAGAAAAGAAGAAATGAAGGAAGGGAAAAGAGAGAGGGGGGAAGGAAGGAAGGAAGGAAGGAAGGAAGGAAGGAAGGAAGGAAGGAAGGAACCCAAACAAACTTCCAAAACAGAAATCCTTCTAACTAGTTTGGATTGGATGCTCTGCACACATTTTGTGCCGTGTGACTTGTCTTCCTGAGGTTACCTACTCACCAGGATGGAGGGACCTGTGTTCAAATGTGTATTATGAGTGATCTAGAAAGAAATGTCCCTCCTTCCCATTAAAAATAATAATAAATAAAACTGCCTCTTCAGAGCCAGGAACTGTAACCGAGTTTGTTATGTATCACCTTGTGCGATTCTGGAATCACACAGGTGAAGCTATGCCAGGCTGCAGTCATTTCCAAACCTCATGGCAAGTTTATTCTTGCTCCCATTCTACGTTCACTGCACGTCAGCAGGTGGGGCTCTGTCTCTTGTGGGACCACCCTGGCGAACAGCCTCGATCTGGCGCATCGGCTGGTGGCCGTTCTAGATGGAAAGGGAGCTCTGGAGGCAGCGCTGGTCTGAAAGTGACCTATTCATAATTCCTTACATGGCACTCACATGGCCCCATCCTGCTTCAAGAGAGTTAGCACGCACAATCTTACCTTGTGCCCAGAAGGCAGAGAGGGGGAAATTCTTGGTCAAAAGCGCCAAGGAGTCCCCATGGCCCCCACAGTTTCTAAAATAATACCTAGCTCACAGAATCAGTGGGATCGTTCTTCATTTTACAGATGAGGTTTCTAAAGCTAGGACGGCTTGATGAACTTAACCGAAATCAAAAGAGTTTTTGTGGCTTCCGACGTTTTCTTTTGCTTTTAGTATCTGTGAGTCTATTGCCTAGAAAAAGCCAGCCTATGGGTAAATTGACATAACGGAACGTCTCAACTTGAAAGCTGGTGGCCAAGCTCTGTCAAATGAGAGGCGCCTTGCGAGGTCTCGCCTGTGCGGCTGACCATTTCGCTCGCCTCTTTCCTCTGAATATCTTTTTACTGCGCGGTTCAAACTAGGATGAGGTTTCCCAGACAAGAGTCCCATAGACTGTTAGTTGCATTCAGTACTAATGACTGTTCCATTGGGGGGTTTGGGGGGCTTGGTTAAGTGTCCACCACTGGGTTTTGGCTCATTCCTACCATGACTAGCCAATGATAGTTATGAATAGCTTGAAGGCAGAGACCACACCTGTGTGAATCTCTCTAACCACAATACCTAGAACACAGTGCAAACTCAGCATGTGATATAATTAATACCACCATCCCTGAATTTTCCTACACCAGAGCCCCTGCAGGACGGAGTCTATACTCTATACCTCTTAAAACACTGTGAGTATCAGTGTCACTCATTAACATCACAGTCCAGAGTGTCCTTGTTAAGATAGCATCCAGAAAACCAAAGAAACACGAGGTTTACGGCACATCGTGTGCTATCAAATGCTATAGTTTCCCTTCTGGAAGATCACAAAGCCTATTGGCAGATTCAATCCTTTAATGGAACGCTATTTTTTTTAAGTTCATTTGTTTATTTTGAGATAGAGACAGTGAGAGTGGGGGAGAGGCCAAGGTAGAGAAAGAATCCGGAGGAACCCCCATGCTTACGGAGCCCGACGTGGGACTCAAACCCATGAACAATGAGATCATGACTTGAGCCAAAATCAAGGGTAAAGCATTTAACTGACTTGAGGCACACACGTGCCCAGGAATGCAATTTTTAAATCTTTCCTCTAGCCTGACCAGATTGTTCTCACCTCCATTTTATAGATAACTAGGAGTCAGATTAACCTGCCTGGTCAAGATCACGAGGCCAGTATGAGACTGACCCTGGGGTCACTCCACTGCTTGGCTCTCTGCCAGGCCTCCTGCATGGGGCTGGAATAGACCTCAGAGGAATGTCATGGGCACATGCTTGCTAAGCTAAGGGTAGAGATATTCTCAGTCTTAAATGGGACTTCCACAGCCTTCTGTCAACGCATCCTGTGCATGGAGCTCAGTGGTGTGCAGCCCTGACTGTGCAGCAGCAACACCCGAGGAATGTCATAGAATGCCCATGTCAGCCTGTGCCCATCCCAGTGAGACCAGAACTTCCAGGGTGGGTGCCCAGTATTCAGATTTTTTTAAAGCTCCCCAGTGATTCTGATGTGGAGTCAAGACTGAGAACCAGTGGTGTGGCACTGGCTTGGCCTGTGGGAAGGACCAGCTTCACTCATAGAAACTGTAACCCTCACCTTCAAGTTGGAGGGTGAGCTCACCCCTGGGACACAAAAACAGTCTGTTCTAGGGGAATTCCACTTTCTTGCTTGCTTGCTTGCTTGCTTGCTTGCTTTCTCTCTCTTCACTCTCTCTCTCTCTATCTCATTTTCTTTTTCTTTCTTTCTTTTTCTTTCTTTCTCTCTCTCTTTTTCTTTCTTTTCTTTCTCTTTCTTTATTTCTCTTTCTTTCTTTCCTTCCTTCCTTCTTTCTTTCCTTCCTTCCTTCTGTCTTTCTTTCTCTTTCTTTTTCTTTTTTTCATAAATATATATATGAAATATATATAGACAAAAATATATGAAATATGTGATATATATATGATCGTATATATATGATTCCAAATCCTTTGGGAGGTGCCAGAACTTTGGATTCGGATTATCCAAAGTTCTACTGCTGTTCAAACAGGGGAATGACTTCATCTATGGTCTACAGTTTTGTTTTGTTTTTTATTACTGCATCTATAATAGCGCCTTGTACACAGGCTGCTGTGCAGAGGAAGGGAAGGAGATGGTGGACATACCCTCCTTGTTTGGTACTTGGCATACAGCACGTGTTCATATGCGGCACTGTCCCTTTCTCTTCCTTCACAGTTCCCTTTTCTCCCTAGGCCTAACTTAAAATGAATCAATAATCTTAAGAATATTAAGAACTCCATGGCTGTCTTCAAAACTAAGGCTGGTGGCATCACCATGAAGTCCCGTCGTTGGGATCAAGGAGGACCCGGAGTAAGCTTCTACCATTTCTCTGTTGGCTCAGGCTACATTAGTAGTAGTAGTACCATTATAATGGCCTTTGTTTAACTTGAGAAATTGGAGTCAAATGTCCATTTAAATCAGTGAAGCTCAACAGAGACAAATATGTGTGTATAGTCCCCATTCATAGATGCACTAATTGCTTGCCCAACTCACTAAATTCTAATTAAAACCATTCCACCAGATGATTTTATTTTATTCCTTTCAACTTGTAATTAAAGCATTTACTGGCCAACTATCCGAAAGAAATGAAGAGAATCTGCTTAGGTGTTTGCAGAAGAAAATGGGAGGAAGGCCCCTGAGGTGGGGACTTGCCCATTTGTAGTCGAACGAGACGGACTCCTTGTTGACTAGATACGACTTTAGCAGAGGAGTTGGCTCTGCTTGGGGATATTGAGTGAGCTAGATTCAGCTTAGGTCGAGAATTCAGTTCTTCACGGATGTATTGACTACCAGTCCGTACCCAGGGGCAGGACCCTGGTGTGAATCACCAGTCCAGGAATTTGCTAACAGCAAACCCAAGCCCAGGGGAGGACCCACAGTCTCAGGACTTTCTGAGAATGCTGGACCCTGGGCTTTTCCCCTTGCTCTCATTCTCCTCGTTGGGCTGGTTCCCCTTGTTATATTAGTGATCCACCCCTCAATAACCAAATGGGGACTCCCCCCCAGAGCTCTCTCAGGTTCTACTTGTTCCTCACTTATTGACCCCCTCTCTTCTATCCTCCTAGGCACCTCGGGGTAAGAATTCAACAGACACTGCATACCTAGCTCTAGGTTAGCTATTATACATACTACGGAGGTTACCATCTTTAATACAGAGAGAGCACTTACAAACTTATAAGAGCACTGACACCCAGTAGATAAGCAAAGACATAAATCATTAAGGACATGAACATATGAATGACTCAGCGACAAGACCAATGAGCAAAGAAAAAAAGAAACAAATCAAAAAAAAAAACCAGACTCAGATACAGAGAACAAACTCCCAGCTCCATAAAAAAAACCAGATTGGGGGGGGGGGGTGAGATAGGTGAAGGGGATTAAGAATGATAAGCACTGAGTTGTGTATAGAACTATCAAATTATGGTCTATTCATCATAGTATACTGTATACCTGAAACTATTATAACATATAGATTCAATTATACTTGAATTTTTTTAAAAAGTCAATGATAACAATATTAATGACGGGGCGCCTGGGTGGCTTAGTTGGTTAAGTGTCCGACTTTTGCTTAGGTCATGATCTCACGGTTCGTGGGTTCGAGCCCCACATCGGGCTCTGTGCTGACTGCCAGCTCAGAGCCCGGAGCCTGTTTCAGTCTGTGACTCCCTCTCTCTCTGGCCCTCCCCTGCTCGTGCTGTCTCTCTCTCTCTCAATCTTAGAAATAAGTAAAAAAAAAAAAATATATATATATATATATAAATGATCAAATATGTTTAAAATGCAGATGAAAACAAGCATGAGATACTTTTTTTCACCCATTTAACAGGATTATTGTAATTCAGATGAATTCCGATGGGCTGATAAGAGTACATATGGGTATCAGGCCCTCCATGAACAAGCTCAGGGCCCAAGACAAAGGTTCAACTGGAGGCCCACATGTCATGTGTCTACATATGTCAAAGTCACAAAGAAAGCTAATGAACTGTTAAATATTTTCAGTCTTCCTACCTTGACAAATGACACCTTCCTAATGAGTTGGATGAACTTTAATTCTTGGATTCCCAAGCCTTCTTTCAAGAACTTGGGACAGGGAGAGTCGGCCTTAGGCTCCCAGCTCCT
The DNA here is from genome assembly GCF_003009895.1 of Hyaena hyaena. NCBI lineage: Eukaryota > Metazoa > Chordata > Mammalia > Carnivora > Hyaenidae > Hyaena > Hyaena hyaena. The sequence goes on along the minus strand of NW_024081145.1, from coordinate 277,756 downwards.
GGTCTGTCCTCCATACTTTTCCCACCTCAGCTCCATCTGCATTGTGAGTGGCTTTGCGTATGTGTATATGGACACATTCGAGATCTTTCTAGGTGCCTACCCCACAAACAGCAGGGCTAGGGGTATGGACATGACAGTTGAAGTCTGCTCTTGAGAAAATGGCCCTAGGGAAGGGACCCTGTAGCTCTGGAAGCAGGAGTGGGAAACTGAGGCAGGCAATTCCAGGACTCCATGCTCTTGGAGCATGATCTAGGAAGTCAAGGGTCATGATTCCCAATGCGTTATCTCCTTGACCCATAGAACCCTTGGTCTATGGGAAATATCATGACCAGAGGAAGGTCAAAGAAGGGCCCAGGAAAGTGTGGAACAAGGACAGGGACTTTTCTTGCCAAGGTCATTAGCGATGGTGTTATCTTTCTAGGAAACAACTAAAAAATATGCCTCCACAAATTTAAACTGTTAATAGTCTTTGATCCAGACACCCAATCTTTAATTAGAACTCTATACAGAACACTAAACAAAAAAGTGAATTAACACTTGTCTAAAATATTGTTTGGTAGTGTGATGTATTATTACCCCCCACCTCCCAAAAGAACCCCACAGCCTAAATGTTTAAGAATAAGTCAGTTACTAAATTATTTATGGTACCATCCAAATAAGGATGAGGATGTTCAGTGTTAAAAATAACAAATTATTTGATATATAATGTCAGGTGAAAGATTTACATGAAGTGTTTTTATGCATAATGGTGAGCAGTAATGGAAAACAATAGATCAAGGTATGAAATTTTCCATACATCACTTGAAGTATAGAAAACATATTTATTTTTTTAAGTTTACTTATTTTGAAAGAGAGAGTGAATGCGTGTGAGCAAGCAGGGGAGGGTGTAGAGAGGGGGAGAGAGAGAATCCCAACCAAGCTCCATGCTGTCAGCGCAAAGCCCAGTGTGGGGCTCAAACCAACCAACCATGAGATCATGACCTGAGCTGAAATCAAGAGTCAGATGCTTAATGGACTGAGCCACCGAGGCACCCTGAGAAAACATTTAAATGTGAATATGCCAGAATAGAATATTAACTGCTGTTGGTGAAGTGGGTAAGGATGAGGGAATGAATTACAGGTAATATTTTTCTCTTAATGTTGGGCTTTGCTTGGAAAATGTTCTAAATAACAGCTTACCAATTTTGCACTCAAAAATAAAAGAATGTACAAATTATTTTACATGTTTGGAAATAGAGCTGAAAAACACAATAGAAGCCATTGTCATGGATCTAGATTTTGGGTGAGTTCATAGGTGCTTCTTACACTGTTAAAAATAAGTAAGTAAACATACAAACAAAGTAAGCAAGGACTTCTAGTTCGCCGGAAGAAATCATCAAGGTGTATCATGAGCCAAAGTTATGAATTAATCTAATCCTGGACAGCTGAGGTCCATGCAAATCCATACTAAATTTCATAAACTGAAGATATAAATGAAATCCAGGGCCAAAAACCAAAGGAGAAATGAAGATTTGCTGCCTATAAGGTAAACGTAGTTGATGGGCGGTTTTTCTCCCGAGCTTACTGGCAGGAACAACAAAGAAAGGCCACCATGGACAGTTCTTTCTGTTTGCAATCAGCACCTACTGAGGTAGGTCACCTAGCAGGATGCTGTGTTGGTCTGTCGTTTGCAGGTGCACTGCCTTTCTAGAAGGTGACCTTATCTCTCTATTACTGGTTTGGTTTATGAGAGTGGCACAATAAAAACAGGTTGGACCCAGCTCTTTCTGACATTTAACATACCTGCATGTAAGCTGTTGAATGGAGACATTTCTCCCATCCCAAGAAGGCTCAGGGTTGCCATGAACTGGCGTTTTGCAGCAACTAGAGAGGAGAAAATGTTTGTCCCTGCTCCGAAGGTGGGTACGGAGAATAGTTGATGGGACAATCCGAATAGGGAAAATCAAGAAGACGTAGGATATCTGTGGGGGAAAATTTGCAGGAGGAAATTTTCTGAACACAGTGCGGGAGACGGTGCCGAGTTCGTTAGTCCCCAAGACCGCCATTACTTATGACACGAAAGGCAAGTTCAGCGTCCCCCAAAATCACTCTAAGATTTGACCATTTGCTAGAGGGACTCATAGAGTCATTGAGAGTCGCTAGATGCAATGTTACAGTTTATTATGGTAAAAAGATGAATATTAAAATCAGCCAGAGTGCCGGTAGGTTCCACACGTGGAGCTTCCAGTCATCACCTTCCGCTGGAATCACGGCAGCACCGTCTTCTCCCAAGGACAGTGTCACAGTGCGCTTGGGGTATTGCCAACCAGGAAAACTCACCTGAGCCCTGAAGTCCAGAGCCTTTATCAGGGCTTGATCACATGGACCTGTGGGACCACCCACGTGGCTTGACCACGGCTTGGGGCTCCTCTAGAGTTTGAGCTCATACTGCCCAGCCCAAGGCCCTGCCCATAAGTCACATGCAGTGACAGTGAGGCTCAAGGCCCTCAGGTAAACAAAGATGCTTTACAGGCAGGTCATTCCAACGGCTTAGAGATTATCTCCTAGAAGTTAGAGAAAAGGCCAGATCTCTCTTTGGGTAAAGTTAATCCTTTTTTTTTTTTTTTAATGTTCATTTATTTTTGAGAAAGACAGAGAGAGACAGAGAGAGACAGAACACAAGGAAGGATCGGAGAGAGAAGGAGACACAGAATCCAAAGCAGGCTCCAGGTTCTGAGCTGTCAGCACAGAGCCCGACTCAGGGCTCAAACCCATGAACTGTGAGATCATGACCTGAGTGGAAGTCAGATGCTTAACCAACTGAGCCACCCAGGCACCCCGTTCATTCTTTTTTTAATGTTTATTGACTTTTTAAAAAATTTTTTCTAATGTTTTATTTATTTCTGAGAGAGAGAGAGAGACAGTGTGAGCAGGGGAGGGTCAGAGAGAGAGGGAGACACAGAATCTGAAACAGGCTCCAAGCTCTGAGCTGGCTGTCAGCACAGAGCCCATCTCGGGGCTCGAACCCACAAACCATGAAATTACAACCTGAGCCGAAGTCAGATGCTTAACCGACTGAGCCACCCAGGTGCCCCTATTGATTTATTTTTTTGAGAGAGATAGGGAGGGAGAGAGGGTGAGAGAGAATCTTAAGCAGGCTCTGCATTGTAATCACAGAGCTTGATGCAGGGCTCAAGCTCACGAACCGTGAGATCGTGACCTGAACCGAAACCAAGAGTCAGGATGCCTAACTGACTGAGCCCCCTAGGTGCCCCTGGGTAAAGTTAATTCTTGACTACACAGACAGACATACTCATATCCTCTAAAGCCAACTGTACATGCTGTGACCAGGTATGAAGGTGTCGTTTGGACTGTTGCACGCTTCAGGGAATCTACACGGCTGTCCCCCTTTCTCACCCCTTTCCAGTGCTAACAGTCCAGACCTGAAACAACACTAGCCTTGTGGAAGCGGTGTTTCTAAATAGTAGCGTTGCAAGTGGAGTTCCCCAAAGAGCAATTTCTGAGATGGAATCTTACGTGCGCCATATTTGTTAAGGGGTGCCTGAGAGCGGGAGAATGTTAGCCCCACAAATGCCTACCTTAATGTAGTGGTAAAAGGGACTCTGCAGGTGTGAATAAGTTAAGGATCTTGAGATGGGGACATTAGGCTGGATTATCTGGATGAGTCCAATACAATCACAGGGCTCATACAGCAGGGAGGGTCAGAAGTCAGAAGGGATGGACAAACAAGAAGGCAGTGTCTTAAGGTAGAAGCAGAGGTGTTCAAGGGAGGTTTGCAGCTGTTTGTGAAGTTGCTGACTTTGAAGAGTAAGAGGCCATGAGCCAACGAAGAATCCAGTCTCAAGAAGCCAGAAAAAGCAAAGATATAGATTCTCCCCGAAAGCCTTCAGAAGGCCTGTCGAGCTGCCAGCATCTTAATTGTAGCCCAGGGAAGCTTCCAGAACCATCCGACATGTGCGCTATTTGAAGCCACTGCATCTGTGGTCTTTGGTTACAACAGCAGCGCCCTTGGGAGGGCGAGGAAGCAGGTGTGAGGAGACAGACAAGTCTGCAGGGATACTCAAGTCTCCAGGGCAGCCTTGACCGACTGTCCGGGGACTCTGTAGTGAGCGAACCCTCCAGAGCTGGCTGATCAGGCCGCTGTCGCCAGCAGCCAGTGCTGTGGCAGACGCAATGGGGAAGTGGCCCCAGTGGAGCCTGCCTGCTGGCTGTGACCCCAGCTTCCCAGAAGGGAGGACTGGGCATCACATCCCACAGCCCACTAAGTCGGCGTGTGGCCCCAGTCCCCCGGCTCCCCCCAGCCTCCCCCTGCTTGGGTCAGAAGGAACCCAAAGGAGACAAATCCCCTTGTCTCTCTTTTTGGGGCAAAAGTATTTTCGTGAAGGCTCCGGTAGAAGTGAAGCCTCCAAGTGCTCAGCCAATGAATTCAGGCAGGTACAGAAGACGAAGGCTGTTTATAGGAAGGGCCTGTTTGTGCTCACCCCAAATTTGTGGCTCTTCGGTCTTTTGTGTTTGCATAAAGGGGCCGAGGTGGCTGCCGGGATACAACCCTCAGGACAAGTCAGGGCGGTGGCTAAGGGAGGCAAAAATAATAATAGTAGCAGCCCACACTTCGTTATTGATTATCGTGACCTGTTCCGAGTGCTTTACCGTTTTGCTAGCCTGGAGTTGGCTGGCCCCCTGCGGCCCCTGGGAGCTCATCAGAAATGTGGACCCTCAGGCTTCACCCCAGACCTACCAAATGAAAGCCCATTTTAACAAGATCCCCAGGTAATTTATAAGCTCATTAAGGGTTGCAACATACTGCTCTCCCTATATTAACTCTTTAAATTCTCACAGAAAGCCCTAGGAGGGAGGTGTTATTGTTATTCCGATTTCACAGATGATGACATTTGGGCACAGAGAAATCACGTGATTTGGGGAAGGTGCCCCAGCTGGGAAGGGGTGACTGGTATTGGATTGAGGTAGTCTGTGGCAGGATCTGAGCTTTTTTTTTTTTTTTTTAAAGTTTATTTATCCATTTTGAGAGAGAGAGAGAGAGAGAGAGCCAGAGAGAGAAAGAGAAAGAGGATCCCAAGAAGGCTCTGTGTTGAGGCAGGGCTCAAGCTTACGAACCATGAGATAATGACCTGAGCTGAAATTAAGAGTCGGATGCTTAAGTGAATGAGCCACCCAGGTGCTCCCAGAATCTGAGCTTTTAAGCATTCCTGCTCCTGAAAATAAAAAGTGACTTTGGTGTTACACAGAGCTGAGTTCCTATATCAGCTCCTTCTTCCTGGCTGTGTGCCTCCAGACACGTTGCTTGACCTCTCTGAGCCGCTGTTCCCTCATCAGTAAAGTGGGTCAGGAATAGCATGTACTTCACAGCTTTTGGGCGCAAACTAAGAAGATGCTTGTGAAGCACTTAGCAGTCAGTGTTCACTTCTGTTACGATCACCCCCATTCCAATAGTGCCCTTGTTATCAGCACCATCACCATTGTCGTCAGCATCAGATTGCCAGGATGAGGACCCAGCGTCACGGGGGACAGGACCTGCAGGAACTCAGCAGAAATCCCCCCCCCCACCAGGGTGGGGTTCCACCCCAGTGCTGCCAGCCGCCTTGATGCGCTAACCACAGGACCAATTTCTTCAACCTCCCCAAAGTCCCAGTGAGGTTAGTGACTCGTGTTCTGGACTCCTCCTGCCCACCCAGAGTTGAACGCCCGGCCCGAATATGTTGCTGGGATAGTGAACTCGAAGGCAGTGTTCTCTCCAAGTGGTAGTTGCTGTGGAAACAGATGCCCGTCGAGGAACAGGACAATGACGGCAGACACTTGACTCCTCATCTCCTAGAGAATAATCGTCCACTTTGTCCTGTGCTTGTTATTCCCAGGTGATGTTTCCCCAAGAGGCACACACCGCCTGACCCCACCCTGACCATCACCTCTTCTCTGTGGCTGTTGGAAGGACCGTGACCTCTGGCTTGTATCTGTGTCTTGCAGTCGGTGGCTCGTGGGCTGGGTTACAAGTGACACTGAGTCTCTGAGGCTGGTTTTTATTGATCAGGCCCTGTGTTTTCTTGCAGTTCCTTGCTAACACCCCCTTATTTTCTGGGACTCCTCAAATGCGCACTGTCGCCCTTATTTAAAAGACAGCCAGAATCTCTGAGGCTTTATTTTGCGCAGGAAGGAAACTCCCAAGGAAGGGCAAGGAAGGGAACAGCAGCTGTGCAAATGGCTCCGTTTCCTGAAGTTTGCCCTCATTGCAGGTGGAGAGGTTCTGTTTGGATTCCCACTGCTCCACTACCCTTCCTTCCCGAGGGATTGCATCTTTTTTAAGCCACCGATGTGTGTGTGTGTGTGTGTGTGTGTGTGTGTGTGTGTGGACACACCAATAGCTTTCCCTTGTTTTCCATAGCACAGCCAGAAATGTTAAAAAGAACCTCACAAAATAGCGAAACAGAAACAAAGAAAATAATAGAGGCATAGAAACCCTCCAGAGGCCGGGACAGGAGGCTAACGCTCTAATCCCAGAATTCTGGCCCCACCGTTCAGGGTCCCTCTCTGGGTTCTTTACCTTTTCAGGGGCAGGCTTCCTCCCTTCACTATGACCTCATCACAAGGTGCTGGTTCCCCGGCGACCCCCTACCCACCCAACCCCCCTAAAAAGAGAGAGAATGTTCTAGAAGACAGCAGGACATAGGGGAAATATTGTGTCCAAGCCATCCTGGAGCCAGAGTCCCTCTTCTCCCTCTAAAATATTTCTATAGCTGGAACTTAGTTTTGTGGTTAGTCTAGTTGAAAGAAGAAGAGGTTGACTGTCAAGGCCATCCCCATGTCATCTAGAGTTGGTTCTGCTTCGAAATTAGCCAGACTTCCCCTGTCCCTCTCTCTCTCCTTTTCTTCCTTCTTTGCTTCCATTTATCCATACAATAAGTACTGAATTTCAACTGTGTGCAGAGTAAATTGGTATGGGGCATTGATTTGAAAATGTCTATTTAGGGGGCGCCTGGGTGGCTCAGTGGGTGAAGCGTCCGTCTGACTCTTGATTTCGGCTCAGGTCATCATCTCACGGTTTGTGAGATTGAGCCCTGTGTCAGGATCTGCGCTGTTGTGGAGCCTGCTTGGAATTCTCTGTCTTCCTCTCTCTGCTCCTCCCCTGCTCACATGCACTTTCTCTGTCTCTCTCTCTCTCTCTGTGTCTCTCTCTCTCTCAAAATAGCTAAATGAACTTTAAAAAATGTTTAGTTTTAACACGTTTTTTGTTTCTAAAATTTTTAGGCTGAATAACACTATACCTTGCAAATAATGAAACCTCTATAATTCCTCTCTCCCTTTCTTAATAAAGATATAATCTTCCGCAACTCCATACACAGATGCGTTCACGGTCTGCATACATTTATGTGCTTGTGTTTGGGTGGACACATGTACCAGAATGCGCGTGCACCTGCGTTTGGAAACCACCTCTCTGAGTTTGCTTTATGTTCACTCACTGAGATACTTTTTGGAGGTGGGCTTCCTGAGCCTTTAGCAGCTCAGTAGCCCACCCACCCTGACCACTCCACACACCCTGTGGCATCACCTTGCAGGGCAGCTTACACAGTTCTTAGGGGCCCAGGAAAAGGAGCTGATGGGATACCTAAGGAGGATGGACCACAGCTGTTTCTCATGATTCAAGTTCCAGAACAACCCATGCACTATGGGGAGCCCTGTCTCAGCCAGGTGACGGGAGGGAGGTGACAGATGGCATTCCTGCTTCTCTGCTAAGCCCTCCCCCAAACAGAGCCCCACTTCGGCTTGCTTCTTACCTCCGCTCACTGTTCTGGAGACTCTGTTCATATGAAACAAAGCTTTCTGCCAGGTTTTCCTTCCGAGCAGGAGGGGCTCTCAATTAAGCAACCACCAGAAAACTGCCAGTCTACTCTCTCTGTTCCCCAGCAGCCCACATCGCGTCCCTGCATCCTTCTCCTTAACTGCTCTCCCAGGCGACATCCATCCCCGGCATCGACGACGTCTACCACACGAGCTGCCTGGATGCCAGGATCAAAGAGCCCACAGGATAATGAGAACCATTTGCTTTTATGGAGTGCCTTTCATTCGAGGATCTCCAAGTACCTTTCAGACAATTAAATGTTATTGTTGTAAATGGGGAAACTGAGGACTAAGTAAATTAAGCCTTTTCCTCCGAGACGCATGACTGAGGACGTGAAGAATCTAGCCCACCTGCTCTTCTCTTTTTCAATCCTTCCGAAAGAATGCAATTTACAAGCTGGAAAGTGAAGCTACCACAAAATCACACAGCTCATTTTCTTCTTCTCTCCTTGACTGCCCTCTTCCCTACCTGCTCCTTCTCCTCCTCCTCCCAAGGGTCTGCATGCACTGAGCCTCCAAGGGTTCTACCCTCATGCCATTCCTGTGGAGAGCTGGGCTCCAGGAAAAGAGGGGCAGGAAGGTCATTGTTCCACTGAAATTTGTTCCTACCTTAGCTTAATCCATTCATCTTGTCTGTGTGCGCATGCTTGTATGGACACATGAAATATCTTCCATGGGTCTGATCCTATGGATATGAGAGAAGACAACACACACGTGACTTCTGTCCCCTTGAGCTGGTAGCAAGTCCCATGCTAATACTGTGCCCACCTCTGTCTGCACACTGACACAGCCAGAGAGGAGGAGGTCTCATTTTTCTCTCTTATAAATCAAAGCACTTAATTACCACTTCCACTCACAGGAAAGGGTGAGCCAAAGGGCCAGCAAGTTCCTGGGATTACAAAGAGCATTCTGTTTATGAAAAGTATCTTATTTGGGACAAGAAAGACCATTACAGTGTTGATATATTTTTTCCAATAATAAGTCTACATAATAATAGTGATATGTATTTGCCGGGAGCTGCACCGGCCTCTCTGGATGGCAGTCACAGCAAAGAAATGGTAGTGTTTGCACAGCTCCAGCCATGAGAATTGAAAACTGGTATCTCCTACTACTACTGGCTCATGTTGTGCTGGTATTGACCAGACCTCACAATATTCCATATCAGACCAATATTCTGAACATAGATACCTCATAAGGAAAAACATATCCCTGCCTTTACAAAAGAGACTTTAGATGAAAGCTCTGTGGGTGATTGTCAAAAGGCTCTTCCTATGGGCCTTGCAGACCCAAGACTTGCATAATAAAGGGGGTTAAAAACACAAGAGTTACAATTGAGCCTGGCCTTGAGATAAAGAGCCTATTTTGGGGTTAAGGGCAGAACACAGTTACTACATATATCTTTGCTAATTGGTGAAGCATGGCAGTCCCTTCCTCAAAGCCTGCATTCCACAAACACCCTCCCTTACACTGGCAGCTGGGATGAGGATAGATAAGAGTAGCTAAAACATAAACCCAGGTACAAAGACTGACACATTTAGGGCCCCCATGTTAGTTTCCACAAATAAACCAATTCAGAAACATTTATCCTCTTGAGAGCCAGACAGAATAACTCCTAGCTTATCTATATACAATTTAACTTGTATGTTATCCTGTTTTTCATTAAGAATATTCTGTTATTTCCTTGGTCGGAGTAATTTTGCAATTGATATCATAAAAGGCCTCCCATTATAAGAAATTTTTTTCTCTGACCTCATGTTGTTGCTGAACTCTTAAATAAAGACACCAAAACCGACAGGACAGAGATGCCTGCCTGGTGATCAGAAAGGATCTCAGGGCTTTCTCACTCTCTTTCGCCGACACTGTCCATCCTTCAGGGACCCCTGGACCTGCCGGAGCCGGCCTCTGGCATGTATTGAAGAAAACAGCTACTATATATATGTATATATTATTACCTACATATGTATATGTTATTTTTCTCAACCAGGAACTATTATTATCCCCTTATATAGATGAGGAAACTGAGTCACAGAAATGTTAAAAAGTTCTCCTGGGTATTTTACCAGGCACGAACTTAGGATTTTAAGTAATCGATCATGAATTCATTCTGCAGCTCTGAGAAGTATGCAGCTTTCCAAGAGGAAAGGCAGGTTTAGGAGATTAAGCCCTTGTTTAAAGCCCACAGCCTGTAAGAGGACAACATAAGTGAAACCAGGGCTGGCTGTCCCCACAGCCATAGCCCTTTATGCCAGTGTCCCCTCTGCATCGAGGGGCCACCCTTATGCTACTGACCATGCAGTGCCTAGCATGGTGTTGACTCACAATACACATTCTATAAATACCTGCTCATTCTTTTTTATTGCACTACTAAGTCCTAAATTATATCCCGATTCCAAATTCTGTTATCCACATTCCTGGGAGTAAATACCATGGGGAATTCAAAGGAGTGTATAGTTACTTAATCATGGATGCTTTGCTTTAAAAACGCATTTGTGTATTTATGTTTGAGTATGGATTTGCTATTTATGGGATTCATGTCACCTCTTACAAAGTAATGAGGCTACAGCCTGATGGTCTGACTCAGGAGAAGCTGAGAGTAACCGTATCACGTACAGATGCCATCTCGTACATTGAAGTCACAGACTGGCCATCCTGGCTGTCCTTGCCTTGTGAAGGGCTTCTGTCTTACTTATAGGGTAATCTGCTAAGTGATTTTCTTCCTCCTTCCTTCCTTCCTTCCCTCCCTCCGTGCCTCCCTCCTTTCCTCCATTCCTTCCTCCCTTTCTTTCTACGGCTTGTATTATCCTTGTCAACATTTCAAAAATTAGGAGATTTTGTCTAGATGTCTGGCTTCTCCTGAAAAACTCTAATATCTGCCAACACAAACCCCACACTTGCACTTGGCGGTTAGCGGGAGCTAATTAGTGAATGGCTTCTCTTCTAGACGGGCCAGTGCCCTGCACGTGGTCTCAGTCTTCACCACACACTGTACCATCTCCCAGACACCAAGGCTGAGAGTCAGTTACCACCCATCCTCACACCCATGCGGTTGTTTTCCTGACTCCCAGCCAGTGCTCCTCAGTCCTGTTATAGATCTAGCAGCAGAGGCGCCTGGGCATGTGAGCCCCATCACAGACGATGCAAACCACCCAGGGTGAGAGGCAGGACGCGCCAGCTGTCATTCCCGTGCATCCCATGGTCCACCTGCTGCGGCGTCTTGTCTCTTCCAGGGCACCAGTGAACACAACGTGAGATGGAATGCCTCTGCGCCTCCCACCAAACCCATAGAACTTGCCAGCTTCCCTCAAGCAACTCAGGAAGAAAAAAATTTATTAATCCTGAAAGCTAACTGCCACAGGAGTCCCCTCCATTTTGAAACTTTTCAGCGGCTGGGTGGCTCTGTTGGTTAAATGTCCAACTTCGGTTGAGGTCATGATCTCGCCATTTGTGAGTTCGAGCCCTGTGTTGGGATCCATGCTGACAGCTCAGAGCCTGGAACCTGTTTCAGATTCTGTGTCTCCCTCTCTCTCTGCTCCTCCCCTGCTCATGCTCATGCTCTGTCTGTCTGTCTCTGTCTCAAAAATAAATAAACATTTAAGGAAAGGAAGAAAGAAAGAAAGAAAGAGAGAGAGAGAGAGAGAGAGGGAGGGAGGGAGGGAGGGAGGGAGGGAGGGAGGAAGGAAGGAAGGAAGGAAGGAAGGAAGGAAGGAAGGAAGGAAGGAATCTTTTCAACTAAAATAACAACCTTTCTATTAAACCACTTAATAGGGAGTCAATAGTCCCTGTCAAAGTGGTGACGTTTGGTTGGAGAACATGGCCTTATTCCATGCCAATGTGTGTAAATAGGATCATTGGTCCCACTGTCAAAGGAGTTAGAGCTTAAGGCTCCCAAGAGGACAAGGACAGTGCTCTGTGTTGCCAAAGTAGCCACAGTTCAGCAGACCGACACAAGTTCTCTTGAGACACTGATGCACATTTCTGCCAATTTTGGCAGAAATTGGCCATCTATATGGTTTTTTGTGGGAGGTTGAATTAACGTTCCCGACTCCTCACTCTCCGAAGAGACTTTCTATCTCTGTGCCTCTTTTTTCATGACTTTGGAATGCCTTCCACTAGAGTCTGTGGAGTATACATCTCCACCTATGTTTGGACTTGACCATGCAATTTACTTTCATAGCACGCCAAAGCTTAAAGAAGTTAGCAAGTTCCATCTGCCCTTGTAATGAGAAAAGTAGACGCCAGGAAATGGATATTCCTTCAGCCTGGGTCTTGGGATGAAAATGGGAACGGACCCAGATCTAAGGTAGCCCAGCCCAGCCTAGCTAAGATCAGCTGAACAGCAGCCAAACTTCATCCCGTAAGCTTGAAACAAATATATGTTGCTGCAAGCCCCTGTGATTTCATTGGTTGCTATACAACATCTCACAGAAAAACAAAAAGAAAAACAAAACAAGACAAACAAAACTGAAAAACTCCTAGCTAATTCAGCCAGTAAGTGGGGGAGAAAAAGGAGATTACTGGTTCTACTCTGCAAATTATTGAGCATTTTGATTATGCCATATGGTGTGTTGCTACAATTTTATCATTTATACCACAAGCGTACCTTTCCTAAGACTTCATTTTGTTTCGCCTTGCCATTTCCAGTATGTCGCTGTGGTGGTACACGCAAGTCAGCTTCCTTGCCCATTCCAGTAAACTGATAGATCTTCTGCAATAAGTGAAGATATCCTCAGTGGCATCTCTTGATGGGAACCACACATTTACCAGAAAGACAAGGAAGTGTGGTACCAGAAGAGAGAGCGAGTTGAATAGGCATTTTGTAATGTGTCCAGAGTAAGGTAAGCACCTTATTTTTCTAACTAAAAGAGCCCTAGGTGTTACAATCTACCGAGCTTCACCAGCTCTGCTTTTCTGTCTACCTAATTCCATCAGCTTCTGTTATCTTCATTCCATGGGCAGCTTTGAGAACAAGTCTCCACGGTCCTCTTATCTGTTCATTTACAGTCATCTTGTTGGGGTCACAGATAAGTACCCAACTCATTAGGCGCTGACCCCTACTGGAGTAATCACCATAAACCACCATGAGCTCTTCCCAGTTCAATTGATGTGTAAACTATTTAAGGACAAGATGAAATGAACAGGAAAGATTTTCTGGTTTAGTTTAATTGCTTCTCAGGTGGCCTCTCATTTACCAAGCACCGCTACAAGTATGAACCAGAACTACCCTAGTGAAACTAATACAAAAGACCCAAGTACTTCGGGGAATACAGCTTGATTCAACACATCCTGGGGAACCTGCGGTGCCAGACTGAAAGAAGGACTTTCTCAGTCTATTTGGTCATGCTGGTGGAGGTCCTTCTCTTCTCTGCATGTGCACGATGTAAAATTGCACTCTCTTTACGTGGGACAAGTAGATAATGTTGCCTACAAATTCCTTGCTCTTTCAACTATTAAAAAAAATTGGCTATGTTAAACATGAGTCAAGCTGCCTCTACCGGGATGTCTTCACTGGGATGCATTTGAGGCATCAAGGAGAAAAAATTACTTAAAAAATATTGCAAGAAGCATGTAGCACAGTGGATGAAACCAGACTGGCAGAAATCTGATGGTTGCCGAGACAACATGGCACTTCCTTCAACTGTTGTCTCTGCTTGTGTGTGTGTGTGTGTGTGTGTGTGTGTGTGTGTGTGTGTGTGTGAAATTTGCCCTAATAAATATGAAATATTTGTCAGCCCTGGGCATATCAACTCAAATTTGAACCCAGATCTTATTTGGGGATTACCTCATGTCTCTTTGGGAGTTTTTTTTTTTCCTCGAATGAGAGAATATCTGTCAGGAGATGCCGTTTCACAGAGCACACTGGACCCTGGTGTTCTTAAGCTTTTACTACTTTGTCAAGCCATGGAAACAATTGGTTCCGGATAATCAGGGTGTGACTGTCACGTGTGCTCCAGTGAAATGCTCTTGCCTTTTAGTCTTTTTTTGGCCTCTTCCAATTGGTGATTTGTTGGGAGGGGAAGGGAGGCAAAATGGATGCAGGGCGTCAAAAGGTACAAATCTCCAGTTATAACATATGTAAGTCGTGAAGATGTAAGGTGTAGCAGGGGCAACTATGGTCAATGATAATGACATTGCCATGTTTAAAAGTTGCCATAAGAGTATATCTTAAAAGCCCTCATTACAAGAAAGAAAAAAAAAACCCTCTTTTTGCAACTACGTTTCGTGACAGATGTTACATAGCCTTATTATGGTGATCATTTTGCAATGCATACAAACATCCAATCATCATGCTGTGCATTTGAAACTAATATACTGTGTCAACATACCTCAAAAGCAAAAGTTAAATTTTAAAAGATGAAAAATAGGGCTCACAATATCAACTTAGTAGGGTTGACATGAAGATTAGATCAATTATATGTAAAAGGCATAATATAGTACCTGGCAAATTACATAACCTCATTGAGTGGTGGCTATTAATTCCTCTTCTTCTTCTCGCAGATTCCAAAGGGCCCCAGGTATTCAGATCAAATAGGTGAAGCGTGGAGTGAGCCAAAGTGTTGATGGCCTCACACTGCCCAGGTGCCCATCAACATGGATAAGTCCAGAGCCCAAGGGCTTTGCTCCCGTCCATCATGGAAAGTGTCAAGGGCTATTTCTTCATGAGAAAATAATCTAAGCTCTTACATATCACGGATAGGTTTCAGGGTGGGGAGGGTCCACTGAATATGCTATGCATGGCTTTGCCTGTGTGCCTCTGTGCATTTTTCTGGGAAGATAGTCCATAGCTTTTCTCAGATACTCAAAGGAGTCTGTCTTCATTCATTCATTCATTCAACAAATACTCTTGGAGTGTTTATTAGGGTCTAGGTGTAAAAAGTACAGCAGTGAATAAAACAAGACAAATGCCTGCCTTTATGGAGTCTAATTTCCAGTGGACCTGAAAAATTTTAAGAATCACTGACCTAGGCAAACCAGAAAGCCCATGGAATGGGGTTTTAATTTGCAAATAGCTCTCTTTTGGATGCATTGAATTACAGCCTCCAAACAGCTGTCTGACTGGGTCATATATGTTTTCTACAGCCATATATATTCAACATTGTGGACACCCAGGGAAAGAATTAATGAAAATTTACTGATTATATTTGAAGCCAGCAAATTTCCTGTGAGCACCCCACCGTGGAACTGCAAGGAAGCAAGGAAGTTATTAAATATGTGTTTAAGCAAAAAACAACAAAACAAACAAATGAAAAACATGGGTATTTGGGGATCAGAGGAGCCCGTGTTCAGATCTTCAGCTCCATAATTATGAAAGATTGGACAAAATACACAAATTCTTGGGGAAATGGCTTCCCCTTGAATCAGATATTAATCTTGCAGGCGGTCGGGCATGTGATATAACAAGATTGGTAGTCAGTAAACATTAATTCTCTAAGTCTAAGACAATGATCTCTATAATATTGGAAACATGGGCCCGTAAGTGTAAAACACACACACACACACACACACACACACACACATTTTTTATGCTTATTTAGTTTTGAGAGAGAAAGAGAGAGAGGTCATGAGAGGGGGAGGGGCAGAGAGAGAGGAAGACAGAAGGTCCTAAGCAGGCTTTGTGCTGACAGCAGAGAGCCCAATGTAGGGCTTGAACTCATGAGCCATAAAGTCATGAGATCATGGCCTGAAGCTTAATAGCCAGAGCCACCCATGCACCCCCACACATGTTTTTGATATTGACAAACACTTGACAAACTTTAACTTTTTTCCAAATCACTCAATTTATAAAACACAAAAAAGCTACAATAAGACCATGTACGAACAAATAGCTATTGATTACCTTCTTTAATTTAATAAAGGGATTTTAAAAACAAAACAAGAGTTTTAGTCTCACCATAAAAGCTCTTGAAATGGAATAAATTTTGCTAAAGATTAATATATTAAAAATGTGTTAAAACTTAAGTATATAATAAATATATATTTTTATACAAATATATAAAACTTAAATATATATTAAATAAATATATAACAATATATTGTTATTTATAAAACAATATATAATCACAGAAACTTATAGAGTTAAAACCTCAATATATTTTCTTTATTTCCTCATTTCTTTTTTAAATAATCTTTTAAAGTTTATTTATTTATTTTGAGAGAGAGAGAGAGTAAGCAGAGAGGAGAGAAGGGCAGATAGAAAGAATCCCAAGCAGGCTCCACACTATCAGCACAGAGCCCAATGTGGGGCTCAAACTCATGAACCATGAGATCATGACCTGAGCCGGAATCTAGACATTTAACCTGCTGATCCAGCCAGGCGCCCCTGTATTTCCCCATTTAATTTGTAGGGGTGTTAACGTGCACTTGCTTTATCTCTGATGCTCACAGCCCTGGAGGAAGGGCAGGAAAGGGCTTTCGCTGCATTTTCAAGAGCTGAACTGAGACTGGGAAATGGACAGTGGCCAGTTCCATGCCCCTCTCCCTTTCCAGCGTGGACGTGGTCCTGGAAAACAGGGGCCTGCAATCATTAGCCACTAATCCTATCTCCTCTGGGTCAACGGGAGGGAGGTTACAGCAGGCAGAACTTTGTAGACGACAAAGGTGAGCCTCCTTGTGACTTTCAGGCCACGTAGCTGAGGCTGGACAGCCACCTGAGGATATCTGCACCCCCATTTCAAAAGCATCTCCAAAGACTTGAGGCTCAGACCTGCCAGGCCTTCCTTTCTCCCTGGAAAGAGATTACCAAGCCCTTCAGTTGAACCTACATTCCCTGGTCAATTAGGAGAGAGGGTGGGGTCTATTTATTTATGTATGTATTTATGTCTTTTAAAAGTTATTTTATTTAAGTAATCTCTACACCCAGCGGAAGCTCGAACTCACGACCCCAAGATCAAGAGTAGAGTGCTCTTCTGATTGAGCCAACCAGGCACTCCTAGAAGTTGGAATTTAGAATCAGATAGTCCTGAATTAGAATCCCAGCTGAATCTACATTTCTATGAACACAGTGCTTACTCTCTCTCAGCCCTCTGTATTTGTAAAATGGAGACAGTTATTAAAACCTCCTAGCGTGTTGAGCATTAAGGAAGGTAACATGTGTATGTAAAGTTCCTGATGCCGTTCTCCCACGGCTGCCATGTACAGTTGTACAGGTTGTGCCCTGCTCAAAAGTACTATTCCAGAGGGGCACGTGGGGATGGAAATCCAGCCAGTGCCCAGATCCTGAGTCTTATGCTCTGATAGGGGCTGCAGCCAGGGCTGGAGAAGTGTCTCACAGTAATTTGTAGGATACCTCTTCCTGTTTTCAAAAGGCTCTGAATGCCTTAGGCAGGCCCTGCTTTCTTTTGCATCCCCTCCTTTTGATCATTTCCCCTTTAATGAACACAGGGCATAAAATCAACTACACTGAGCCACTGACAATGGTCCAGGGGTTGCTCGGCCCCCATGGACTGGACAGCACCTGCTTCTGAGCAAATGAGAGGAAGAAGATTTCTTGTTACCTCCAGGGCCCTGACAAGGATTGGTTCTGTCTCCAAATGAAATACCCTTTAAATTGCCCTTAAATTGCATCGCTTGTCTCCATTAAGCGGAATCCTATGGACCATAAATCTGACTTCAGAGGCCTCAGTATAATTTGACTGAGATGCCACCAAGGGTTTACTGAAGTGTAAAGCATCTACCTATGGAAACTCAGTCATGGCCCCCAATCCATCTCACTCCTCATTTTTGGAGAGCACGTGCGTGCGTGTCCTTGCGTGCACATGTCCACGTGTGCACACGTCCACGTGTGCACACATGCACACACACATGCACTTCGGGTGCAGTGGCTGGAGCCTCCTGTTGCAAGGACCCCGTGTGCATTGGGAATGGTTTATTGGTGAGTGATAAGCAAGCTCTCAACTGTCGTGATTCTAGTGCCAGCTCCTTCCAGCTGGAGACAAGGGAGAAAAGAGCCGGGAATGTGTTCGAACTCATCACCCCGAGATCCAGAGTCACATGCTCTTCCCCTGGGGGAAAAGCTCTGGTCCCAATAGGAACGGCAGATGATCGACTCTCCCAAAGCGCGCTGTGAGAAAGAAAGAAGGAAGGCTCCTCATGCAGCCATGGCGCAGGGCTGAGTCTGGCAGGTACCAAATCACAATGAGAGGCTGACAGAACTAAAACACGAAGCATGTGGATGGGAGATGTTCAAGACCGCACCACTCCAGCCACGTGAACGCCAGGCTGCCAGTTGCTACAATGTCTATGAGAAGGAGCGGGCGGGCTTGGGACAGAGAGACCTAGTAGAGGCAGGTGGGGCTGTGTGCAGGGGTGAAGGGACAGCGGGTGCTCTGCATGGGAGCCCAAACCCAGAGAGCCAGGAGCCCACACTGAGATAAGAGATTAGTCCCCAGTTGGGGGGATGCAGTCACGGCCAAAGTAGTAGTGAGGAGGCCAACAATCCGATAACAATCATAATAGCTGGAGTGTCCTCAGCACTTTGCCTGTAGTATCTCATTTAATTTTTTTTTCACTCTTAAACAGTTAACTTATAGTTGCTTCTGAAACAAGTGATCCAGTTTATCTCGTTAACTTACCTTTTTTTAATAGTTTATTGTCAAGTTGGTTTCCACATAACACCCAGTGCTCATCCCCACAAGTGTCCTCCTCCATGCCCATCCCCCCTCCCCCCGACATCCATCAGTCCTCAGTTTTTGTCAGCATTTAAGAGTCTCTCATGGTTTGCCTCCCTCCCTCTCCCCCACCATTTTCCCCCTTCTCCTCCCCCACGGTCCTCCGTTAAGTTCCTCCTAATCCTCCTATACGTGCAAACATATGGTCTCATTTAATTTTTTACGAAAAATCATTCGAGGCAGGTGCATTCATTCTCCTCAAGCTAAGGACACACAGCTACTGCAACTGATGAAGTTGGGACCACAGTGAAGGTCATTCTCTTAGTCATGATGATGTGTCGGTGGCCTTCAAAGTGAAATTGGAGGTTGCGAGAACTGGGATTTCTAACCGAGCAGCAGGAAGCAGACAGTGCACCAGGGAGGACCCCTCCTCCCCTTGCACCTGCTAAGGTGTTACGGCACTGAGGGGTGGGGGTGGGGTGGGGACAAGGGTTCGTAAGTTTAGAAAGGAGGCCAAGGAGCCCCGTGCTCTCCTTCCTGGATTGGAACAACTTGAAGACCTTTGGATGCTCTGCTGGAGTCTCCAGGTGGCCGAGGAGGCTTCTTTGTAGATGCCCTCTGGAGGCTGACCCTACTTAAGGCCTCGAAGGCTTGTCTCTTCCTAGAGATCTAAGGAAGGCCAGGCAGCGTGGGTCTGAGGAAGGAGCAGAAAGCCAGGGCCGGCGGCTCAGGGGGCTTCTGGGCTTTGGGTTTTAACTCAGAGAAGTAAAGAGCCCCTTCAGGCTCCCTGCGACGTTGTCTGCATTGTCTAGGGCGAGAGGTGGCATGAAGACATTAGGAGGATGAGCCTGAGGGACAGCCTCGGGGCCTGCAGAGAGGCGGACCCAAAGAAACTCGAGGTCACAGCAGGTGGCACACTCTCCTTCTTGCCCGGTTTGGGAGACCGAGATATGACATGGGAAGGGATTTGCCTCTCGGGAACGCTTGACACTATTTGCAAGACAAGTGCTGCCCTTTGTGGTTTAAGCATGTATGAATGTTAAGCTTCTGGTCATCTCTGAAGATGCCCTGGAGTCAGGGATACTCGTTTGCTAAATGAGGTGTCCTTGGCACCTGCGTCTTGCATGCCCTAAAGAGGTACGTCCAGAGGCAGCAAGAGAAGCAGCTGAGTTAGCCGCCAGCCTCGGGCCGCCAGCCTCCAGAAGGCCAGTGCCCCACCAAGAGTGCACCTCGCAGCCTCCATGGGTGGCCTTTCCTGACTTAGAACAGGCATTGCTACGGGTTCTAATTCCCACTGACACCAATCTGACCGCTAGGTCCTTAAGGGGAACCAGAGAAGGGAAGAGAGGGGAACCAGAAAAGAGAAGAGAGAGAAACCATCTCAGATCCAGACCCGGATGGGCTGGCCATCCCCAGGGGCTGGATGGAGCGGGGCGGTGTGCTCCGGAAAGCAACAGCCGGAGATTCGGGCAAGTGCGTTCCACACTTTAGACCCGGAGAGTGACCAATACTACAGACAAACGCAAGAAGAGAATGCGCAGCCTGAAACGGGAGAGAAAGTCAAAGTCAGATGCAAGCTATGAATGGAAGGAAGCAAACCCAAGACCACAGCACGAATGGCTGGCTCGGAACATCCGATGATGGTTCAAAGGGCCAGTCGCTCCCTCACGTGTACCCCTCCCTCTGGGGTCACAACCTTGCTCCTCCAGGCAGAGGGTCAGCAGAGGATCCTTAAGACAGTAGAGACGCAGAAGCAAACGTCTGGAGGTAAACACTATAGTTAGCACTCGTTTCAAAGAAACCCTTGGGAAACCAGAAGGTCCGCAGGGATTGTGGAGAGCGAGGAACGTGTTTTCCCAGCCCTGTCCTCCAAGCGCCACCAGGCAGCCAGGCTGCGCAACAGAGCCCAAGACCTCGCAAGGATCTATTTGACAGGGCACACAGGCGTTGGCTCTTTCCCTGTGGCTCGGGATCCTGTCTTCCTGTAATCTCCCAAGTCCTCCAAGTCCCCTCCTAAGAGCCCACCCCACCCCCCAAGGCCCCCCAGTACTCTGGAAAGATCAAGGGACAGAAATGAGGAGAAGGCAGTCCTCGCCGAGGCTGCGGGGAAGTTTGACTGACATAGTGTTTGCAACATTAAAGGAGAAGGTTTTTAATGGCATGAAAATGTCTTTAATCACAGGAGCTAAACTGTGCTCGGTGCAGGTTCAAGGTGATGGAGATGCTCTTGTTCTACAACTGCATTTTCATCTCACTTAGATTAATTCATATTTTAATTGCTTCTCTCCCTGATTGAAGTGCACGGAAAGGAGCGCTTTGATTCCTTTGATCTCCGTGTTCTCCCTGCAAGGCCAAGGTCAGGCAGGAGCGCTGGTGCAGAGCAGGAGGGTTTCCAACAAGGGCTCTGGGAGGCAGGGGCTGCCTTGTGAGCAGGGACGCTCTCCAGGGGGAGAAAAGGCTGCTGGGGACCAGATGGGGTCCCGGCTGGACCCCCCGGGCTAAGGCCTGGAGCATTGCTGCGGCTCCTTCAAACAGCAAGGGGCAGCAGAGCAAGAAGACAGACGGTGACTTCACCAAACTAAACCGGCGCTCAACACACTGCCCTGCACCCTGTGGTTTGGACCCCTGCTTTGGGTCTGTCTTCAGGCCACGGCATTAATAAGAATGCTAAACATCACCTGCAGGGTCCCCAGGTCTTCTGTCCCCGAAGTGTCACCTTGCCCTGTAGCACGAAAATGCAAAACACCCCTCCTGCAAAATCTCCAGGGCTCGGGAGGGCTTACACGTCTGTCTGCCTCTTCTTCAGACACCCTTTCCCTGCTCACATCTCCGGACGGTGGCTGTTCCCTTCTCTCTGCCCAGAGGAGGCAAAGGGCAACGCATAGCTCTGTTTCCCCAACAGGCAAATCCAGGGTATTTGCATGGACCAGAAGACTCACTGCAGGTTCCAGACCTGCCCTCTAGAAGGGAGTGTCTGTGAACACGCTTCTGGAAAGTTCCCAGGTGGGGGTGCCTCGGTGGCACTGTTGGTCGAACGACCAACTCTGGGTGTCTGCTCAGGTCATGATGTCTCGGTTTGTGATTTCGAGCCCTTCAACTGGCTCCGCGCTGGTGGTGCAGAGCCTGCTTGGGATTCTCTCTCTCTCTCTCTCTCTCTCTCTTTCTCTCTCTCAAAATAAATACACTTAAAAAATAAAGGCTTCCAGGCCCTGCCCACCTGCAGGACTTCCCATAGGCCAGCAGCCTTCCTTGTTCAACAACAGTGGGCCCCATCTGGGCAGACCATTTCCTGCCTTCCTGCCCTCTTTTCCTGTGTTAGTGTCTCCCAGCTGCCAGAACAAAGTGCCAAAAACCGGGCGGCTTAAACGACAGAAATTCATTGTGCAAGTCCGGGATCAAGCTGTTGGCAGGGCCACGCTCCCTCTAAAACCTGCAGGGGAGAATCCCCCCTTGCTTCTGTGTAGCTTCGGGGTAGCTTTGGGGTTTCCTTGGCTTGTGGCTGTCACTCCAGTCCAATGCCTCTGTCATCACATGTCCCCCGTGTGCCCCCTCCGGCTTCACATCCCATCTTTCCTCTGTGTGTGTCTGTGCCCCAGTTTCCTTTGTCTTATCTAAGGACACCAGTCATGGGACGAATTCCCACCCTCATCCAATACGACTTTATTTTAACTTGATCACATCTGCAAAGACCTCATTTCCAAATAAGGGCACATTTATCTGTACTGGGGGGTTGTCCCCACACATATCTTTTTGGGGTACAACATTCCCTCATTTCTGGAAGCCTTTAAATCCTTCCTTCCTCACTGGGCTGAGAAGCTTCATTTTGCCAGTTTGTGCTACAAGCCATTGGAGCTGAGCTGAACTCTGTGATGGGAGTGGGGGAGGGGAATTAAAGAAGGCAGGTGGCAGGACACAGGAACTTCAAAAAGACCCCAAAGCATTTTCCCAAAGAAAATCACTTCCTTCCCTAGGATGGGGAATCTTTCAGAATAAGTTTTTTTCCCACTTATCGATAGTCATTACTTTTTAATGAGCACCCACCATGGGTCAGTTTTCTTTTCTTTTTAACTCTTGTATTTGTCACTGAAATGCTGAAAATGGGACATCAATAGTTTCTTTTTATTCATTCCATTTTTTCTTAATGTTTATTTATGTATTTTTGAAAGAGAGAGGGAGAGAGAGCTGAGGAGAAGCAGAGAGACAGAGGGAGACACAGAATCCAAAGCAGGCTCTGGAGTCCGAGCCATTAGTACAGAGCCTGATGCAGGGGCTCAAACCCAGAAGTGCGAGATCCTGACCTGAGCCGAAGGTGGACACTCAACCAACTGAGCCTCCCAGGTACCCCAGGACATTATTATTTTCAAAGGTCTGGGACTGAAGCTACAGGATGCCTAGCAACATGCAAGTGCAAAGTGACCTAGCCAGGGCAGAACTCACTGTTGTTCAGCTCTAGAGCCAGTCCCTGTAAGGTGCGGTAGATTCTGGCTCCCTCACCCATTGGCTCCCTCACCATGTCCTCTATCTCCCCTCCCCCTCCCCATCCCCGGGCACTGCGGTGACTGCCTATGTATCTTCCTGTGGCTGCTGTAGCAAACCATCATATACTGGGTGGTTCTGGAGCTCAGATTCCGAAGTCAGTTTCACTGTGCCAAAATCACAGTGTCGTCAGGGCTGCTATGCCCCCACTGGACACTCTGAGGAAGGATCAGTCCCTTGCCTCTTCCAGCTTCTAGTTGCCAAGGCTCCTTGGCTTATGGCCACATCATTCTAGTATCTGCCTCTGTGGTCACTTTGGCTTCCCCTCTTTGTGTGCTGTGTGTGTCCACGTGTGTGCGTGTGTGCTTCCAGTCTCTTTGCGTCCCTCTTATAAGGAGACATGTGATCACATTGAGGGCCTACCTAGATAATCTAAGAAAATATCTCCATCCCAGCTGCCTTAGCTTAGCAAAGATTATTTTATAGGAAACATTTGTGGGTTCTGGGGAGCAAGATGTGGACAGAGCTTCGGGGACCGCGATGTAGGATATCCCCCTTGTTCTTTATGGCTGTCTCCTTTATGGCCCTCTCTTTGGCGTGTGGCTTGCAGGAACTGGGTTTCTTACCCTCCTGGCCCCTTCGAGGAGTGGGAGGTGGGTGGGGAGGAGGAAGGGAGAGGTTCGCGTGTGGCTCTCACCACAAAGAGGCATCAGGGAGCTCTCTCTGTCTGGGTTTTATAAAATGGTTGTAATAATGCTTGTTTGAAAAAGGGCTGGAGATCATGTCCTGAGGATGAACACGCAGGCTGTTTTGGATGGTAGATAGCTGCTTTGAGCCTCCAAGATCTCATAAAATGGAGGTCTTGCAGAGCTGAGATGAGGAAATTATGGTCCTACTGGGGAAACGCATTCTTCAGAGTGAGAAGGGGGCGGGAAGATGCCTGTATGGGGACCAATGACGAGGCCGAATGGCCCATCTGCTACTGCAGGCCAGAGAGGCAATGTCTCCCCACCTGCCACTTTATGGATGACAGCCATCATTGCGGATGGGTCACAAGGGCTTGGCTTAAGAAACCCCCAAACGTTCATCAAGCCTTTCCGCAGTAATACCTGATGTTGAAACCTTTCTGTCACTTTCTGTTTTAAACGTGTTTACCTTAAGCTGACTGCCCCCACAGGGGTCTCAAAGGATAAAGCCTTTTTTGGCTTCAGACATTTTTGGATGCATGGTACTCCGAGGCCAAAAGCCCAGTGGCCAATGCCAGTTCTCTAAAGATGAGGCTCTGGATGAAAGAGCACGTGCTTGGGGTTCTCGACTGGGGATAATTCGTGGCTGTCTAACTGCTCTGTAGGTGTGTATCTTAGTCAATTGAGGTGGGCTGGAGGTGACTGGCTTCAGCTAAGAAAACAATAAATAAATTAAAAATGGTAAAGTGCCTTCATGATAGGGACGGGATGTGCCTGCTCTTCTGAGTCCTTGAGAACAGCCACTAGGAATCGGCGAGCATATCACATTTAACCCCTTCTGTGATGCTTTTGAAAGTAGAGGACACATTTCTCATAATTAAGTTGGAATCCCAGGCCTATATCCAGACTGTCTCCGTTTCCTGTCTGTGAGGAACACGTACTTCCGCATGGCTGGCCTTGGGCAAAGCGGTGAAGTAGATTTGCTTCCATTATTCTCTTCCCTTTCGCCCTGTTCTCCTCTGCCTGGTATTCTGAAAGCCATCCTTCTGGAGCTTGATGGAAACCTCTTTCCACATCTTATTTTATAACCCAAGAGGCTAAGTACCCAGAAAATGGTGACTTTTGGCTCCATGGTTAACATGGAGGTGGGCTGAGAACTTGTCTCCTCAATCTAGAAGAGAAAACAGGTGCTCTTTCTGGCCGTGACTGGCCAGGGTCCAGCACTGCCCACCCCACGGAGCCCAGCTCAGGTCAGAAACACAGTTTCTCTCATCTGGCCTTCAAACTTTGGTGCTTGGTGAGGTGACTGATAGGCATCTGATGAATTAGTGAATGCTATTTTCCTGTGGGGGTGACTGCACATTTCTATAAAGGGCTTCTGTAGAGTGTCTCCATGCAAAAGAATGGATCTTGAATGTTGGCATTTCACCTACTGGTGGCAGAGTTAGCAAAGAAAACTTCAGATATGGGAGGATTTGGGGGGATACACATATATAATTTCTAGTATTCATGTGCAGAAAGAGAGAGCAGAAGAGAGCCTAAGAGTGTACCTATGGTGGGGGAAAGGGAGGAAGAGAAGGGTATGTGAGATCATGATCTGAGCCGAAGTTGGCCACTCAATGACTGAGCCACCCAGGTGCCCCTGGATGCACTTTTGATTCTCAATTTGTACCAATTTCTTGCCCTCCGATTTCACTCATATTTGCCATTCCTAGTTTAACTTATTTCAGTTTCTATCCCACATTCTTAGCCGGAGTCGATCCAAGTTGACTTGCTACGGCTCCTTTGACCTCCCATTTCACCTGCCCACCCCCAGCTTCGATCTCTGGCAGTCAGCAATCTGTTGGCACTCATTCTGTATCCATGAGTGCATTTTGTTTTTATTTTTAGATTCCACAGATAAATGAGATTAGACAGTATGTGTATTTCCACGTCTGACTTATTTCACTTAGCGTAATGCCTTCAGGCTTCATTTGTGTTTTGCAAATGGCAAGACAAGATGAATAGAACAGTATGGTGTCACTATATAGTGTATAGCTGGTCTCCCCCTTCTCCTAGAATGTAAGCTCTAGTGGCCATGGTGGCAGCATTCAGGGGTGGGCACATGTATGGTCCCATCTGCCTTCATGTTGACAGAAACAGAATCTGTAAAGCATTCCCTGTATCTTTCTTCTCCTTCTACATCCCAAAGCCTGACACAAGTTCAATCAATATTCATTGAAATATATATATGTATATATATTTGAATATATTAATTGCATTATATATAATTATATTATCTATGGCACACATATACACACATATGTATTATATATATTTGTATATATAAGTATGTATACATAACACACACATACACACATATACATATATACATGTATATGTATTATATATACTATTTGTATATATTATTGTGTACATATACATATATGTGTATTATGTATATATGTATTATTATATATACACACATATACATAATACACATATATATTTGTATATATTAATTGTATTATATATAATTATATTATCTATGTCACACATATACATATATATGTATTTTATATATATTGGTATGTATACATAGCACATATATAAACATACACACATATACATATACACATACATATGTATTATACATATACTATTTGTATATATTACTGTGTACATATACAGTATGTATACATATATATGTACATACAGTACATACATATATATGTGTATATATGTATATATGTGTATTATTGTTTTGTATATGTGTATATGCACACATATACACATAAACACACATATGTATTCAGTACATACATGCATATATGAGTGTATATGTATATATGTGTACTATTGTGTATATGCACACATACACCCACATACATATTCACATATGTATATATACACATACACATATCTACACTATACATATATGAAAGAATGGATTTCAGAGAGTCCATTTGTAATGACTCTATTGCTCTTAGATGTGGTGACAAGATTTGACAAGCCCCATGTCAGTATGGATGTTCTGATCAATAAAAACGCTTTCATTGGGAAAACAAGGCACAATTCTTGACATGAGGACCACCTCATACACCGAAGACATAGGGCTATAATTTTAAAGATAACATTTTCTCTCGTGAACACCCCCACCTCACCCCACACCAGCTTGTCCAGCTTTAGATACATTTGCACATCCTGCCTTAATTTGATTAGCGACAGATGCTATTATCTGAGGAAATCTAAATTGCCTCTTCCTGTGCTAATGAACTACTGTACCAAGTGCGTGGGGGATTTGAGAACGAGATAGATTTATTAATGAACGCCTAATTAAAGGGACAGTTACAGAGTTCAGGTGGTGGGGTTGGCAGTGTGGCGGTGGTGGGGGTGGTGGTGGAGAGTTTCTACTTCTTATAAAGATTGGCGCTCTGTATGGCAAAATTAAAATGTTTTACGCCTAGTTTAAAGCCTTCAATGTCACAACTTAGAGACCAAATATAGAGTTATGTTTAATGAAATGTGTAGAACGTGACACCCTTCTTTTGGTTGGCGGTGAGGTCTATAGGCCCTTCTCTCCCAGTTACCCCCCAGCCTCTCTCACAACCAGCTCTGCTACTTTTTTTTTTTTTTTTAATCTAACACTGCTCTGAAAATCCAACTCTGAAACAAACGACTTTTTCCCCCTCCTATAGCAGAAGCATCTGGCCCCATTGGGGACACACAAATAACACCGCAGGTGTCACGGACCCCCTGCCCAGACCCTCTGTCCACGGTGCTTCCTACCCACCAGAGGAGCAAAGCAGAAAGGGATTCCACAATTGAACCTTCACTCCTCCATCACACCCCTTCGTGTGAAATGCAAAGTCGGCTGCAAGTGGCTGTGTTTAGACTCCGGAAAATGTAAAAGCCTTGCTGGTCATGTTCTGAAATAAGAAACAATGGTTTGGCTTGCTGTTCTAAGCCAGTCTAATGATCACTAAATGCATAAGGGGATACTCAGTTTCATTGGACCAAGAGCTACTCTTGGGGTGGCAGACAGGAAGGGAGGGGGTGCTCCCAGCCAGAGAAGGGAAGAGGGAGAAGAGGAGAGAGGTGCCTGGAAATGAACTGGTGTACAGTAGCAGACTCAACACTGAGCTCAGCACAGGTTCTAGCCTTGCCAGCTCTCTCGGCCCCATATCTTGATTTTACAGCAGCTCTTGGAGTCTTCACATCTGCTACAGACCGTCCGCATCCCCGGGAAGCCGGCCATGGTGCCCATCAGAGGTGCCTGTCAACCAAGTGGGATGAGGGCTCCTTTTGGGGCATCTGAGAGGGAAACTGAAGCCTGGAGAGGCTTGGCCTCCATCGAGGTCACTAGAAGTTACTTCACTCCCACAAGGAAGGAGCCTAACAGAAAGGTCAGCTGGCAGGAGGGCAGTGGGCTGCAGGAGAGAAGCAAAAAGGAAATGAGCAGATTTCTTCAATGAAGATAATCCATCCATTTAAAAAAGTCATGAATTGTCTTTAACATCCCAGCTCCACTGCGAGGGAAAGGGGTTTTGCGTTCTCTTTGTGCCTCCAACCAGGAGGCGGACAGAGAGGCTGGGTGAGAGAAGCGAGTCCTTTAATTCTGTTAACCAAACTACGCCATTTAAAATGACCAGTTCGATGGGGCGCCTGGGTGGCTTAGTCGGTTAAGCGTCCGACTTTCGCTTGGGTCATGATCTCGCGGTTCGTGGGTTCGAGCCCCGCGTCGGGCTCTTTGCTGACTGCCAGCTCAGAGCCTGGAGCCTGTTTCAGAGTCTGTATCTCCCTCTCTCTCTGACCCTCCCCTGCTCATGCTGTCTCTCTCTCTCCTAGAGATAAATAAAAATATTTTTAAAAAAATAAAATAAAATGACCAGTTCGCTTGCAGAGGCCCTGGAGTTCAACGTCCCTAGAAATATTTTCTTATTCTTTGAAGACCCACCCAAGGATTTCTCAGAGATGGTTGTGACTTGGGTTACTATGTTTGTAACAGACCCAGAAACACGAGAGACATGTTTTCCAGCTGTATGCATGAGAATAATCTCATCCATTTATATAATGAATAGCAGTCTCTTCCATGAGATTTCCCCAGTCGGTCCTCTATGTCTTCTTTTATAAAACAAATAGAGGTGCGCGGTGAAATGATCAGCTCCTCCGCTGCAGAACCCAGTAGAGGTTTAAAATTGGTCTCCCCTGGTAAGAAATCATGACTGCCTTCTTATGCTGTTACAATGGAGAAGTTACATGGCCCAGAGATGCCATATTTCTCCGGGGCTTGCAAACAGCAGCTATGACATCAGCATTCTGGGTTTCAAAAGGAGGGGAATAGATTGGTCCAAAGCTAGCCCAAAGGCTCCCCAGAGAGAGGGGCCAGCAGTCCACATATGTGTTTTTGGCTTCGGCTTATAGGACACGGTGTCCATATTGACACAGTTCTGTTATAGCTGGTGGGCCCTTGACACAGTGTCCTTTGTGCTGGGCAGGCACTTGGGGGTGATGTCAAGCAAAAGACAGCATCTGGTTTGGACCAATAGACACGGCTGGGGGTACAGAAAATGGGCTCACAACTCCTGCAGAGGAGGCCTGATGAGATGTGGCGTGGAAGAGTCCAGGCAGAAGACTGGAGTTCAGATCGGGGCTCATCACATGGGAAACTGCCATCAAACCCTACTGGAAAGAGAGAAACAGACTGGGGACCAGCTTCCCAGTGGACTGGGTTCTGGGAACCAAGCTTGGGGGTGGGGGGGTTGGTGAGAATACCTGGCCTGAACATTCCAAAGAGGGATCAAGGAAGATTGAACAGACAGTACCTGACGGCGATGCTGGAGTTGAGATGCAACCAGAGTAAATCAACCAAAGTCTTGGTGAGGAAGGAAAGCCCTTACATGGAAGTCAACAGCAAAGCTGTCAGAGCCCCTCGAGAGGCCATGAAAGCCCTGATGGCTGAGAAGACTTGAGAACCGTCCCTGACACTCCTACATAGAAAAGTTATTCTTCTCATGTATTACGTACCTACGTGCCAGGCACTCGCACCTTTAAGAACTATTGCTGACGTTTCCCACAGCTGCACCGGAAGGTTGCCCCAATCTCCCCTACTGGGGAACTGAGACCAAGAACCATCTACGCAACTTGTCCAAGACCTTACAACCTAGAATATTGTAGCTGGAACGAGAACCCAACGCATGTGATTCCAAGGTCATTGTTTTTGTCAGACTTTCCCTCCTTCAGACAGAAGTCGGTGGCCTTCTTTCAGGGTGAGAAAGCAGAGGGTTGGAGAAAGCAGAGCGATATTCTTCTGTGGATGGAAGAAGGCAGTGAGCACATGCGAGACCTCCAGGACTCCACCACCTGCTGTTAGCCAGGCTCCCGCTCACTCAAGGATAGGGTGTGCCAACCTCATGATTTTCAAATCAAATCTCTGGTGTGAGTTGGGTGGGGCGAGGGTAGTCAGGGACTGATGGGCTGTACTCCCCAGACTTGAGAAGATGTCCCATGGCACTATGACGCCATCATATCGTGGATTCAAGGGGGCTGATTCTCACTGGGACGAGACATGCCGAGTGCTGGGAAATTGGGCGCATCTTGGGGGACAATTTGCTGTTAGAGTTGGCAACAGAGTCTGTGCTATCCTTTGAGTCAGATCCTTTGCCTGAGGGAGATAAGCTGCATGAGGTCTCTTTGGACAGATTTCTAAACTTCAGTGGGGCCAGGGTGGAACCCTCTTGTCAGAGGAGACAAACTCTGTCAAGCACACTTTGAGAACAACTGTTCCAGGGCTGTTTGTGCCAAGGAGGTCGGGGATACACCCAAAGGTGCTTTGGGGGATTTGGAGATGGTGTGAGATGGCTTCTCCAGAAAGAGCAGATTTCAAGGCACTCCTACATGCCAACATCTCACAAATCCCTAACGTGGCAGGGTGGGACCTATGACATGTCCCCGCAGCCAAAGACACCCTGTCTCCACTAAGCTGCTGATTATAGTTAAGAAATGCAAACCTCTCTTGGAGACCCTGGGTGGCTCAGTTGGTCTGATATCAGCTCAGGTCATGATTCCAGGATGGTGGGGTTGAGCCCCATGTCGGGCTTCACAGTGAGTTTGGAGCCTGCTTAAGATTCTCTCTCCTTCTGCCTCTCCCCCACTCATTCTCTCTCTCTCTCTCTCTCTCTTTCTCTCTCTACCCCCTCCCTTCCTCCTTCCCCCTGTCTTTCTCTTTCTCTCTTTCTCTCTCTCTCTCAAGTTAAAAAAATGCACTAAAAAAAGAAATGCAAGGGCACCTGGGTGTTTCAGTCGGTTAAACATCCAACTTCACCTCAGGTCATGATCTCATGGTTCATGGGTTTGAGCCCCACAAGGAGCTCTGTGCTGATGGCTCAGAGCCTAGAGCCTGCTTCGGATTGTATGTCTCCTTCTCTCTCTCTGCCCCTCCCCCACTCGCACTCTGTGTCTCTCACAAAAATAAATAAACATAAAAAAAGAAAAAAGAAATGCAAATCTCTCTCCATTTACTGGAGGTCCTGGTGTGAAAAGTCAGATCTTAGAATCTAAGTCTGCCCAGGCAAGAGCTTTTCAACTCTACTTTTGCACAAGTGAGGCCAGAGAGAGAAAAGGACTTTCCTGGGAGGATCCAGTAGTGAGTGGAGGACTTGGGTTCAAGTTCAATCTCTTAACACCCTGAATCTCAGTGAATATTATTGTTGTTGTTGTTGTTTTTAAGAGAAAGGGTGTACCGTATCATGCCTACCCATCAAGAGCTCTATAAACTCACTAAGGGAGGAAGGTGAAGCAAGGGTGTGGAGTTTCTGCACTTGGGTCCCGCCATCTGTCACTTCTCTACAGGATCCTAGATTTCACTTTCTTCACTTCAAGATGGAGTGAGTGGCTTTCAACATAGGCATCCCAAGAAGGAGGTCTCACTTTCTTACCATAAGCTAAGCATAGGGTCCTCGTCACATCAGTCAGGAGTCAAGGTTCCCCCCGAGCCCTTAAGTAAATATCACTTCCTCGCCATTGAAGGATACATTGCCAGGACAGGCAGAATCAAAGAAAACTGTCACTTTCACAGCCACCTTCTGTTGTCATACTCTGCTCCTGAGTCAGGTACATAAGAGGACAAGGACGTAAAAGAACAAATTCTAACAGAAATCCAGAGGATGGCTGGAGGGCTAATGACACCCCAACACCCCCTCCTGCACACACAATACTATGTAAATCACAGATGGAATGATAAAAATTCTACAGAGAAAAAAATGGACAGAAATGTCTTCTTATAGAGGCTCCCCACTCTGGCATGGAGAAGAGATGTATCTTACTAGCTAATGTGAGAAGTGTTTTATCACAAAGGTGGAGGACAGGACTGTAGCTGGGACCCCCAAATCCCACCTCACTGGAAAGCTATCCCACAGCTGTTTTTTATGGGTGCTCCTATTTCATGGGGAAGATCTGACTAGAAAAGCTTCAGGAAAAATATCTTTCACATATAGGATCCAGGTCATGTCTGCCCCCATAGAATCTGTTCTCCATGGACTAGACTCCATCCAACCCATTGGTAGGAGACAAGGGTATGGATGAGCAGGAGATGAAGCAGAACAAATGGGCTTGGTAAAGAGAGTGGTCACTTCCTGAACTAAAGCAGTGGGTTCTTCTTTTATATGGCCAGATTGGCCACAATTTGTGGGTGGGGGAATGTGATGGTGGCAGATGTGGGTTGGTAGCTTGAATCAGAACATTAAAAAGAAATGTCATTGGGGCGCCTGGGTGGCCCAGTTGGTTGAGCGTCTGGCTTTGGCTCAGGTCATGATCTCATAGTTTGTGGGTTTGAGCCCCGCGTCAGGCTCTGTGCTGACATTTAGCACAGAGCCTGGAGCCTTCTTTGGTTGCTGTGTCTCCCTCTCTCTCTGACCCTTCCCTGCTCTTGCTGACTCTATCTCAGAAATAAAATAATGATAATAATAATAAATATATAAAAAGAAAAAGAAATGTCATTATTGTGGATTTTCAGCCTAACCATGATGATGAAATTGATTAATCATTTAGGCAGCTTGTACTTATTGAACCGTGGAACTGACTACATACATGATAGTTCTCTACACTCTTGGAATATTAGAGGCTCCCTGGGAGACAGAGAGGAGACAAATACTACACTTGAAAACTGATGCACTGTGATGAGTGCCACCAGGAAGAATGCCATGGGTCTCCAAGAGCATGGGTATGTGAAGCCACCTCTATTTATGCAGAAACTGGACAAGGCTTTCTGCATCACTGTTTTTCATCGTTCCTCGAAATGAACTGATTGCTCAACCTGAGCTTTGAATCCTAACAATATTTTGGTTTTGCGGAGTATGTGTGCCTGAGATAGCATCCTATTCAACACATACTTGTCATTACTGAAGGGATGGGAATTCCAGTCACTGAAGGCAAGGCCTTCGAGATACAGCGTCCACTTCTTCCCAGAGCAGGAGACTATGGTTAATGGTTAAGTTTAGTGCCATTCAATTGAGACACCTGTATTAGTCAGACTTTCCAGAAAAATAGAACCAATGGGCTATACAGAAGTATATAATTCTATATATAATATTATAATATAGATATGATAACACATTGATAGTATTATTATGTTATAATAACAAAGCATTGTGTAATAGTAATAAATATTCATAATATGATATGTATAATATAATACTGAATTGTTAATTATACATAATTAATGGTTAGAAAGAGATAGATACACAGATACATAGATAGAAAGAGATTGATTTTAAAGAATTGGCTCATGCTATTATGGAGCCTGGAAAGTCCAAAATCTGCAAGAGAGACTCAGATAAGAGGTGACATTGTAGTTCAAGTCCAAAGACCACGTGCTTCAGAATTCCCTCTTGTTTGAGGAAGATCAGTCTTTGTTCTATTTAGGCCTTCAACTGATCGGATGAGGCCCATCCACATGAGGAAGAGCAATCTGCTTTCTGAATTTCACAGATTTAAATGTTACTCTCATCCAAAAAACATCCTCACAGAAATATCCAGGGTAATGTTTGACCACAACCTCGGCAAAGCCAGGTTGACACATAAAAATAACAAACACAATACCTTTCAGATAAGCTCAAATGTTGCATGAAGAGGGAAAAGGCAAGGTGCTCTGTGTTGTTTGGAGATGCTCTTGGAAGAGACGGGAGTGAAGCTGAGTGTAATCAGAACAGAAATACTTAAGGAGGAAAGTAGTGAACACAGTGAAGACAGAATGCTCGTTTTCCAGTATTTTCTAAATCAAGAACATGAGGCACAGGGACTAAGATACATTCATCTAGTTCTCTATGGACCGTAGCCCTGGGGCAGGAGTGGGTGTGGGAGGGTGTATAGGTCCCTGGAAAATTCCTTCCTGGCCCACTCCCACCTCCTGAACCTTTAAAGCCCTTTGTGAGTGGAATAACAAACAGTGAGAAAAGCTGGTGGGGCCTCAGTGCTCTTATATATCTGCCAGTCCTATATGGAAAATCATAGCACTTAGAATACAGTCTCAGTTTCTGTTTGCCTGTCTTATAACACACACATTAGTGGTTAAACCCTCATGGCCCCAAGCCCTGCCTTACTCATCCCTGTGCTTCCAAAGCCCTTCAAGGTGTTCTGTACTGGTGATGTGAGAGACAGCACGCCCCCCAGAGAAGAAAAGAGGGGCTGGAAAGGTGGGTGATAATCCCCCCCAAACTCACACACTTAGGTTCTCTGTGATCACTCCCCACTTCTCCAAGTCCAGCAGGAAAAGAATCCTGCACTTTCTTTCCCAGCCTCCCACCAGCCACTACAGTGACGTGCAGATTAATATTGAATCCCTACCCTTGTGTGGATCATTTTCCTTTCCCAGCCTTGTGGCAGCAGAGGAAATCTGCCTTATTTGATGTTATGAAACA
Source organism: Hyaena hyaena (assembly GCF_003009895.1). NCBI lineage: Eukaryota > Metazoa > Chordata > Mammalia > Carnivora > Hyaenidae > Hyaena > Hyaena hyaena. Next base: position 243,244 of record NW_024081145.1, on the reverse strand, counting down.
CAGCGACCCTGCGCTTCAGCTCACCAACTGAAGGGACCCTGACGAATGGGTTTATTTCCGCAGACCCACACAATAGGCCTAATTGCGTGGGTTTGCGGTGTAAGTGGAGGTCGTCTGATTACTAGCTGTTTTGTACCAGGAAAGTGCACATTAATTATTTAAGAGATGGACTTATAATTATCGCAAGCCTTAAGTAATTACCTATAATTTTGGCAAGGGTTCGAAAAACGGATAGTCTAGCAAATTCAGGTTTTAGTCATTAGTAAGATCATAATTACATTTAAATTGCAAAATGAAAATTATGCAATTTATCTCCCCAATAATGCATAAACATTACAGTGATTGTAGGTTTTAATGGACTATAAAAACTAGAGCAGCAATGGACAGTCAGGGGCGATCTCAGCCCCTTGCTATTATTTTATATCCTAACTGCTTCTTCGTACCACCGTGCCGTCCACTCCTCTTTGGGTTAGCAGCATGATGCTATATAGCTGAGAGGAAACTACCTGGGGTCTATCCCAGAGCTCCAAATCTTTTCCAGCTTGGATTTCCATTGGAATGGGATTATCATACCTGTTTTGCAGATGAGGATGCTCATGCTCAGAGAGGGGACCAGCTGTTTTTGCAGCTGGATGGCTGGGACTAGAACTTCTCATGCCAATGCTTTGTGGCTGGTTGTCTGTCCTCTCCTTCGTGCCCTCTTCAGGGTCAGGACCCATTCAGCTGCATGTAAGGCATTAGATGGGCTGGTCTTGCTGGGCAAACACAGCCACACTCTATTGGTGCATCAAATTATGACATTTTCGCAGAACGCCCTTCACCTAAAGTCTCTTCTCCTCTGGGTGGCCAATACGCCTGCAAAATGAAGCTCAAATATTGCCTCCCATGTGAAGCACTTGCTGGGGTAGAAGACCTCCTCTCCTTGCTTCGTTCCTATACTGGCCTGATAAATGTCTCCATTGTGATTCACATTCATAGACAACAAGCTATAATACGATACAAACGTCTCCCTCCCTGGGCTGAGAGCCTTCGAGAAATCATCCCAGTTCATGTATCTTTGGCAGTCGGTGGAAGCTGAGGAAACGTTTATTAACTGAGTCAATCAACTAATCAATCACATATTACTTGTCCACTCTGCTCATTGTCTTATGTTAGAGGCAGTGCTGGTTATAAAGGGAGGTAATAACGGCATCTCAAGATACTGCAATTCAGCAAAGAGAAACAAACAGCGGGTGACAGACAAAATGACAATGCCAACATATTTATCTTCGCTGAACAAACTGCACCAGTGTTGGACGTGTTTGCTTAGATCAGTTATAAATTTTTCCGCTGCTGGAAGGCCACAGAACTTGCCCAGACACCTATCCGCCTTGCTTAATCAGGTTCGGTTTTACCTAGATGCAAGAAGATAAATATTTCCTGTTGTCATCATCTAATTACAGGATGATACCAACAATAAATATTGACTGAGAACTTAATCTGCGCCAGGCTCCATGCTGGGAAGTAGGACACCAAAAAGAATAAACTCCAGCCTGTGCGTTAGTTGAGGATTCAGACTCAGGCAGTGCAAATGTAAAGCGAAACAGATGTATGCTCTTAATCAATAAAAGCTACAAGATTGGGGAATGGGGCTATGTTGAGGGGTGGATGACGGTGAAATGCCCCGAGTGGTGGGGGCACAGAGAGAGCCTAAGGGAGACTGGGGTTTTGAGAGCCCCCTGAAAGATAGGAAAGATTTCAGGAGTCCAGGAAGAAGGATTGGAATGACCATTCCAAGACTAGGTAACACTACAGCTAAAAGCCTGAGCTGTGGGACACCTGGGTATAGCTCAGTAGGTTAAGCATCTGTCTCTTGATTTCAGCTCAGGTCATCATCTCATGATAATGAGATTGAGTCCCGCGTAGGGCTCTGTGCTGACAGAGCTTGAAGCCTGCCTGGGAATCTCTCTCTCTCTCCCGCTTTCCTTGGCCCTCCCCCATCCGCATGTCATGCGTTCTCTCTCTCTCTCTCTCTCTCCCCCAAACTAAATAAACATTTAAAAAATAAAATAAAAAAATGAAAGCACAAGCTGTGTTCAAACTCACTGCTGATGTTTCAAGCTCTGCAATCTTAACGAGCATTTAGGGTAGCAACTCCTATAGATTGCTGATTCTCTTTAGTTTCCCTATCCTAGGCTGATTCTATGTTCTGATCCTGGCTCAAACTTCAGTGAGGGGTACTATTTGGATGGCCCACTGCCATCATCATCTCATCACCATAGTTGCTCAAAATGAAGGGAGGGGGGGTCCCTGCAGGAAACACTGCTTTGCAGAAATTGTATGTTTGCATGCCTGCTTTTTAAAAAAAATTTAAAGTTTGTTTTGAGAGAGACAGAGCCAGCGTGGGTTGGGGAAGGGCAGAGAGAGAGGGAGACAGAGAATCCCAAGCAGGATCCACACTGTCAGCATGGAGCCTGATGTGGGGCTCCAATTCAGGAAACTGTGACATCGTGACATGAGCTGAACCCAAGGGTAAATGCTTAACCAGCTGAGCCACCCAGGCGCTCCTTCATATCTGTTTTGAGCAAAGACTAAAAAGAGGGTCTGTAGGTTAAGCGGCCTTGGGGTGGGCCAAGTTCTAGGAGCTTGAAACTCATAATTAGAACACAGTGTTGTTGGATGGAATTTGCTTGATTAGGAAGTTTAACTACCTCCACAACTAGGTTCCCATGGCCCGGAAGACTCAGATGTAGATACAACTCAAAAAGCAAGGAAAAGAAAAAGAGAGCTAAGTGAGTATTTCTTCTCACATGACTGTCCAGTGCTGAATATTCTGGGTACTAGCAAATCTCATACAATTCCTGCCTTTGGAAAACATTGCAACAAATGGAAGATAAGAAGGGAGATCAGACAAGTACATATATGGCCTTATTATAGGGAGAATAGAATGGCCGTGAAGACGTGGTAAGTGCAGTCAGGCAGAGAGAGTGGGATCACTTCCACAGGGAATATCGGCTGCCATTTTTGTAAAGATTTTGGCATTTAAACTCCGTCTTGAAAGAAAGGTGGGATTCTGTGTGTTAGAGATAAGGGAATGGATTTGCAGAGGAAGCAGCACTTACAAGGGCAGGCAGATGGTGGAAAAACACACATCACGTGTGCTCCTTGGAATTATCTTGGGGGCAGGTGACTTAACAATCAACTTTCCATAGCTCAGGTAAAATGGAAATTAACTCTGAGGCTCTCAAAGTTGTGAAACTGGCAGGGGAATAGCTAGTCATGGTGACAAATGGGAAAAAGGGGCTTGAAAGTCACCAGGACTCACTGTGACCACCTCCGTCTCTGATTCTCTCAGCTTGTTGTTTTCATTCTTCTAGACTATCTGTCTCCTCCTGGTGGGAAACATGGTGCCACTCTCCTGTCAGCCCATGTGCCAGATTCTGGTCCAAGTTTTAAAATCCTGAGCAAGAAGCCAGTTCATGTTGAATGTCCATTCCTATACCAATAGTGTGGGCAGGGAAGGGGTTGGGGGATCATATAAAAACATAGCATTTGTAAGAATAAGAATATCACTTCTGAATCCACTTTCTGGGCTCAGGAAGGAGCACTTATGCTAAGGAGAGGAGGGGTGGGAAAAAATACAAAGCATATTTCCCAGAAGAAAATAAGGAAAGTGTGAACCAAGGAAGTAAGAGATGCCTCAAAATACAAAACAGGAATTCAGAAGACATGGTTGGAAATGTTGGTCGGAGATGGATCATGAAGCACGTTGAATGGTGGGCAATGAAGTACGATCTTTGTGCTTGAGATGACATTCAACACTGGTGAGATAGAAGTAGATGATTTTTATTGTATCATTTTACCTGGCTTTTCACTGGCTCTCCATTAAATTGAGCCACTGTGAACTAGATGGAAGGAAACTTATCAGATAGAAAAAAATGTTGAGATTTTATCACAAAGACTAGGCAGATACACTGGGTAGGGTAGAGATAATAATATAAAGCATCCATTTGAAAGCATTTTACCTACAAGATAATGGCTAATTTTAATCATGAGTGCCCGTGTGTGTAGGCATATAGGAAGCTGAGACGGTCACATTGCCTAGTGTCTGCTTCCCAAAACTATGCCCTGCTGGTCTCCTGACCCTGTGAAGCTGGCTCTTCAGACCCATCTTGGTGCACTGGAGCTGCTAAGCCTGTAGATTTATGCAGCTGACAGCCAAGTTCTAGATCTCGTTTAATAAAATACACCCATTGTATAGAGTATGAAAACTGTTGACTCCATTGGGACTTGAATTGTAGTTTCCATTTGGAGAATGAACACAAGCTCTTCTTTCCAAAGACATGGTGTTTCCCCTCGCACTAGGCTGGTGGGCTTTGTGGGATTTCCTGACACGTTTGGACCGGAATCACCCTGTCCAAAGAGAAAGCATTATTTAGATGCTGTCCCAGGGACTCAGCGGCCCTAAGCTTTGCCCTGCCCTCCCTCCATTAGTTTTATTCAAGTTGGATGTACTTATGAGAGAACCAACAGACTGTGTTTCTTCAGTTGAGGAGTAGCTTTCTTTCTTGTGCAGACTAGAGCTTTCTGCCTATGGGCGAGCACTAATAAGTCCCGTGCTGAAATGCTAACTTCTCAAGAAATGATGGCAGCTGGGCTGACTCAGAAGTTTAATAGCAGCAAATGAACCTGGAAGACCGTCAGTTATCCTTGCCAAAGCTTTGTTTCCGACGTCCTGGCAGAAGGGTGAACAGTCCCCATTCCAGGCCCAGTGAAGGCTGTCTCATTCTTGGGCAGGGGTTAGGTCTGGAATTGCTTAGAAATGAGCCCCCCACAAAATCTTGGAGGGCTTGCTGCCTACATGTTCATCCATGGAACATATGAGGTGCATGAATGTCTGTGCCTGGGGTCAACACTGAAGAGCTGTTGACCAGGCTGGATTAGATCTTGTACGCACATATCGGAAAAGATTGGTGTGTGCCTGAGGCATGCCTGAAACGGATAGTCGGTAGGGAAGAGGGGCAGCCAAGACTGATCACCAGGCTGTCCTCTGAAGTCATGGAGACTGAGCCAATGTCAGCAATATGGTCCGGAAGTTGAGACATGGTGTTTAAAGGTGATGGCAGGCTCAGACGTGGTGGGCAGACATCCAAACACGCAGCACCTGTACCAGCTTCAGTGAGACCAGACATGAGGTACATGAAACGTCAGATGGAGTGGGTCCAAGTTAGGCGAGGCCCCTTCATTCATGGTAAGACCCAGCAAGCTTCCAGGTATGGACCAGGTTTGAGCACAACAAAGAACCCAAGAGCCAGATAGGTATGGAGATCTCATTTTGGTAGGCTGGCATTCCAGAAAGGGTTCAGAGCCCTGAGAAAGAGGAGGGCATGAAGCAGGGTAGCTGGGGAGAGGAGAGGGGGATTCGAGCAGAATCCAGTGCTCTGGTCTGCAGATGCAGGCTAGGTACACAAGAAGAGTCATGACTTCCAGACTACCCAGAACCCCATCCTCGGTCTGGTCCAGGTTCTTCTTTTGTCCCAAGTGCCACTGGACACTAGACCGAGGCTGCTGAGTGGCATTCTGGTCCGTCAGACCCAGACCTACCTTAGCTCCCTCTGTGGTGTCCCTCAGTATACCAGATGGTTGGGGCTAAGGAAGAGCAGCACAGGGAAGTGTCTGTGGGCCTCACCCTGTCAATGGAGACATTTTCTAATTAGATCCAGAAGGCTGGTAAAGGCAAGTTTCCCCAGACTCCGGCCTACTGGAGTTTCCTTTGGAAGAATGCTTATCTGTCACAGGTGCTATAAAAGGACTCTTGATGACCTAAAATGTCACCTCCAAGTCCAAGATCATTATTTCTTTTTCCCATTCTACAAAGCCAAGGCCTTTGGTATGTAGTTAAAGTAGCTCCTCGTTTTTATCTTATAAATGTAATACATGCTGATCTTGGAACAGATAGAAAAATGTTAATAAAAATAAGCAGCATTTTCTGAAGATGTCTATAGTCTCTGAAAGATAAATAGCTAAAACTGGTGAATGAAGTAAGACCTTAGAAAATCTCATGGTAATTTCCCCCTGGAGTATCGGTGCTGTTTGGCTGTCACTTGTGGTTATGCAGAGGTATTCTTTCCATTAACAAATGCAAGACATGCAAGCGAGGGCATGAAGGGTACAAAACGGGAGAAGCCAAAAAAACCTCTCCTTTTTGATTTTTACATGCATTTTCATACTTCCATTTGAGCGGAGACTTGTCTGGTGTATTTGAAAATTCACTTCAAAGGAAATAATAAAATCTTGGTGCAAGAGAAATTGAGATGCTTTCCAATTTCCCGACTTCAATAAAATGCTCCCCAGCACATCTCTGAAAGTCACTCTGCACAGGAAATTGACAGCCATGGTTCATTTCCAAGGTGATGAGGGAGGGGACAGTGAGGATAGCACAGGGACAGGGGACCCTGGCCTCACCAGCATTTGGTGCCAAGCTTTCAAGACTTCATGTGCAAAGACCATGGCCAATGGTGGTCTATGTGTAGTCTTGAAAGATCTGAGTGGGGGGTATGTGGCTTCCAAAGCTTGAGGCAACGTGATTCTTACCAGCAGAGGGCACTCAAAATGATAGACCCAATGGAGACAATGGGTGTTTGTTGTGTCTGGGTGCTTAAATGGATCCAGATTATCCATGTGACTCAAGATAGAAAACAAGGCCAGCCAGGAACATCTCCCTTCTCCCTCTGGCATGTATCTTCATTGCCCTCCCATGAGCCCATCATCCTCCACACCCCTTACACATTCTCCCCAGATCTTGAGCCCTTCAGTCATTCTTGGGCTTCTGCTACTGACCTCAGACTTACTTTGCTTTCATGATAGTCTGGATTTCATAGCTGTACGGATGTTTGTCTGTCCAGCCCAACTCTTTCCAGCCCTGAGCTTTGACTTCACATCTCCATTCGTTCTGATCCTTCGAGACCCTTCCAAGAAAGTGCACTCCAATAAAGAACAGCAGTCAGGGTTTAATCCTATGTTGGTTGGATGGAAACACTTTATTGGAATTAGGTCAAAAGAATGAGACCACAGGCAACTAGACTGGATTCAGGGCTGAGCGCTCTCTTGTCCTTTGGGAAAATGAAGGCTAAATCCGATCCAGAATGAAAGGCAGCCAGACCACGGCTCCACACATAGACCACAATCGATAGGTTGCAGATTGGGACTCACCAAAGTATTACAATCCCCGTTTTCAAGATGGAGGCTGACGGGCTGGTGCAAGGTCCTCAACGCTGGAATTTGCAGACCTGGGATGGGGTTCCAGGCACTATCATTATCCTCATTACACAGAAGAGAGACCCGAGGTCCATAACTTGGAAAAAGTCGTTCCCTAGAAGGAAGCAGGGGAAGGTGGAATGGGTATTGAAAAGCCAGAAATTCACAGCTGTCCACTGCCCTGCAGTGTCTACAGCCACTCTTCCCCCTTCACCTGCACTTCTCAAAACACTGTCCCTTAACATAAACCGAAGCTCCACATATACCTGAAAATACGCAGATCTCTTTACCAAAAGGGAGCAAGTTAAATTTTTATCAGTTTTGCCTCCAGCTCCATGTCTGGAATCTCAGCTTGATATTTACTTCACCTCTACTTCTGCGACAGCCAGACTGAATATTTTGCAGTCTATGAAGCCGACAGTTAACTTAACTACCACCCACCCAGCCTACATGCCATGTGAGGCAAACAAAAGAGGAAAGAGAAGGGAAATTATTTAAAATACAAAAATGCATATATGACACTGGCCACGCACCTTATCAGTGCCTGCTCCTCTCTGTCTCTGATTGTAGGTCTGTATCTCTGCCTTTCAGTGTCCAAAGTGACTCTGAATCTGTCCCCACAACCTGCACAATTTTTCTGTCTCTGTGCATCTGCCCAGAAACCTTGGGACATCCTTGACCCCTTCTTTTTCTCATTCTATATCCATCTGTCTATAAGTCTCACTTGTTTTACTTTCAAAAATACATATGGAATCCATAGGGTGCCTGGGTGGTTCAGGCGGTTAAGCGTCCGACTCCTGGTTTCTTCTCAGGTCATGATCTCGTGGTTCATGGGTTCAAGCCTCACATCAGATGTCAGCATGGAGCCTGCTTGGGATTCACTCTCTCCCTCCCTCTCTGGCCCTCCCCTGCTCACAGTTTTTCTTTCCCTCAAAAATAAAGCAATAAACTTAAAAATATATACATACAGAATCTAACCACTCCACATCCTTTCCCTGTTACAAAATCCTGTTTCAGACACCACTGGCTCTTGCTAGGATTGCTACTATAGCCTCCTAACTAGCCTTCCTCTTCCTCCTTTTGCCCTGCTATCATCTATTCTCAACATGGCAGCCAGAGTGAACCCGTTGAAAGGCTGTCAGATCAGTAGCCACCATCTTGCCCTAACCCTCCTTTTCTCTCCACTAGAAGCCAGACTCCTCAGCATGCCTATGAGACATCCATGATCTGGACTCTATGACTCCCTGACCTCGTGACCCCATCCCTCACGCTCACCGTACTCCAACCACCCTTCACTCCCTCCCCCAACACGGGGGGCTTGTCCCCACCATAGCATGTGTGTACCTGGCATCTCTTCTCCCTAGAAATCTCCACACACGGCTTGTTCATTTGCAAGCCCCTCATGTCCTTAATCAAATGTCACCTTTTCAGGGAGGCTGGCCCTGACCCCAAGGCTTACATCTTCCTCCAACATGCAGTTCTCTTTCTGTGTCTATTTGCCTGCGTATTTCTTGTCTGTCACCTTCTAGCATGACACACATTTTATTTATTTATGGGATTTGTTATCTACAAAAACTCTATGAAGAAAGGGAATTTTGTCTGCTTCATTCATTACTTTGTCCCTTGGCCAAGACAGTGCTTGGCACAGAGGAGATGCTCAATAAATATTTGTTGAAAGAATGAATGAATGAGTGTTTGCACTGCTCATGGGGCTGTAGCTGGTGTTCCACCAATCTATGCTTCCCTCTTCTGGTACCCATTCTACTTTCCCTCCACTTTTCCCAGCACCTCAGCCAATAGGGGGCTCTTGGACAGGCTATGGAGACCCAATTCTACATCCTGAGGGCTCTTAGCCTATGCAGAGTTGCTGGTATCTCCCACAAACCTTTGTCACAGGTCAGAGGCACGTGACTGTCCCAGAGATGCCCTGAGTTCTGTCTTTACCTTGCCTATTCACCACTTGTAATAGCGGCCCAATTTCCCTGTACTACACCAGTTGGTCATCCCAGCCAACAGGGGTAACCACTTTTGTCCCAGTAAAATGAGTAGCAGGAAATTTCTGGATGGCAGTCTTGCTTCCAATTCCACTCTCTGTGTAAGAGAATCAGAATCATGGGTATAGAAAGAAAAACATTTACAAATGGGTCATTAAGTATGTCCATGAGAGATGCCCATTGCGCTTTACCCTCTGTGTTACCGGACCCGTGTGCTCTGGCCGCCATGTTCTGGACTCTGGTGCACAACCTTCAGAAAGGCCGCACCCAACTTTGAAGGTATTGTCTCCCAGCTGACACTGTAATTGAACCATCAGTGAGCCATTCCACAAAGCCATAAAGTCAGATGCTTCTGGGCGATAGGATTCATGATAAGAGTGGATCGCATAGGCATCAGCTCATTGCCTTTCTTCTCTGCCCGGGGAGTACATTCTTTGGTCAGAAGCAATGTTGTGTGAGACAGTGAATAATGTATTCGGTGACTTGACAGATGACAGGGCTGCCAGAGGCCTGACAGGCCAGGAAGGAGAAACAAAATCAAAGCCGGAAGGAAGGTCTGCTCCATGAGGACAAATTGCAGAGACCCCTATGACAGGAGCGGCTCAGTGTAATTAACCTGCCACCAGGTAGCTGGATGACCCTCCTAGAGGTATTTTATCATATTGATGCTCCCTAATGTCCACGGTTGGTTACAAACATCAGCATCCTGGTCAGTCTAGAGTGGCAGCAGGTGACAAGAAAGCCATGGGGAGAGGAAGTCCGTATCGTTGAGCCTTTTCCTACCCTCTGTCCCTAGTCCTGTAGCTGCCATTTTGGTCACCAGCTTTTCTCATTGGTACTTGGGTATTTGCAGAGGAGGGAGACTGAGATTAAAGAAAGAATCCACCTGTCCATCCTCAATGAAATTTACACTGGCTACAGGTATTCTCATACTCTGGCTCATGTAAAAGTTCCATTCCACATAGCTCTTCCCCCCACTGTCTTGTCATCAATACCCCAGCCTTGCTCGGTCCAAGTTCTTATTTGTTGTAGCCACCCTGGCCTCCCGTCCTGGACTGCTTTGTATACTTTATTTTATTTTATTTTATTTTTTTATTTCTAGGAGAGAGAGAGAGAGACAGCGTGAGCAGGGGAGGGCCAGAGAGAGAGGGAGTCACAGACCGAAACAGGCTCCAGGCTCTGAGCTGGCAGTCAGCACAGAGCCCGACGCAGGGCTCGAACCCATGAACCGCGAGATTATGACCTAAGCGAAAGTTGGACGCTTAACCGACTAAGCCACCCAGGCGCCCTGAGGACTTCTTTGTATACTTTATAGTGTCCGTATTAGCAGCAGCCTGGTTGGTCCACAGAGATTGTGAGCCTCTGGGTGATCATGGGCAATCACATCACTAGTTGCTTTAGCTCTTGTTTGTGATGATTTGGAGGAAGGAGAGCTCCAAGAAGTGACAGGAATACTGAAGAACCAGGCCCAAGGGCACTCGAGGGTCTGGGTAGCCCAGATTTGGAAGGTCCCACCAGAGTGCAGCTGCCAGAAGAACCGAGCGTGTGTCATCTCTATGCCCATTGTCACGGCTCAAGATTCACGTTCTGTTGCGGACCGTCTGATTGATCCCATCCAGCTGCACGTCTCTGCTTCGTGGCTGATCCAGACTGGGTCTCGTGGGAGGGAAGCAACTTCCCCAAAGGAAACCAAGATGCCCCAAACTCCACAAATGTCTGCTATACTGGACTCCTTGGTCTAAAGATCGTCAAGAGGGTCAGTGGTCTTTAAGCAGGGATGGTTGTGGTGGTCAGGCAGGCAGGGAGGGACCAGTACCTGTAAGTACCCATAAGCTGATGTGAAGAGCTGATGGATGCTACATGCTAGATCCTTCTTACCACCCACGTCTCTCTGTCCTCTGTTCATCCCTGTACCATCTCCTCCTTTCCCCCGACCTGCATCCACAGTCTAAACTTACTGCTTCTCCTGTTTCATATATGATCACCAGTCCCCACTATCTCAGAGGTGACCTTTACTCTTTTTTTTCCTTTTTTTTAAGGTTTATTTACTTTATTTGAGAGAGAGAGAGAGAAAGCACGAGTTGGGGAGGGACAGAGAGATAGAGAGAGAGAGTCCCAAGCAGGGTCGGACAGTCAGTGCAGAGCCCAACGTGGAGCTAGAACCCATGACCCTCGAGATCATGACCGGAACCAAAGTGGGTGGCTTAGCCCACTGAGCCAGTCAGGAGGCCCAGCATGCTCTGTCTTTTTAAGGACCATCCTGATCTCAGGCGTGGAAGTCAGACCACACAGCTCGCTTCTGGCTGCCGATGCCCCAGCCTGCTGGCCCCAGCCTCTGCCCCTGGGCTTTCTGGACATAGGAGCCTATACAAGCAAAGAGAAAAGCCACACAGCAAAGAGAAAAGCAGCTGATAAGCACCTGCACTCAGCCTCAGGACAGGTTTTCGTTAAGTCTTCATGAAGTGGACTGAGGTCCTTTTGAATGTCCACCTGATCTGGCTCTGCAGGCTCCTTACCCCGAGGACCCCAGAAGAGACCTGCCCTTCCGGCTCTCAAGTGTCAGACCCAGAACTGAGGCTTGGGCTGAGGATGAGGAAGATTGCAGGGGGAGCTGCAGAGATGGTAAGACCGCCTCCCTGCGTGGTTCTCTGCCCCACCCCCACCTCCTGAGAGGGGTCCCAGAATAGGACCCCAGGCTGTGATGGGAGGGAGCCTTGGCCCCAGCGCTAGCCATTGCAGCCAGCTAGCTTTGTCGCCTGCTTATTTCTCCTCTGAGCCTCAGTTTACCCCTTCTAGGGAGCATGGTAAAGAACGGGGTCCTGAAGGGCCTGGGTGGCTCAGTCGATTAAGCGTCCAAATTCGGCTCAGGTCATAATCTCACGGTTCATGGGTTCGGCCCCGCATCGGGCTCTGTGCTGACAGCTCAGAGTCTGGAGCCTGCTTCAGATTCTGTGTCCCCCTCTCTCTCTGACCCTCCCCTGCTCACGCTGTCTCTCTCTTTCTCAGAAATAAATAAAACATTAAAAAAATTTTTTTTTAAAGAACGGGGTCCCCATAAGCGTGAGCGTGCCCCTGCATGCTTATTTCTCCTCCGCACAGGTAGTTAGGTCTTCAGCAATGCACTTGATCTACCTTATTTCCTTTAATAGCTGCACCTAGCCTTTGGGCTTAAACACTGTCAAATGGTAGTTTATCGATGAGAAAATGGGATCATAGAAGGAGTTAACTTATAGGCGGTGTGGCGTCAGAGTGGTCGGGACAATCAGACCCAAATACATGCGCCGCCTCCCCAGCTGTGTGGTGAGCACCGCGTCTGGGGCACAGTGGACGCTGTTTGAACATATGCTTCGTGTCCGTGCTCATGAGTCTAGCCGACTCTGTGCACGTCGGCCTCGCTGCCATGAGCAAGATTTCGGCAGCCCCTGCCTCTGAGAGCATTTCCATATGCTAATAAGAATTAATAATTCATGCCCAGTAATCTGCCTGGTGTGTTTTTTTAATTTTTTCCCATCCTCATTTCTCACGGGGAGCCCAAAGCAGACCAGACACGGTGCTTCCTGGAGGGAGGGCGAGGCTGTCTGCAGAGTGAGCTCCTTGGAGGGAGAGGTGGGTCTGAGTCTCTTCTGCTGAAGGTAGAGAAATGACAGAGGGGATTAGAGGCGATGCCAGTCTCTCCTTTAGGGACCCCTTTCTGCTCCATGCTGGCTGTTGGGGACCTGCAAGGAGCGGCCCCTGCCCACACTGGAAATGTTCTCTGCGCCAGAGCATTGCTGTATTTTCTGAGTCTTGGTGGCGATCATTTTAAATTAGGTGCCCTGTGACTTTGTGGACTTGTGGAGTCCAAGCAAACCCTCCTTGGAAAGCAGACCTAGCTGGCCACAAGGGCTTTTCCTATTTAGGCTAATGTCTGTGTCACCCTCCAGCTTGGAGGAATTTTCCAAGCCACTAATTTGTACTTTGCCAGGAGACAAGAGTGAGGAGTGGTATTATTTTAGGCTTTCTAAATTGGAGCATCGCTTCTGGGTACTGGCTGTTCTCAATTTCTGATCCCCTTCACCTCCGAGATCTGGCAGTTTTTGTGGTGTTATTTCAAAGGGCAGTTGGGTTTTTCAGAGAAGGATTGCCGGCTCATTTTCCTCAGTGTGCTAAATGATGACTTTTGGTTTTGCCATTGGATTCAACAAATATGTATTGGGTGCTTATTAGATGCCAGGCTCGGAGGTAAGTGCTACAGAGGGCGTAAAGATTGACAACTCCTGTGTTTATTCATGCATTTGTCTGGCCATTCAGACAACAATGTTTTTGATCACCTGCTATTGACCAGTTACTGGCAAGTGCGAAACTGATGCATTATGTCAATTAAGACTGCATTCTGCTTCCAGTAACAGAAAATCTAACAAAGGTGCCTTGAATAAATGAGGGTTTTCTTTTTCTTATATATCAAGAAGCCCGGAGTTAGTTACTTACCGGTATTAGCTAATAGGCTCTATGATGTTTGGGATGATATTTCTGCTATCACTAAGCCTCTTCTTCATGCTCTCAAGATGGCTGCTGCACCTCCAGCCATCATGTCTACTTCAAGGCAGAAAGAAGGAAAAGCTAAGTGGGCTGTTGGGATATTTTCCTCAAGAAAGCATAAGGTTTCCCTACATCACTTTCTCTCAGTCAATTTCCCTTGATATCTCATTGGTCAAGACAAAGTTCCTGGTCAGGTCCTAAGATACAAGGGAATCTGAACAGGGGACAGAGCTGCCATGATCAGTCCTGTCATGATAGGCTGTCAAGCACCCTCTTGGGTTTCTGTTAGTAAGGAAGGAAGAGGGATGGCGTTGGATAAACAAATAGTATTTGCAAACATCCTAAATGAAAGAGTCAGGGTACTTGCCTTCAGAAATTTACTGTCTAGAGGTGGAGGCAGAGGGAAGGGGGGAGAAGGGCATTGGTGGAGGGAAACACAATGGTTGCAAAGCACCTCATAGTCAGGAGTTCATTTGGTTCTTAATATAAAGCTGTGATGTGGGCGGAACAAGAGTCATTAGTATCATTTCATAGATGCCCTTGTCTATGGCATGAAGATGCTAAAGATGACATTCGGGGGCCCCAGGTAAGGCATAGTATTTCTGGGAACAGGCTGTAGGACTGCTGAGTCTTATCAGGTGTTCCCACCCTATTCTTTTCTTTATTTCAATGTTTATTTATTTATCTCAGAGAGAGAGGGAGGGAGAGAAAGAGTGTGTAAGCAGGGGAGGGGCAGAGAGAGATGGAGCCAGAGAGAATCCCAAGCAGTGTCTACACTGACAGTGGTACAGAGCCTGACATGGGGGCCGATTCTACGAACCCCGAGATCATGACCTAAGTCAAAATCAAGAGTCAGATGCTTAACCGACTGAGCCCCCAGGGCCCCCCTATCCTGTTCTTAAGCACCTGGAATCTGACACGTGAGGCTGCCGTCATCTCACCTCATGATATTATAAATCAGCCAGGGGCCGAGCCCCTGCTTCCTGGCCTCGGCAGCTCGCCATCCCCCTTACCCACCCACCTGCCATCCCTCTCCTCACCCACATGCAGGGGCAGAAGGCACCACTGGCGTCGAGTAGGCACTGGACCTAATGTGAGAGCAAACGCTGACTCAATGAAGAATTAATCCTGAAAGTCAAACATTTTTAAAGGGAACATAAACGAGACAGCCACATGCGGGTCTGAATAGCTTTGTCTTTGTGTCCGTGCTCCGTTGGAGGTCGTGCACCAATCCCACCATGCTAGCTTTTCTATTCGGAGGCAGTGCCAGCTTCCCGACCTCCCGCACTGTATACCTTTCAGAAATGAAAGGTCCCAAATTGACTTGCCCAAGAAAGCCAGCTGGATGGGGAAGCATAGTTCTCAAGGCCTGGCTGTGGCCTGTCTACCTTACACTGTGCACACATGGTTTCTCTAACCCACTCAGCAATGCATTTGAACTACTAAGAAGAAAGGCTACAGGTGTGGAAGTCTGGGGTTAGCACTTTGCACATTTCACTCATGTGAGTCTCATGTGAGTTTCACAGCTTACCCTATAAATGTAATTATCTCCGTATAACAGAGAAGGACCCTGAAGCTCAGAAAAGTTAAGCCACTTGGTCAGGGTCACACAGCTAATACGAGTGGGACAGAGTGGCAATTTCAGCTCAGGCTTGCCTGATTCCAAACATTTGCTCTTAAGCACTGGGCAAACTTGCCTCTCTAGAAATCTTTGCTTCGGCGCTGCCCAGTGGACCTTTTTCTGATGGTGTAAATACTATATGCCTGTGCTGTCTAGTACGGTAACCACCAGCTGCTAAAAATGCAGCGAGGGCAGCAGAGGAAATGGATTTTTAATTTTTAATTAAATTTTAATTAATTTAAATAGCCATGCGAGGCCAGTGGCTACTATATTGGACAGCAAGGCTCTAGAACATTAGCAAAACTGAGGCCAAATAAAACGACTGATTTCCCTCATGTGGCAGACCTTAAGGGCTTCCTGGCTCGCACACAAAGGAATAAGTGCTTAGGAATGAAAAGTCAATGGGAACGTTTGATCCCAGATTTGCTACTTGGAAATAAATCTATAAATTTCAGTGTTCAGTTTGTTGGTGTTGGTCAGGAAATCAAAAATTGCTGTAGGTATTTTAGGCAAGATGGCACTCAACTCAGTAAATTCATCAGAACCCCCACCCCCAGCCTCACCGATAGAAATGCCAATACATTTGATATTGATACTTTGACTCTGGCTTTTGTAAATGCGAGAGGCACGAGCAAACAATTGGCGGGGTGCGGTTAACGAAAAGATCATCTGGTGTGGAGTTACTGATTCTCCTCCACCATGTCACCTTATAAAGAAGCAGTAACTGTTCAATTAATGATTATTTTGCAACAGTACAAACTGAGTTTAAGAATAGAGAGAGGGGCTTCTGGGTGACTCAATCGGCTAAGCGTCCAACTTCAGCTCAGGTCATGATCTCACAGTTCATGGGTTCGAGCCCAGCGTCAGGCTCTGTGCTGACAGCTAGCTCAGAGCCTAGAGCCTGCTTCGGATTCTGTGCCTCCCTCTCTCTCTGACCCTCCCCTGCTCACTCTGTCTCTATCTCTCTCTCAAAAATAAATTTTAGAAAAATTTAAAAAAAGAATAGAGAGAGGAAGCAGAGGGTGGCAGAGAGCATTGAGAAGAGACGTTTTTTTGAGAAATAAAGTGCCCTCATTGCCGTTGTGTGAGTGGATAAGTAGGGAGAATTGCGGTAATCAGGCCAGCATGTCCTGTGAAATATCCAGGGGTTGCCTGGGGAGGGGGGTGGAGCTGAAGTTATAGAAGTGCTGGACCCTGGGGAGGAGGGCGCAATCACTTCCTCACCTTCCAGGTTAGCCTCACCTTATTCTCTAAGCTACCTAGGGGCGCCTGGAGGGGGGGCTCAGTCGGTTGGGCATGTGGCTTCAGCCCAGATCATGATCTCATGGTTTGTGGGTTCGAGCCTTGTGTTGGGCTCAGTGCTGACAGCCTAGAGCCTTGAGCTGCTTTGGATTCTGTCTCCCTCTCTCTCTGCCCCTCCCCTGGTTGTGCTCTCTCTCTGTCTCTCTCTCTCAAAAATAAGTAATAAACATTAAAATCAAAAATAAAACAAACTACCTAGACCCTCCCCTGCCTCAGACATTCTAGCTCCTTTCTTCTGTATGAATTCCCCATAGACTGTGTGTTGACTTTCCCTGGAAACCCAAGGCTGGCATTGCTGAGGGAGAATAGTGTCCTCTGCAGTCTTCCTGCCAGGAGGCAAGACATTAATCTGATGGAATCAGTGCTCCACCCTTGGGACCTCATTCAACCTCATTTACTGTTTCAAAAGCCCCATTTAAAAAAAAAAAAAACAGCCTCATTGAGGGCTTAAACATATGAATTGGGAGGGTCACAAACATTAAGTCCATCACAGTAGGCTTCTCATTCATTCTGGGAAGGGAAGAGCTCAAAGCCTCATTCTCTATGTCTCACATGAAAGATTCTAAGAGTCTCATAAAGGGACAGACCAGACAGCATACAGGAGGTCTTCATGCCTATCCATGAAAATGGTCTTCCCCCCACCCTAAGAGCACACGTACTTCAAGCATGGCGGTGCTCATGAATGTTTATTATTAAACGAATGTGTGGCATTCAGCCCATAACATTGCTTGAATCATTAAGGCACAGATGAGTGGTAAATAAACTCAGAGCTTTTTAGTGATATGACCCCAGAGCCTGGACAGAACTGACAGTCGGTAGAGAAATGTTTCCTATCACACGCCTTATAAAGGTTTATCCAGGGGACACATTGTTGATACCCACCTGCACTTTGCACATTTGAAAAGGGGGCAATCATTTTCTGACTAATCGAGGAAGGATGTGCAAACCAGACTAGTTGTCTCTGGTTCATGTTGATTTTATAATTGTATCCGTGATTGAGAACATGGGTCCCCTGTCATTAACTGCAAGCATTGGATAAAATGTAAAACACACAAACTGTTCTTTCCTAACATCAAAACCTGACTTTATCCAATCCCTGCCCACCACTGATTATTAAAGACTAATGGCAGATGGAGGTGGAAGGGGGGTGTGGGAAGGGGGGAATATGGAATCATCTAGAAGGATTCAGCTATTGGAAGCAGCAGTGGGGTCATTGTGGGAACCTTTGTATTGAACTACCATTCCACCCTTTGCTATTTTCATGACCCTAGTCAAGGAATTAAATTTCTATGAGACTCGTCTTGTAAAAGCTAATATTGTCTTCCCCACTGTGTTGTGATAAGGATTGAATCAGATCACTTTTCTACAGTACTTAGCATCATGCCTGGGACATAAGAAGCAACCTGTAAACGTGAGCCTTATCTGAATAGGTAAAATACAAATCATTCAAATGCGCTTTTCAGAACCTGACAGTCAATGTGGAGCAAATGGAAATGATAACAGAGGAATCCGTGTCTTAGATGCTCAGTGGGAACATTTGTCCCCAAATGTCTTGTTTCCAAATGAATTAGTTAGTGTCAGTCCATCTAAACGGTATGGTTAGATATGGGTTTGCTGTTGCGATTTTAGGCAGAGACAGGGAAACCGCTCCAGATATTGTCAGGAAGGGATTGAATGCAGGGAATTAGGTGCTGAAGAGTAAAAACCCAGTCCTTCCTCCTGCGTGTCCTTTATCCTCATGTGACTGCCACACTCAGACACTTCTGACCCTACATGTGTGGAGGTGTCCTCTACCCGGCAATTCTCTGAAACAGCAGCTGGGTGTCTTTTGATTTCCCGCAGCTCTGACACTATCTACCTGCAGATAGCATTGGATTCCTCATGTTAAGGGCTCCATCCTACAAGACTGGTCTCCCCTTTGGAAGTCAATTTCATGTCTTGGTTCTTGCCTGTCCTTCTGACTGATGGTCTGTAGGTCACAGGTTTCCGTAACCCCCTCCCCTTCAGTTAATTTGCTAGAGTGGCTCATGGAACTCATGAGAACAGTTACTTATGTTTACTTGTTCCTTAAAGGAGGCGAGAAAGGATACAGATGAACAGCCGAGTAAGGAGATGCATAGGGCAGGCCCTGGGAGGGTCTGTCCCCGGGAGTTGGGGTGTGTGACCCTCCTGGCATTGATGTGGTCATTGACCTAGAAGCTCTCTGAACCCAGTACTATTGGGATTTTCACAGAGGCGCGACCAATTATTAGTTGCATTTCCAGCCCCTCTCCCCTCCCTGGAGAATGGAAGGTGGTGCCAAAAATTCCAAACTTCGAGCCATGGCTTGGTCTTCCTGGTGACCAGCCCCCATCCCAGAGCTCACCAGGAGTCACCTCTTTAGAACGAAAGATCCTTCTAGTGTTCTTATCACTTAGGATCTGACAAAGGTTTCAGGAACTCTGTGTCAGGGATGAACACCAAACATATATTTTATTAGAAACCACAATATCACAGGTGCTCCATAGAACTTTTAGCAAAGCAGGGGCTACAAGCACCAAGGGAAATCATCTGTGGTGCCAATCATCAGGATATCAGGTCGTAGGAGGAACTGGAAGAAACTACCACCCAGTGCAGGTGATTCACAGGAAAATGGAATCACAGGAAATTGGCAAACTTCATAAAACGTCACACAGCCTTCTGCCAAAACCCACACACCTGCCCACCTACATCCAAGGATTATAACTGTTTCTGCTTCTCTCCTACCTTCCACATCTGATGTGAGTTCCTGTCACTGGCGGAATCTAAATAATAATCCAGTTGACAAGAAGCCTGCAAAAAGCGTTGTTGGGCTTCTTACAGCCCATGTACAGAGGAAAGCTTAGAAGCTAGATGCTACTGTGAACCAGGAAATATCACTGATCCTCATGAATCATGGATTCTGTATTTGCAAATTCACCCACTCACTCTCAAAAATGTATTTGTAACCCCCATAACAATATTGAAAGTACTTTCACGGTCATTTGCAGATATATGCAGACCAGCAAACACATTGATTCATCCAATATACACGTTCCCAGCTCAGGCTGAACAAAGGGGACCCTCTGCCTCCTTGTTTCTGATCTCAGACCATTTTTCAGGGTCTATTTAGTGCCATTTTTTGTCTTCGCATTTTTGGGGTTTTTTGTTGGTGTGGTGATTTTGCTATTTAACATGGCTCCCAAGCACAGTGCCAAGGTGACGGCTAGAGGTAAGAAGGTGGTGATGTGTTAGACACCCTTGGTTAAGGCAAGGGTTATAGCACCATTCGCTGGTAGTGAACAAACAATATAAACTAAGGTGTCTTTAAATGGAAACACACATAAAACAAAGGTATGCAGGGGCGCCTGGGTGGCTTAGTCGGTTGAGCGTCCAACTTTCGCTTAGGTCATGATCTCGCGGTTCGTGGGTTCAAGCCCCGCGTCGGGCTCTGTGCTGACTGCCAGCTCTGTGACTCCCTCTCTCTCTGACCCTCCCCTGCTCATGCTGTCTCTCTCTCTCTCTCCTAGAAATAAATTAAAAATATTAAAAAAAAAACACAAAGTTATGCATTGATCAGTTGATAGACATGTTGCATCCAGAGACTCACAGACACCTAACTCTGTATGTATTCTAGAAGCAGTGGTCCATGATTCGTTAATTCAGTGTTTACTACCACTTAATAGCATGTAACTGCTTTGAATGGTGAGAATTATCAGTAATATTTAGTGCGTGATCAGAGACGCTGCAAATGCATCTGTAATCTATTTCTGAGCTTCGGATCCTCTTCTCTGTGGTGATGAGGACTAGAGGCTTAAGCTTTGATATCTGGGATCTCTGTGTGAGGATATCCAGGTAAGAAGAGAAGTGGTTCAGCATGCTCTGACATACGCAAGGTCATGCCCAAGGTCACAGTCAGGAGCCAGCTCTAAAATTGGGACTTTAGGAATTCCAGTACGGTTTTTCCAAGTTTGTGCATTTCTTTTGTAGATTTGGTGTGTGTGTGTGTGTGTGTCTGTGTGTGTGTGTGTCTGTGTGTGTGTGTGTGAGAGAGAGAGAGAGAGAGAGACAGATGATTTATAAGATAAGTAACGCCTGTACTGAACCTTAAATGTTCTTCAAACTTTAAAAGAAAGAAGATATAAGAATTCATGCTGTTACCTTGGTGAGGAAAGGGAGGTATCAGGTTTAGCTCACTGTCCTCAGGCAGTTAAGTTTGCTCCTGTTTTCCATATAAAACACCTGAAGCCCACAAAATTTAAGACGTTAGCCTGGGGGAACCTGGGTGGCTCAGTCCATTAAGCATCCAACTTCAGCTCAGGTCACGATCTCAGGGTTCATGGGTTCAAACCTCCCATCGGGCTCTGTGCTGACAGCCAGCTCAGAGCCTGGAGTCTGTTTCTGATTCTGTGTTTCCCCCTCTCTCTGACCTGCCCCTGCTCACGCTGTCTCTCTCTCTCTCTCTCAGAAATAAATAAAACATTAAAAAATCTTTAAGAAAAAGAGGTTAGCCTGAGGCCACCATGAGGTCAAAAAACCTGCCTTCTACTTCACTGCCTTTCCTTTTCGCTTGGTTACATTAAAATGCAATTCCATTGCTTATACAATGAGGAATTTGAAGTAGCCAATCTCTCAAGTCCCTTGCAAATCTAAGATTCCGTGACTTTGGCACCTGGGTAGCTGGCTCATTCTCGGCTGGGTGCCGGCCTCGGTCATGATCTCGTGGTTAGTCAGTTCGAGCCCTGCATCAGGTTTTGTGCTGACCGCTCAGAGCCTGGAGCCTACTTCAGATTCTGTGTTTTCCTCTCTCTCTGCCTCTCCCCTGCTCATGCTCTTCTCTCTTTCTTAAACAGAAATAAAACATCAAAATAAATAAATAAAATTCCATGACTCTCATTCACTGAAGGCTTAAAATTGTTCAGCAGTAGGCTGGAGGCTGGAGGTGAGCTGATAAGAAAAGATATAAAAATAGAGCAGACTGAATATTCCAGTGTGGGTGCAAACAGATCACAGACACATAAAAATGTATATATAATGGTACATTGTACCTTTTGTGCCTTTGATCAAATGGCACCTCCTTCAGGAAGCCAGCCTTGATTTCTTTTATGATCTTAACTGTAGCTTTAACCTGGAAAGCTCATTAATACTAATGACTCACATTGATTGATTGCATATCAGCAATCCTTGCACTTTACAGAGAGTTCAAGTTAATCCTCACAGCAGAGCCGAGAGAGATGTCCTTACCGGCTTCATTTTACAGAAGAGGACACTGTCTTTCCTCCTCTGACTAGATCTCTTGTTAGCATTCCAGCTTCTGACCCCTGTCTCCTTCCTTGAGATATTATCTTCCCTTTTTTATTGCTATTTTTAATGTTTTTAATTTTTTTAAATTTGTTTATTTAAATTCAAGTTGGTTAACATACAGTATAGGATTGGTTTCAGGACCAGAACCTAGTGATTCCTTACTTACACATGACACCCAATGCTCATCCCAACAAGTGCCCTCCTTAATGCCCATCCCCCATCTAGCCCATCCCCCTACCACTTCCCCTCCAGCAACCCTCAGTTTGTTCTCCGTATGTAAGAGTCTCTTAAGGTTTGCCTCCCTCTCTGTTTTTATCCCCTATGTTCATCAGCTGTGTTTCTTCAATTTCACATATGAGTGAAATCATATGATACTTGTCTTTCTGTGACTGACTTATTTCACTTAGCATAATAACCTCTGGTTCCATCCACATGCTTGCAAATGGCAAGATTTCATTCTTTCTCATTGCCGAGTAGTATCCCACTGTGTATATATATATACCACATCTTCTGGATCTATTTATCAGTCAATGGACATTTGGGTTCTTCCATACTTTGGCTTTTGCTGATAGTGCTGCTATAAACATTGGGGAGCATGTGCCTCTTCAAATCAGCGTTTTTGTATCCTTTGGATAAATACCTAGTAGTGCAATTGTTGGGCCGTAGGGTAATTCTATTTTTAAATTTTTGAAGAATCTCCACCCTGTTTTCCAGAGCAGCTGCACCAGTTTGCATTCCCATCAACAGTGCAAAAGAGTTCCCCTTCCTCCACATCCCCCATATCCACAAAGGTACGGCCAACTAATCTTTGACAAAGCAGGAAACTATCCAATGGAAAAAAAGACAGTCTCTTCAGCAAATGGTGCTGGGAAAACTGGACAGGGACTTGCAGAAGAATGAAGCTGGACCACTTCCCTTTGGTTTTTATCACCCACCATCTGCTGGTCTTTCCCTGAAGTCTCTGACCATTACTTTTCCAATTTTAAAATGTAAAACGTTTATTTTTATCATCTTTGTTAAGGTACAATTGACAAACTGTTGACGTTTACAGCACACAATGTTATGGTTTAACATATAAATATGCCTGGGGCACCTGGGTGTCTCAGTCCATTAAGCATTCAGCTTCAACTCAGATCATGATCTCACAGCTCAAGAGCTGGAGCCCATGTCAGGCTCTGTGCTGACAGCTCAGAGCCTGGAACCTGATTTGCATTCTGTGTCCCTTTCTCTCTCTCTTCCCCTCCCCTACTCACACTCTGTCTCTATCTCTCTCTCTCTCAACAATAAACAAACATTTAAAAAAATCTTTAACATATAAATATGCCTGGGAAACCATCACCCCAGTGAAGATAATGAACGTCACCATCACCTCCAAGAGTTTTTTTTATTGTATGTGTCTGTGCGTATCTCATCATATTCTCCATCTACCCACCCTCACCCTTGGCAACCACTGATCTGCTTTCCCTGACAGAGTTGAAGCAGTACTTGGCATTTTCTAGAATTTTATCTAAACAGGATTTTATGCAATATGTACTTTTTGTGTCTGTCTTCTTTTCATTGGTGGAACTATTTTGAGATTCAGTTGTACTGTGTGTCTATCAGTAGTCAACCCCTGTATATTGCTAAGTAGTATTCTATTGTATGGTTGTGTGATAATTTGCTCATCCGTGCACCTGTTGATGGACATTTGGGTTGTATCCTATTTGGGGTTGTTACAAATAAAGCTTCTATGAACATTCAGAATGTGCATGCTGTTGTGTGGACATTTTAAAAGATCTTTTGAGTTAATACCTAAAATGACCGGAACATACGGTACATGTTTAATTTTTAATGATACTACCCAACTGTCCTTATAAGTGGTTGTGCCTTTTCACCTTCTACCAGCACGATATGAAAGTTCCAGTTCTACCATATCCTTGCCAATGCTGGAGGAGTCAGGTTTTTTTATTTTAGCCGCTTCTTTAGGTGTGGATAAATCACACTGTGGTTTTAATTTTCATTTCCCTGATGACTGGTGTGTTGAACATATTTTCACTTCTTACTTGCCAGCCGTATGTATTCTTTGATGAAGTGTCTGTTCAGAACTTTTGCCAATTTTTTGTTTGTTTTCTTTTGATCGAATGTCGAGAGTTCTCTCCATATTCTGGATGCAAGCACTTTATCGTGTCTATGTTTGGCAAATATTTTCTCCCAGTCTGTGCCTCTTTCTTAATAGCGCCTTTTGAAGTGCAGAAGTTTTTAATTTTGATCAAAGCCAACATATTAATTTGTTCTTTTATAGGTGGTACTTTTGGTATCATATCTGAGAAGTCGTTTGGTAACCCAAGCTCATCGCAATAATCGCAATAAATCTCTTTGATGTTTTCATTTAGATCTTACACAGTTTTAGATTTGACGTTTAGTTGTATGACCCACTTTGAGTTATTTTTCTATACACTGAAAGAGATGGATAGACGTGTGTCTGTGTGTGTGTGTGCGTGTGTGCACGCATGTGTGTGTGATTATCCACTTGTCCTAGCATCATCTGTTAAAAGACTATCATTTTCCCACTGAATTGCTTTGCACCTTGTTGAAAACCACTTTTCCATATAAATGTGGGTCAGTGACCGGACCGTTGTGTCCCATTGATCTACTTACCTGCTTTGACACAAATACTATCCTATTTCGATTACCATAGCTTTAAAAGAAGTCTTGAAATCCAGTAATGCTTTCCAGTTCCTTTTCATAATTTTTCTGCTATCCTAGATACTTCGCTTTTTCATTTGAATTTTAGAAGCAGTTTGTCAGTTTCTACACATGGCTCACTGAGGTTTCAATCGGGACTGTATTGAATGCATGGATCAATTTGGGAAGGATGGGGGTCTTAACAATATAGAGTCATCTGACCCACGAACACAGTAGTTTCTCCATTTATTTAATTCTCTGATATTGCTCAGTGTTTTGTATTCTTCGGTATATAGGTCTTTTCTTTTGTCATATGTTCTCTCAGCATTTACTATTTTTTTCATGCTTGGTAAAAGGTGGTTCGATTTCAAGTTTCCATTGTTCACTTATGGTACATAATATGATGATGATTTTTGTTTATTGATCTTATATCCTGCAACCATGCCAATCGCACTTATTAGGTTTTTAAAGATTTTATCCTCTTTTCTACATCATTCACTGTAGGGGACGGAAAGCTTTTCTTCTACCTCTTTATATTCTGTACCTGGGGCCAGTGAATTAAACTGATAAAAAAAAAGATTAATAGGGGGGAAATGAATACAAAGTTAATTACATGTTTAATTCTACATGCACAGAGGATACACAGAAGAGAAGTAAAAATCCAAAGAAACACTTGGACTCAAAAGCTTATATGCCATTTAACAAAGTGTGATAAGAAATAAGTAGACAAAGCAAAGGGGAGTTTGGGCTTCTAGGGGTTCTAAATAGTGGGAAGGTAAATCTATGGGGAAACTAAAGGAAGAGAAAGGTAATTTTAGTAAGACTTGTTTGTGCAGACTTGTCTCAATGCCAATTTTCTGTCTTCTTCATGGCCATAAAAATCCCCTGGTGTAGGGATTTATAGCAGCCTCATTTCTCAGAAGTTTCTGGTTTTAATCAGATAAGGGAAGCTTCAGGAAGGCTCCTTTCTGCATCTGTTGGTTCTACATTGCCTTCAGCTCAAAATAACCTGTACACCAAACTGACATACTTTTGGGTAGCATATTCTGGTGCCCTTCACTATCACGTCATCTGTAATAAGGGCAGTTTTACTTCATTATTTCCAATCTGAATGTCTTCTCTCTCTCTCTCTCTCTCTCTCTCTCTCTCTCCCCCCCCACCTACCTTCCTTTTTCTTCCTTCCTTCCTCTCTAACTCCCTTCCTTTCTCCATTCTCCATTCTTTCCTTCTATCTTTCTCTTTCCTCCTCTTTCTTTCTTTCTGTCTCTCTCTCTTTCTCTCTCTCTCTCTCTTCCTTCCTTCCTTCCTTCCTCTCTTCCTTCCTTTCTTTTTTTCTTCTTTCCCTCTCTCTCTCTCTCTCTCCCCCCTACCTTCCTTCCTTTTTATTCCTTCCTTCCTCTCTAACTCCCTTCCTTTCTCCATTCTCCATTCTTTCCTTCTATCTTTCTCTTTCCTCCTCTTTCTTTCTTCCTTCCTCCTCTTCCTTCCTTCCTTCCTTCCTTCCTTCCTTCCTTCCTTCCTTCCTCTCTCTCTCTTCCTTTCTTTCTTTTTTTCTTCTTTCTCTCTCTCTCTCTCCTGTCCCCAACACCCCCCCTCTCTTGCAAATCTCTATCTTGTCCCACTCCTAATCCCAGGGATAAATATTCAAACTTTCACCACTGAGAATGATGATAGCTACCAGTTTTGCTTAAATGTCCTTATCAAGTTAAGGAACATTCCCTCTATTCTTAAGTCGTTGAGCGTTTTTATCCACAGTGGATGCTGGGTTTGGTCAAATGCTTTCTCTGCATCGATTGCAATGTTTGTGTGGTTTCTCTTTAGAAGTTTGTGAATATGGTAAATACATCGATTGATTTGCTAGTGTTAGAGCCCAGGAAAGACTCCCCTCGGAAATCTTTTTGTGTTACCAAGATAGGGCATCATCTCTTTCCCTCCATTTCCTGAGGAAGGAGGAGGAACGTGAACCAGAGTGAGGGCGGGTGGTCTGAAAGGTGAAAACCAAGCATACTTCATCCGTCAGTCAGTCCTGAGACACGGTCCACATGAGGCACATCGAAGCATTTGATGGATGGAGTTTGACTGGAGGGTACAGAGATCTCTGAGGAGAGCCTCCTGGGTTTTGGAGAAGAGATTGGAGAAGCCTCTGAGGGGTTGACAGAGGTGGGGCTCTGGGCACGTTAGAGACACTTTTCATAGGTCATTGCCCTTTCCTTATCTATGGAAGGGAAAATGTAGCTGAAAACTGAGACCTTCCCTACCACTACTAGGATTCCACTGGCCCTCAACACAGGACACATCACCTCCTTTCAGCTCTTCCCTCAAACTGCTACCTGAGTGACTAGCTTAAATATCCAAATATGGTCATGTCTGTAACTGGACTATGACGTGTCTGTCCCGTTAATGTGACTTACAAGGCCCTCAGCATTCTCTCACCAACCTACCCACCCAACACTTCTTCCACTGCCTTCCAGGCACACACAATGCAGCAGAAGTGCCAATATTTCTGATACTCAGGAAGCAACACACTTTCTCTCTCCCAAGCCTCATCACCTTAGCCTTTCCTCAATTTTCTATCTGTTTCTGGCTCTCTCTTTTAATGATCTCAGGTTCAGAGTGATATTAATCTCAGTTTTATTTTTACTTTTTCCTGTAAATAAGTGTATTTACACTTACTTATTTATTTTGCGTGAAAGAGCATGAGTTGGAGGTGGGGAGGCACAGAGAGAGGGAAAGGGAGAATCCGAAGCAGGCTCCATGCTGTCAACACACAGCTCAATTATCCCTGATCCCACAACCGCAAGATCACGACCTGAGCCAAAAATCAAGCCAAAAACCAACTGAGCCACCCAGGGGCCCCTTCATCTCAGTTTTAGTTCATTGCACACTATCATCTGCCCAAGGGGTTACCTCTAACTCCCAGAACCCAAATAATGCCGCAGTGGAGTTGTACGAGAATTTCCCAGGGAGAGAGATGTTCAGAAGTCAAAGTCCCAGCTAGAGAGCATTCATATACCTAATTTCACTAAATGTTGAGAGAGTGTTCTGCAGAATGGCTGTACCAGTATCTACATCTTCTGCAATTCAGAAACACTTGGCATCATCCAGCTTTCTAGATGTCCCTGTCTGATAGGAATTAATTACCATGCTTTGAACATATCGTCATGTTCTCCTTGGCTTTGAAACTGCGTTCTGTCAATTTCCTGTTTGCATCCTTTGCCCACCTTTCTGTTGCCTTTTGCTTTCTTCTTCACCTAATACTCCCTTCTACAGCCCTCAGGTGGGACTCAGTTCAAATACCACATCTCTGAATCTTCCCAGGTGGATTTAAAATCTCCCCCTTCTGGGTGCCTCTGTCACTTTGTTTATACCACGTACAGATGGTCCCCAACTTATGATGCACATTTCAACTTATGATTTTTTGACTTTACAATGGTGTGAAAGCAATATATATTCAGTAGAAACTAGACTTCAAATTTTCTAAAAAGACTAAAAAGTCGGGTCTTTTTATGGGCTGGTGATACGCAGTACAACCATCTCTCGTGATGCTGGGCCATGAGCAAACCACAGCTCCCAGTCAGCTACGCAATCATGAGGCTAAACAACCGACACACTTACAACCCTTCTGTACCCATACAACCATTCTGGTTTTTCCATGTCAGTATGGTTTCCTATACATTCCATGAGACATTCCAACATTATAGTATAAAATAGGTTTCGTGTTAGATGGTTGTGCCCAACTTTAGGTTAATGGAAGTATTCTGAGCACATGTAAGGTTTGCTAGGCTAAGCTATTATGTTTGGTAGGTTAGATGTATTACATGCATTTTTAACTTACCATATTTTCAATCTACCCTGGGTTTATTAGGATGTAACTCTAGTCCAAGTGGAAGACGATGTGTCTATGTATCATGATGCATTGTCGGCGTTTACTTCCTTTTTTGTTTCTTCTACTAGAAAATGAAACAGAGGTAGATAATAACACTGTAGATGTAACACAGGGCTTGGCACAAAGCTAGATCTCAATCATGTTTAATGAAAGGAAAGGGAGATTTGCACATATTTTCCACGATTAAAAATAGTCATAGGATAAGTCAGTCTATGAAACCAAAGAGAACGCAACATAGAAATATAGGTTATCCAACAGTGTGACACATGTCGGAAATAGGACAGTTATATTCAATCCCATGTCCAATTCTTCATGCAAACAGTCATTTCTTTTAATCGACATCTTAACAAGCTGGGTAAACTCGCTGCTCTACAACCACATGCATTCACAATGTTTTTGACATTGGGCCAAAAGGTATCACACTGAATTCAGATGATTGGAAGGACAGATTTGTTAACTCAGCATCTGAAGACACTGCCAAGAACATTCACATCAATTTGCAAAGCTACCATTCCAGTTAGAGGTGTCATCTTGAGGGGATGCACTTGGAGCTCTGGAATTGCTCACAACAAAACAAACACAGGGTTTAAATGCCATAGGTGGCAAAGTCAAACAGGCTTTTGCTGGCCGAGAAGATGTTTCTATTCCCCATACCCAGTGAATATGGGCAAGTTGCCCTTTGAGCTGTGTAAATAAGGACAAAAATAAGCTCTGGGGTTTTTTTATGAGAAAGGTCTTAGTTTCTATGGTTGGACAGGCCTTCCCAAAGGACCTAAGTCCAGTCCACTGTTTTGCAGCCCTGGAGTGGTGAGGGCTCTAGACTGAGATTGGCCAGGTCCTCCCAGAGTGAT
Organism: Hyaena hyaena; assembly: GCF_003009895.1. NCBI lineage: Eukaryota > Metazoa > Chordata > Mammalia > Carnivora > Hyaenidae > Hyaena > Hyaena hyaena. The sequence goes on along the minus strand of NW_024081145.1, from coordinate 213,871 downwards.
TCTGAGGATTGGGATGCCAGCACATCGGGCACGAAATGTGCAAGTCGGGGCATCCATACCCCAGCTGCTGCCTGGGGTGTGAGGAGGCAGCATTTGAATGAGCAAATTACCACTGACTCAATGAGGAAGTATTTCCTTGTGGCCTCTGGGAACTTCTGCTGACGTAATGTTTGTTTAGGTTTGATCGTGAGAGATGCCGGGATGGTAACCAAAGGAAAAGAAATAGGGATGAACGGAGTTGGATGTTGAACTGGCCCTTAGGAATTAATCTGTTTATTTGTTTGTTTGTTTGTTTAGAGAGTATGCGTGCATGAAAGGGGTGGAGAAAGAGAATCCCAAGCAGGTTCTGCTGACAGCGCAGAGCCCAACGTGGGGCTCGATCCCAAGAACAGTGGGATTATGACCTGAGCCAAAATCAAGAGTCAGAGGCTTCACCAACCGAGGCACCCAGGTGCCAGTCTTAATAATTAATCCCTAAACAGGCCTGGGATAACTGGGCCAGGTGTTGATTTCCAGCTTTGTCTGTGGTGGATGATAAGTTTGGGATGAGGATAGACCCAAAATGCAGGCTGGCAGGTGCACCTCGGTCCTCAGGCTGAGGGAGTCCAGCTGGTAGAGTATGGAATTCCAATATTTCACACAGCATCCTTAAGACAAGTAGGATTCTAATACTATGTCCACTTTACAGAACGCATAACTGAGATGCAAAGAGGATAATGGTTCCTGCCAAACATCATTCATTTGTTCATTCATTCATTCACTCATCCAGTGAAGATTAAGTAAGGGTCTACCGTATACCGATCCTTTTGTAGCCTTCAGAGATAGATGGCAGAGAATAGGACAGAATGGGTCCCTGAATATGTAAAATGCACATACCTGGTTATCAAAGATCCTATGTAATTATAACCATGATAAAGTCTCGGAAGAAAAAAGAACTGCCCAGGAGGGTGTAGACTGAGATTCCAGGCCAGCAGAGGTAGTGAGCTTGTCCTGGAAGGAATAGCCTCTCTGGGAAAGAAACAGTTCGTCTGAGATCAGATGAACAGCCATCTCAAGAAGAAGGGAGGTGGGAGGTTTTGAAGAGCATCGCCGGCCGAGGGAACAGCATGTGCTGTGGCCCTGAGGGATGAGAATTTTGTACATTGAAAGAATGGAAGGCTGGTGTTGTGGTTGCCTGTATGACAGAGAGAAAGAGATCACTGTCAGCCAGATCCCACAAGGGCATGGCATCAGGACTGAGAATTTTCTGTTGACCCTCCAGCCAATGGGAAGATGTTAAGGAACATCAAGAAGGGGACGCCATTGTCTACTCTGTGTTTATAAAAGCTCACTCTGGCTGCAGTCTGGAGAATGGGTGATGGGGGCCGGGGGTGATTCCCATGGACCAGTTGGAAGGCCATTGCAATGGTCCAGTTGAGAGATGTTTGTGGCTTGGATTAGGGTGAAGGCAGGAGTGCTGGTCACAAGTGAATATCTTCCAGATATATCACTGGGCAGATACATGGGGCGGGACAAGGGACAAATAAAAAGACAAAGGACAAAGGGAAATGGACACCCAAGTCACTCAACAAATAAATGGTGGATCCAAGGTTTACATCCAGCTCTTCCCAATCAAGCAAGGTTAATGGTTGACTGTCCTTTGGAGCAAAAGTCCTTGAGGCTCAAAACTTTAGCCCCATGATTCTGTGATTGCAGCACGTGGGGTCGGTGGATCCTGAGCTGAGGGTATAGCCGGGGAGCTTTGTGTGTGTCTGGTGCCTGGGGCCCCCCAGCTCTTACCCTCTCCCACTGCCAGCCAGAAGGTTCTGGAAAGCATCTTCCCTCTTTTATAGGAACTGAAGCAAAAATTCCATCTCCCCGCTTCTGTCCCCCACACCCTCCACTGGGAGGAAGATAGGAGATATTTTCTTATGGTGTCCTTGCCCAGGAAGAAGGCCCTCTGAGCTGTAAATAGATCCTGTCTAACTGAGGCTCTAATGAGCCCAGCAGGGGGACAGTGTGTGCTGGACAGGGCTCCGAGGTGTCCTCTCTCCTGATGTTTCAGCATTCAGGAGTCCCCGAGGGCTCAGACTGCCCCAGGCCCTTCCTGACACACAGCAAACTGCTGGGCAAACACATATCTATACACACAGGGGAGAGAGGAATTGCAAGGTATTGGGGTCAGTTTTCTATTAGGTGCCAGATCATTTCTATTACGTGACGCGCAGCTCTTGGTCCCTCTGGGACTTCAGAGCCTGCTTCGCCTTCCCTGGCCTGCATTGTCTGTGGGGCTTGGCCTGCAAACTGCATCTCCCAGGCTTTATTTGGGTTCAGCCGGGGGTGGGGGCGGAATAGGTATGGAATTGAAGGCAGTAAGTTTGCAGAAGCCAGAGGACCCTTCTGCTCCCGCTGGGCTCCAGCAGCGTCTCTAACATCAGCTCCCTCCCCTTCTCTGGCTCCATCTCTGTCTCTGTCACTCCCTTCCCCTCTCCCCCTCTTTCTCACCCTCTCCCTTCTATCTGTGGAAAACCTAACTATTTTGCCTGCAAGACCACCAACAGAATGCTGCCACTTAATAAGGCTTACTTTGCTTATTTTGCAAGCAAGCACATTCCTATTTTTGCCAGATACCTTAGAAATTGCTGTGTCATTCAATGCTCTGTCCCATTTGGGGATCGTGTTGGGCTATGCTGGGCCTTCTTAGTCACACTAATTAATAATGTGCCGTGCTTAGGGCATTTGCCTGGAAACGCAATGGCTTCCTTCATAAACTCAGGACATTGGCTATTCATTTCACAGCTAGCCTGCACCTAGCTGTGAAATGAGCCAAGGCTTTGAGCTACTGGCTGGTCCATAGGGCCTTGCAATTCCTTTGGATTCCAGATTTAACCCCTCAGTCCTCTCAGGAAGTGGGTTTTTATTGTTGCTATTTTTCTGTTGATCTGTTTGTTTGTTCTCCTTCTGGGACCCAACACTTTTTAAAAAAAAATTTTTTTAATGTTTTATTTATTTGTAGGAGAGAGAGAGACAGCGTGAGCAGGGGAGGGTCAGAGAGAGAGGGAGTCACAGACTGAAACAGGCTCCAGGCTCTGAGCTGGCAGTCAGCACAGGGCCCGACGCGGGGCTCGAACCCACGAACCGCGAGATCATGACCTAAGCGAAAGTCGGACGCTTAACCGACTAAGCCACCCAGGCGCTTTCTGGGACCCAACACTTACAGACCTCTGCTCAACATAATTCTCTGATAATACTCACTATGGTGTGAGATCTGCCTTAAACACAGGCATATGACAGGGAGCTATTCGTAAAGAAGCCATTTCTAGCATCAAAAAAGAAACAACAGAAAATCTACGTGCATTATTTCAAGCCTGTGGGGAGAAACTGTAGTATTTATCCCTGAAAAATCTCTGGTTTTGAAGAGTAGGATTTTGTAGCCAACACGGGACTCCATACAACACTTGATGGCTTGCTGCGCACCTGCTGTGCTTGCGTCCGTCAGTGTGCTGGGTGCTGGGAAGCCAGCCTTTCGTGAGCCTCAGCTTGTCCCTCAAGCATGTCACGATGGAGGGGGCCAGGGAGAGCAGTAAGCACACAGTTGAAATAAACGTGAAATATTTTGCTGCCGAATCATTAACTCAGACTTAGCAAGCCAGGGAGGCTTCATAGAAGGGAATGAGGTGTGAGATAGACCTGGCTCACAGGAGGAACTTGGCCCTGTTTGTTGGCTGAATGCAAAAGCGTGTGAAAAAATGAGGGGGTCCGCAGAGGAAGTGGCATATTCGGATGCATCAGAAGAGAAGATGTCTTTTCTCAATCAGAGCTTCGGCGTGGCCTCTTGTGATCATTTTCCCCACTGTTGCTGAATTGGAATTTGCAGTCCTGGAGTCTTTGAGCTTCACACTAAACAACAGGGCAGCTGGGCAGAGAGCGCCTCTCTCATGGCCCAGGTATCAGGGTACAGACGGCCTCTCAGGGAGTGCATGGGGAGGCCAGTGAAGGAAGGTACTTGTGGGTGAGCCATGGCCAGCCGGCTGTTGCAGTCAGGGCTCAGGATGCAGAGCCAGAGCTCCTTTACCTGTAAACTCCTTCATCACCCAGGCTCCAGGTGGCTCTCACCCCCACCTGCAGTCCTGCAAGCCTGTTAACACAGAGGGTGATAATGTGCAGGGAAGGCAGGACCTTAGCTCTTTCAGGCAGCAGAGAAGGCCCACAGATAGCAGCTCTTTGCTATTCAGATGGGGAGCATTTGATTCAATACCAGAAGTGCCTGCCTGCCCTTCCTTCCTTCCTTCCTCCTTCCCTTCCTTCCTTCCTTCCTCCCTCCTTCCCTCCCTCCCTCCCTCCCTCCATTCCTCCCTCCCTTCCTTCCTTTCTTTAGCATGAAGGCACTTACAGAACACACACCTTTGCCTTCTGCTGTTCCAGGCCCTGCTGGATGTAAAATAGTTTGGGCCTCTGTACTAACAGAGAGCCAGGTCTCATGGGAAAGCCAGCAGAGGAAATCAACAGTTATGAACAGTGTGCTAAGAGTTGTAAACTCTAGGCTCTGAGCACAAACTCTAGTACATCCTTCAGGATGTGAGGGCTAGGAAATTCCACAGGGGGCAGGGGGTGCCTACGGAAGGTTAAGTTATTGCTTGTTACGTTCACAATTGAGAAAAAAGTGTGTGTGTGTGTGTGTGTGCGCGCGCGTGTGTTTTCTGCTAACAAGAGGTGGAACGAACAAAAATGGGTTTAATCTCCGGCTTTTGAAATCAACCCTGAGCCATGTCGTGCCTTCATCTGACCCTGGAGACCCAAAAGATGTCAAAGTCATAATACTATGGGAATTTCTTTGAGGGTTACTGAGGGAGGAGGAGAGGAAAGGTTCGTTTTGAAAACAGGTAGTGGAAGAATCTGACATTTGGCAAACACAGTAGAGCAGTGTGCAGTGAACGTGTATGCTTTTGTTCTAAAATATATCACCTTTTCTTCAGCAGAGGCCTAAGGGATCAGGAACAAGGGGTTGATTTTAAAATAAAGGTTATGAAAAATGGTAAGGCCCTGGAGGCCCTGGAGACACTTTCTATGAATTTCCAAAGCCAAGAGATTGTCAGCTGGGGCTGTGGGGTCAGTACTGGGCTTCCAGGGACAAGCTTGCTTATTTTTTTTTTCAAGTAAAACTGGGAATTGCATTCTTTCTATTTCCTGAGCTAAAGCGGTTCAAGTCACGGGTGAGATCTCATTTGCCCATCAAGTCCTGGTGGCCAGCTGTGAAAATGTGAAAAATAGATTAAAGACAGCCCTGTTTATGGAGTGCTGAGGAATGGAGTCTGCTTTCCTGGCAACTGAATCAAAAAGTCGGCCGGGCGTCAATGGACTGAGTTTTCTTTGTTGTCCCCAAATTCACATGTTAAAACCCTAACCCCCATTGTGGTGGTAGGTAGATTGGGCCTTTGGGGGGTAATTAGGAAGTCATGAGGGTAGAGCCATAATGCGATTCATACACTTAGATGAAGAGACGAGAGAGCTGGCTGGCTGGCTCGCTCTTCCCCTCTGCCACTTACAAAGGAAAGGAAAAGCCATGTGAGGACAAGGCAAGAGGGCAGATATCTACAAGAGAGATGGCTCACCAGGAAGCAAAGCTCCCAGCTCCTAGATCGTGGGCTTCCCAGCCTCCAGAACTATGAGAAATACACATCTGTTGATCAAGCTTCCCAGTCTCTGGTATTTTTTGTCACAGCAGGCGGAGCTGCCTAAGACGCAACCTAAATGTTTTAAAACGTGCCCCAAAGTCAATGTTACCAGCTTGCTTCCTTTATCACCTATTGTTCTTGTCTTTCTTAGTGGACAAAATCACCCACTCGGCCCGCCTAGAGACCACTGAGGTACATATGGTCTTTCTTCATCAGACACATTTCTCCATGACCAAGTCCAAGAGAAGTCCATGGCCAGCCCCTCCGCCACATCCAGCCATCCGATGACTGAAGCTTCTGACCAGGCTTATCCTGGCTTTAGTTTTCCTCCCCAAGCCATTTTTCCAAACAACGTCATCACAAGGAACCTCTAAAAACAACCTTGAACTTGAAGGCTGTATTTGTTCCCTCTTTGTTTATGGTCAAAAGTCAAAGACCCTTCCCCATTTGGTTGGAGCCTACACTTCTAGTCTCATCATCTGTTCCCATTTCCCCACCCTCCTACATTCCTGGCTGTAACTAAAAGGACTCACTTCTTTCCTTTTCTCTAGCTACACCTGCTTCCGTGTTTCTGGTCCTTAGGGCACATTGTTCCATATGCTTAGAATAGTTTATCCATCCCTCTTTGCTTGAAATGCATGACCTGTACTCAAGGCCAGGACCGAGCAAAGCAAGTGAGGCATATACAGCTCAATGCCAAGCTGTCAACTCTCAAGGTCATGTAAATCTGTGAAAGCAAGGGCCTCCTTCTTTCTCTTCCCTAGACCTTCAATTTCCTCCCCCTTGTCCCAGCTCCATCCGCCTCCTCATTATGCTGGTGTACTTTGCACACAAGTCTGGTCCAGCATATAGCCAATTCGATCCGTTGGACATTTATTGAGAATTTGGCCCATGTTGTACAAAGAAACAAATAGCACTTTAGCCATTTTGCTCTTCCTCCTGAAACCTCCGACTACAGCTTCTTGAATGGACTGCAGAGTGAGTGCTGTTACCTACATGGGTGCATTATTAGTCCACTGTCATCAGACTTGTTCTCTGTATCTGTGACAGCAGACTGTTTTAGAGGAAGATCAAGATCCTGAAACACAGACAAGCTCATTTTGCAAGTCCCTAAAAACTCATTCTTTCATTACAGAGTGAAAAAATCTGAGACTGTCAACTATTTGGAAGGTAATTTATGAAGATTAGGGGATAATTTCCCTTTCTAACCATAGAAATTATTGATTGTGTCAAGTCCCCCAAAATATCAATGATAGGCAAGTAGGGATCTACTTGCAACCCACCTAACCAGTATATGTAAATAGTATTTCCACGTGGGAAGAGGGATTTAATATTCCTATATGTAAACCCATAGACACGGACATTGAGTAAATACACTGGGGAAAAGGTAAAGAATCCTTATAAGGGGAGCAGCCATGAGGGAGCAGTGGGTGGAGGAGTGGAGCCCCTCAGGGGCCTACTAACATGTCATGTGGAAATTAGAGAGCACAATGTTTTCATGAACAATATCCATCAATTGTGAAGCATTGAAGGCAGCTCTCTATGTCATTTCTGGTGTATGACTTTGCAAGGATTTCTCACGGTTGAAGATGATGGGTCAGAAATTAGAAACAAACTCATTTCACAGATACATCATATTTCAACCAATATTGAGGATAATTTGGAAGGCAATTGGCTTGCTACTTGTGTTAACCAGGGCTCTTTTGGCTGAAAATAATAGTAACCAAAAACAGGGTTTTTTTTATTTTGTTTTATTTTTCACTTGAATGATGAAAAAGAGAGTATTTATGGCTACAGGCATGTCTGAATCCAAATGGATAAAATAATGACATCAGAAACACTGTATTTTTCAGTTCTGCTTTTTCTATGTTGCTTTCGCCATTGAATAGGCAAAGATGGCCACCAGTACACTCAGGTTTACATTTTATCACCTTAGAAACTTGTGAGATGGGGCACTTGGGTGGCTTAGTCGGTTAAGCGTCCGACTTTCACTTAGGTCATGATCTCGCGGTTCGTGGGTTCGAGCCCCGCGTCGGGCTCTGTGCTGACTGCCAGCTCAGAGACTGGAGACTGTTTCGGTCTGTGACTCCCTCTCTCTCTGACCCTCCCCTGATCACGCTGTCTCTCTCCTAGAAATAAATAAAAAACATTTAAAAAAAAAAAAAGAAACTTGTGAGAAAAAGGCTTCTGTTTGCATTCCAGCAAAAGTATTGTCTCTGACTCATAATTGTAGAGTTTGGGTAATATGTATCTTAATCAGTCACTATAGTTAGGGATGAACTGTGCTCTGACTGCCCATATTTGGATAACATGCCCAGTTTTGGAGCCAGAAGTGGGAATAGACCCACCAGCATACTGTGTGAACTGAAAATGGGGGATGGGAGTTCTTTAAATGGTTTCCAGTAAGGACAAAGTATACACTAATCCCACTGATGCATTTTTTGAGATAGTTTGTTCATTCGTTTGTTTATTTGCTCACTCATCCTTTTTTAAAATCTTCTCTGATAATCATCACTTTTCAATCTGAGTATTTTGTTTATTTACATCTAGTGTGTTCGTTGATCTATGGTTGTATTTAGGTCAATTATGTCACTGTTTTATACCTGTCCCATCTGGTTTTAGTTCCTCTGTTCCTTTTGTCCTGACCTCTTTGAATTATTTGAATACTGTTGACAATCCATTTAAATTCACTAATAGCCTCTTAAGCTACATTGTTTTCATATCAGTTTTCTAGTGGTTACTCTAGGGATTATAATATGCATCCTTATTATACTCTACTTGGACTTAATACTGTACCACTTCACATAAAATGCAAGAAAATATCAACAGTACAATATCATCCTGTTCACTGTTTCCCTATATATTGTATTTTACATCTCCTTACTTTATAAATCCACAAAACAGCATTAACATTTTTAAACTAAATAGTCATGTGTCTTTAAAGAAGCTAATAAGAAATGATGGACTCCTCTACTCATATACAGCTGATACTCCATTACTCATGTTAATATTCAATCAAGTTGCTGTGAACACTGAGTTAGTGAATATGAGCTTTTGTTTCTACGGGAAATACATGGTTAGGTTCCTGGAAGACACTGGTCAGAATGTTTTCTTCCAGTGACCAATTCCTAACCTTGTTTTATGTGTGTTTCTGTTTAAAGACACTTTAGTTAATATATATTGTTGACTCATTGGCATTGACTATGGCCCACTGTGCCGTGACTTGTGCCTGAACGGAGCTTACTTACACACGCATTTTCTCATGTCACAGCACGCTGACACTTAGGAACACCAGACAGATCTTGAGTGCTATACACATAAGGGGCCATTTTAAACAGCAAAATCGCCAAGAAAAAGCAAAGATGTGAAAAATATGGCAGTGAGTAAAACGCACAAGATCATTTGTTTGTACTTTGGGAGCTGAAACAAGAAAGCAGAGTGTGACCACATCTGGGAGCACGCACACAGGCAGCTTACACTTTCTGCCATGCTGCACATGTCCAAGAAGAAGGGAAAAGAATCCACAAATATTTGATTTTTGGTCACACAAGTATTGTAGCGAATGGGTCAACTCACACACATGGAATCTGAATAATAAGGACTGACTCGACTTATGGTTTCTGATATTCTTGTTCTTTTCTATAGTATTTGGTTTCTACTTGGTTTCACTTCTTTTCAGGCTGAAGAAATTTCTTTAGGATTTCCCTAAATACAGCTGTGCTGACTATGAATTCTCTCAAATTTTGTTTATCTGAGATGTCTTTATTTGGCTTTCATGTTCAAGGAATACTTTTACTAAATGTAGAGTTCTAGACAGACATTTCATTGTCTCCTGATCCCCATTGCTCCAAAAGAGAAATTGTTTATAAATAGTATTGTTGCGGGGCACCTGGGTGGCTTAGTCGGTTAAGCGTCCGACTTTCACTTAGGTCATGATCTCACGGTTCGTGGGTTCAAGCCCCGCATCGGGCTCTGTGCTGACTGCCAGCTCAGAGCCTGGAGCCTTTTTCAGAGTCTGTGTCTCCCTCTCTCTCTGACCCTCCCCTGCTCATGCTGTCTCTCTCTCTCTCTCTCCTAGAAACAAATAAAAATATTTTAAAATAAATAAATAAATAAATAAATAAATAAATAAATAGTATTGTTGCTCTGTATATCATGTGTCACATCTCTCTGGATGCTTTGAAAACTTTTTTTTTATTCTGTTTGGTTTCCAGAAGTTGTAACTATGATGACCTACTTACGGTGTTCTATTTTTTTTTTTATTTTTAATGTTAATTTATTTTTGAGAGAGAGAGAGACAGAGTGTGAGCACAGGAGAGGCAGAGAGAGAGGGAGACACAGAATCTGAAGCAGGATCCAGGGTCCAACCTATCAGCATAGAACCCAACATGGGGCTCAAACTCACTGAAAACGAGATCATGACCTGAGCCGAAGCTGGACACAACCAACTGAGTCACCCAGGTGCCCCTGGTTTTCTTTATATTTATCCTACTGAAGGTTCATTGAGTTTCTTGGATGTAATTTAAGTTAATGGTTTTCACCAAATTTTGTAAAATCAAAGTTACCCCATATATTTTTCCAGTCCTTTTTTTAAATCCCCTTCAGGGACAGCAATTACACCTATTTTAGAGTATTTGATATTGTCTCCTATGTTTCTGAGAACTTCTTGAATTTTTCCCAATTTTTTTTTCTGTTTCAAGTTTATGACTTTCTTGTACTTATCTAATCTGCTACTTCCCCCATCCAGTGAATTTTTCATGTCAAATGTTATTTTTAAAGTCCTAGAATTTAACTTTGGTTCTTATAGTTCATATTTTTCTGTTGGTATTCCTCTTCTGTTCACTAGTTATAACCATCTTTTACTTTACATTCTTGACCGTATATTTAATTACTACTTCAAAGTCCATGTTTGTTAATAACAACATAGTTGTACATGGTCTTAGTCTATTGACTGAGTTTTCTCTTGACTATGAATCACATTACATTGTTCTTCCTATGTCCAATAATTGTTTCTTGTGTACAGGACATTGTGGATGTTGCAGAAACTCTGGATTCTGGTATATTCCTTGGATGAGTTGATTTTTGATCTACAAAGTGATCTAATTTCTTGCTAATTAACTGGAACTTGTGGATGTTTTGTTTTATCCTTTGTTAGTGTAGGTCACTTTTAGTTTTTCTTGGAGTCTTTGGATGAAGCCTTAGTTCTGAGATGTCATCATTTAAGGCCTTCCCATTACAAAACAGCAGAAACCTGAGATGTTTGCCAATACTCTGTAACTTGATGGGATTCAAACTCTGAACTCTATTGCTCCTCAAGTAGGTCACAGCTGAAATCTCTACTCAAGGTTTTCAACTTTCCAGCTTTTGCTCTCTGTTGAGGGTCTTGGCAGCACCACTCCCCCCTCACATGTACATAATTCAGATGACATCAAGGATTTGGGAAGAATGTAAATTTGGGAACGCCTCTTTCTGTAGCTCCTTCCTTTTAAACATTCTTTTCTCCCTAAATTTTTTGGCTACTCTGGAAGCCCCAAATCCTGCCTTCTGATACTGCAGGCTAATAGTCAGAATATTTTTGTTTGAGTTCTAGGCAGTCTACATTGAGCATCCTGGGGTAGCCCTCAGGGGAAAAGCTATGTAAACATAGCTCTCACCTAGTGAATTTTCTTTCATTCAAGAGTTGAGTCCAGTCCAATTTCTGCCTGCTTTTGATCATTCTCAGTGCCAACAAAAACATCATACTTTGGGTTTTTTTTGTTTAGTTTGGTTTGGTTTGTCCCCATTTCATCATTGTTTTCTGCATGAAATTTAATCAGATAAAAGCCATTTCACAGTTAATAAGAATTGAAATTTCCATTTATTCTGTCCTTAATCCATGTGTTTAATGAAAGACTTCCACCCTGTGATCTGAATCTGTCATTGGTGGTATGGGCAGCCCCGTGGAGAACTGAGGGAGTTGAATGTGTGGAGACCATGTATCGGTGGCTGGAGAAGGCATATTCTGAACATGAATGCAAATAGAGTAGAAACTATTCAAGGAGAGAACAAAGACTTCCTCCTGGTGAAGTGGGTATGTGAGGTTGTTCTGCAAGATAGCAAAATAATTCTGCATGACTCTGGGGTAACCAGTAGGTCCTGGTGAGGTGTAAGCTTGATGGAAGTCTGTTCCATAGACTTCACATAGATGTGTTTGCTTTTTCTCTATTGTGTCTTCGTTTTGAGCAGCTTTGATGTGGAGGAAATTAGGGGTTTGGAATAACAAAATAAGGCTTACTTCAGGGGTTTGATTTCTCTGAACCTCTTCTCATTGTGTCTTGTTTCTCATCTTTCTATTTTAAGTAATAATATTGAGGTTTATATATTGGTGAAGATGGAAAAATGCCTATACTTTGATTGACTCAAGGACATAGAAGTTCATTTCTTACCCTCACACCAGTTTAATTGAGTTCTAGGGACACTGGGGAAGGGAGTGTTCCATATGGTCACCCAGGCAAGCAAGTCTCAGCCTAATCATGTGCTTCTTAATGCCACATCAGATGTTACCACTGCAGGTTAGTCTGAAGAGATAGAGATCCCGGTGAGTACTCATGGGAGTTATTGTTGCTTATGAGCTAGGCTCCTAAAACCTAGCACACATTCCTCTGCTCATGTCCTATGGACTAGATTCCAGATTTGTTTCCACACTGTGCTTCAAGGGAGATGGGAACCGCAGTCTCCTAGCTGGTGCAGATATAGGTTTTGGGGCCAAGTCGTGAGTGCTTTTATATACGCATATTCTTTTCTTGAGATAAGAATATCCTGATTATTTATGAAAAGAACCTGAGTACCTGACATCAAGTTATGTACAGTTTGAGCTATCTGTCGTCGCCTGAGTTCTCCCAGAACCATACCTGGAGACAAGATTTGAATATCTATGGTTTGTTTGGAAGAATACCTATGGTTTGTTTGGAAGATGATCCCAGAAAGCAGTGGTAAAGAAAAGAAGTGGAAATATGATGCAGCAAAGAGAGGGAAGGGAATATGGGCACATTCATGATTTTTGAACTGTGAGCAGCTCATAGTGGTTAATCCCACTGGGGGCCCTGAGGAGTCTCTGTGGAATGTCCTACCTAAGGGATGAAGAAGCTGGTGTCCTGACTCTCCAGCTCCCATTTGTCATTTGCTGAGAGCTGCTCCCAGTGCTCTGCACTCTGACCTGCTATGTGCCCAGGAAGCCCTCAAGTAGAGAATCACTGGAGATTACAATAGAACCATCCTGGCCTGTACCGAAATGATGAGTGTCAAGATCCAGACAGAGCACCAGAGCATCTGTTACCCTACCAACTAGACCTGCCTGTTCACTGGCCCACCGCCTTTGATATGCACAGCAACCATCTCCCATCAAGTTAGAATGTTATGAAAGAGCGCAGGGTTAAGCAGGTCCAAAAGGGAGGTACTCAACAGGATTCCTATTTCATCTATTTCTGCTGCAGAAACTACTTTCCCTCGATCCACATCTATGGCCTCAAAGATGAATGGTTTACTGAAAACCAAACCAAATAAAATGCCTGGATCCAGTTCACAGATTTCTCTGCACAGTGTACTGCCACCAATCTGAAATGAACGGCTGTGGTGTTCCAGCTGTGCTCAGGAATATTCTGGAAAGATACCGATAAAGGCAAATCTTCCCCAATGGCAAATCTTTGGGCAGTTGTCTGTCCACTTTGATTGGACCAAGAGATCAGCAATTTAGATACATCTACTCATTCACATGCAGTAGTTAAGTGTCTGGCTGTATGGCCAGGAATGAGAAAGCACAGAATTGGAAGACTGGCAACAAAACATCTGGGGAAAATGTTTTGGATGAGTGCAGTGTGTCAACATATTTTTGTTCCATGTTAATGCTAAGCAAAGGCCATGCACTGCAGAGGGGACTCTCAATAACCACATGGACAAGGTGACACATTCTATAGATGACAGTCATGTACAAAGTTCCCATGAGGACATAGACAAAGGCTATGTATTGACTCACCAATATGGCTTGAGGACTTAAGCTTCCAACAGCAAAAACCAATGTTGAGCCTTGCTTTGGCGCCTTTCTCCAGGGTGATCAGACAGATACTTGGTGATGGACTATCTGTGCGGATCTCCTTCCAGCATGAAGAAGGCATTGACCTGTCCATACTCGGATAGATACATATGTGCCTTCTTTTCTTTCAAAGCTTGCGCCATCACTGAAACCCATGGACTTAGCAAATGCCTTTTTCTCAGTCACTGTGTGCCACACAGCATTGCTGCTGAAGAAAGAACCTATTTCACAGCAAAATAAGTGTGACAATGGATTCATGCCCGTGGAATTTACTAGTCTTACCATGTATCACATTACATTGAAGCAGTTGGTCAGATAGAAGGAGAAATGACTCACTTAAGAGTTGATTATAGCTCCAGTTGGGAGAGAGAACTCTGAAAACCTCACGTTGATGACACTTTCAAGAAGTGGCCAACGTATGATGCCATTTCTCTCCTAGCCTGAATGCATGGGTCTGCGAATGAACCCACCAGATGATCAACTTGCAGATATTTGCTTTCATCCTTGCCATTTGATGTTTAATTCCGATCAGAGGAATGCTTCTAACAAGGTGTACACCTATGGTTCTATTAAGTAGGAAGTTAAGTCTCCCACCTGGCCATTTGGGGCTCCTTAGCCATTGAACCCATGGACAAAGAAGATGATTATTCTGTTCACTGTAGTGACAGATCTTGGTTATTTAGGCTTGTAGCTACATAATAGTGACACTCCAGGTCATGCTTCACCCTTGAGACTCTCAGGAGAAGCCATTTCTTAGTTTCCTGCTCAGTTGAACACTATACCAATCAAATAAGGGCAAGACCATTCAATATTCAGACACTTCAGGAACAAAGGTTCCAGCACCACATGAGGTCAGTCTGGTATCTAAAACAATGGGAGCATGGAATGGTAGTGAAGAGGGAAGTTATAAATATCAACAGAGACTAGTTACAGAAATGCAGCTGCTTTCCTGCCTAGACTTGGAATAATACATCCATGAAGAAAGGGGTATTGGTTTTTTAGCAATGTATAAGTTTTGCATAAACTTCTAGCAATCTCTACCAGACCGTAGAGGGACAGTGGGTCTTATCTTCATTAGCGATCATGGTGGAAGTGAATTTGGGCATAGCTCATTCCTAAATCAGAGTCACGATGCTTTAAGACACGTTTTGATGCCTACCATGGGCCAAGGCATCTGTGATGTTCTGGGATTTCTTTCCTCTCCAGATATGAAGACCTGGCTCCAGTGTATCTAGAAACATGTCTAGTCTTACATTCTGCTCCCCGCTCAATAGACACGCCTCTCCTCAAACCAGAATATAAACTTATTCTAGGATTCTAAGTCCTTCAAAATGGTGGCCAACATGGTCTATACAGTCCCCAGGCATGCCCTCTCCCATTGTCTGAGAGCAACAGAAAGAGTTGAAAATATAGGTTTTATGAAGTTTTCCAGCTAGAAGGCAGAGAGTTGGAAAGTCGAATGCCAGTGGAGGGACCGAGCAAAGTCCGACAGAAGGTAAGAAAAGACAGACAATGCCAACGGTCAGTAAGCTTAAAAATATGACTTGCCCCATGAACATATAGTGGAATATGGAATTGGCCGATCCAGGACCAGCCACTGATGCATCAAACCCATGCCCCTGGCCGTGGGATTTTGGGGGAGGAGGTAGTTATTATCTGTCTTTGAGATGATCTTACTTTGTGCGAACAAAAGACAACACTAAGGCACGGTATGCCTCCCTGGGCTGGAGCCTCTGGGCTGAGCCGTGCGGCTAAAAGCTGCAGCTATATGGGGGTCACAGCTAAATCTTTGGGTCCTGAAATGGCAAACAGTGGCCTTTTCTTTCCCTCTGAATGACCACCTTGAAGGCAAATCAACAAGAGTGACAGGGGAAGAGAGAGCCACGCAGCTGAGCTGTCTGCGCGCCAGAAGGGAAAATTCAATAGTGGTCTCCTCTGAACTGAGCCCCAAGTCAGCCTTTCTGAAATCCAGTGACATTTCTGCCTATTCGTGAATGGAAACACACGCCTTTCATTTGGGAGTCGAATGGTGGTGTTTTGTCTGCAGTGCCCTTGCTCTCCTGGCCTGATTGTTTGCTGAGAGGAAGGAAAAAAAAAAACAATTAAATCTTCCATTCAGTTGTGGCCTGTTTGGGTCTGAAGAGCTGTTTAAAACCAGAGAGCCTTATCGTATTAATGAGCACTGCTGCTAAGATTAATACCTGAGAAAGAGATTCCCTGGGGAACTGAGGAACAGAGCTGAGCATATTAGGATGTTATGATCTTCGCTTGATGGAAAACTACTGATAAAATGGCACATTACCCCCAGAGATTGGGACTTTTGTGTTAAATAGGCATGAAAATGAACATATATATTTTGCTTAACCTGATAGACAACACAAACTTGGATGAAGCACACACACACACATACATACAAACACACACTCACCACTAATTATCTGCTTAATATCTCAGGGGACCCCATGCTGGCATTCTCTGTAGGGTAAGGGTCAGAATGGGGAAACTGTAGTGAGAGAAGCAGAGAGGTAAGCCAGCTCAGACTGGTCGAGGTCTGTCTGTGTCAGATTCTGGGAGGAACCGAGGGCAAAGCAAATTTCAGCGCCAGAAGCCAACTGGAAGACAGGGCTAGGATCTCAGAGTCAAAGCCAGGGGCAGTAGGGTTTGGGGTAGAGGAAGTTGGCCATGCAGTAGCCACAAGTGGCTTTGCAGCTTTGGGGGCTCAGCTTGGTCCCCTGTTAGGAGCTAGGATGCACGGACCCATCTAGCTGGTTCAAAGGGTCGGAGGTGGGCAGATGGCCTCCCAGATTAACACAAATTTAGCTTTTTGGCTGTATGTTTTTTAAACTCATTAGCTCAGACTCTTAACTGTAGACAACAAACTGATGGTTATCAGAGGGGAAGTGGGTTGGGGATGGGTGAAATAGGTGATGGAGATTCAGGAGAGCACTTGTGGTGAGCACTGGGTGTTGTATGAAAGCGTTGGATTGCTATATTGTACCCCTGAAACTAATATTATAACGAACTGGAATTAAAATAAAAACTTCAAAGGGCACTTGCATGGCTCAGTCATTTGAGTATCCGGCTGTTGATTTGGGCTCTCTCTCCCTCTGCCCCTCTCCCCCATTTGTACACATGCTCTCTCTCACTCTCTCTAAAATAAAAGTAAATCAATAAAAATGTTTTAAAAAAACAAAAAACAAAAAACTTCACTCATCAGGCACCTGAGTGGCTCAGTCAGTCAAGCCCCCGACTTCAGCTCCGGTCATGATCTGGTGGTTCATGAGTTTGAGCTCTGCGTTGGACTCTGTGTTGACAGCTCAGAGCCTCGAGCCTGCTTCTGATTCTGTGTCTCCCTCTCTCTCTGCCCCTCCCCCACTCATGGTCTGTCTCTATTTCTTCCAAATAAACATTTAAAAGAAACCCACTCATTAGCTCAAAATGGAATATGGTCAGTGCTCACAAGCTTGGAATGACTGTGCAAAATCCAAGTTGATTGGTGTGATGTTTTAATTGTAGGGTATTTTTACTCTCATTTCACTTACCATCTTTCATTCGGTACAATCATTTTGATTTATCCATGATGGTGCCTTTATCAGCAGCTCTTTCTTGTTGATTGCCTCCTAGTACTCCATTGTAAGGACACACTACCTTCTGTTTATCCATTCACCTCTGAGAGGGCATTTGTGTTGTTTCCAGTGTTGAACTCTTACAAATAAGGCTGCCCAGAACGTTCATGTGTAAATCTTTGCAAAGACACATACTCTTAATACTTTTGGGAAAATACCTTGGAGAGGAATGACTGGCTCATATGGTAAGCGTTTGTTTGACTCCTAAAGAAATGGCCAAACTGCTTTCCAAAGTAATTGTTGGGTTTCACATGCCTGCGAGTAGGGTCCGCAAGTTCCAGCAGCTCAATATGTCCGTCCGCACGGCCACTGTCAGTATTATTTATGTTCACCAATGTAATAAGCATCTGGTCATGGTTTAATTTATATTTTATTAATGGCTAATGCTATTTAACACATTTTCCTATGTGTGCATTTTTTTCCATCTGTTTATCTTACATATATCTGTTTACATATATTGTATATCATTACATATTTGGTTAGAAAAATATTTTCTCCTAGTTTATGGTGTGTTGATTTCATTTTCACCTTTTTTTTAATGTTTATTTATTTTTGAGAGAGAAAGAGACAGAGTATGAGCAAGGGAGGTGCAGAGAGAGAGGGAGACACAGAATCCAAAGTGGGCTCCAGGCTCCGAGCTGTCCACACAGAGCCCAACACGGGGCTGGAACTCACAGACATAGAGATCATGACCTGAGCTGAACCAACTGAGCCACCCAGGCGCCCCTTTCATTGGTGTCTTTTGAAGAGCAAAATGTTTCCATTTTATGAAGTCTGATTTTTCCTTTTTTTTTTTTTCCTTTTAATGGATCATGTTTTTAGTGTCCTATCTAAGATGTGGGGTGCAAAATTAAAAATATTTTTTCTTATGTTTTGTTCTAAGAACTTTATAGCTTTAGATTTTATATGCTATCACTTTCCATGTACCTATTTCTTCTTTAAATTCTCTCGGTGCTTTTTCTCCAGGAAAACACCAAATGGCAGAGGACGTCAGCGGGCCCAGGATCTCTGGAATGGGAGCCACAGCGGGTCACACAGAGGGCTTTGGTAGAGGCATCCTGGTCCGGGGCTGGGTTTCTTTGATCCCCTGTAACACTAGTTCTGGACTGATTTTTTGCCAATCAAGTATCAAGTGATTCTATAAGTTAAGTATCAAGCTTTCAGGGAAGAATATAGAGCAGATTAAAACTAGATGGAGAAGCCAAAGGAAACATCACGACTCAAGTCTACAAAATCCCCATGGAAGTAAAAAGCGTTGCTTGGGTTGCCCACCAGACCCTTGAAAACTAGAACTATTTCTGCACTCTGCCTCTTCCATATAAATACTGTAAAATAACAAATTAGAACAAATAAGATGAAGCTTAGCTTTCTATTTCACTCAGTATGAAGTTGAAGCTTTTTTGAATAAGTGGATGGATGAAGAGACATCTTGCACAGATCCAAAGCCTGGACTCGACCATAGAGTGACTCACAAAGTTAAGGGTGATTAATACATACTGATTCAGAGCTGGATTTCTACTGATGTGACCTAATGAAACAATCAGGATGTAAAAACAGACAATGTGATTCTGTGTGTGATTTGGGGGCCTGTTTAGAAATCTTTGTGACCAATTTCCCTCAAGGGGAGGCAAACGTAATCTGTGAACACTTTTGATTTCAGTGACTAGATTAGGTTTAGTCACTTCGTAGAAGTAAAGGAAATACAAATACAGCTCCTGGGAAGGTGGTAATGCCACACACCCCACTCCCTTGGCTTAATATAAGCAACACTTCTTGAAACTGGTGACATAAGCACCAAGAACAAAGGCATGACCTCTCCTTCCGCTGGTGTCCCGGGCTCTCTATCCCAGCTCTCAGGAAGTAAAGAACATGACAGCAGAGAGGCAACCTCACTTTGTGTAGCTGACAGTAAGAGAACACTTCATACAAGTCCTACCAGCTGTGGTTCAGTGGAGATCTACTCTCGGTATCTTTGGAATCTTCTCCATAGTTCATTACTTTCTAATCAGTTGCCCTTATCAAAAAGAACCCCTCAGAGACTCCCAGAGTAGAACAAATCCATAAATCAAACACAATGAAATTGTGTTATTGTTTTCTCTTGGTTTTGTTTTGTTTTTCCTCCCCTCGTATCTGCACATCTCCATTGGCTCAGAGAAGAGATGAGATGTAGTTCCAGGCTAGCACAGAACACGTGTATGGAAACATTTTTAACTACTATTATAGACAAGCCTTGGGACCAGAGAACTATGCCCCATCCAATGCAGTTTGTTATCTTATTTATCTTTGAGCAAACTCTCATGGATATTTTATCAGCCAGGCCTTTGACCATACCGTAAAGACAGGCGTCAGAGGCCAGTTGCATAAAATAGATACAGAAGCTTTGGAACATAGAATTTCTGAATCTGATACATACAGCCCTGTCTCCTCTCATTAACATCCCTCCTTCTAGATAAAACCTATTGGCCTACAAAAACAAAAAAGTGTTTTCCAGCAAATTAATTATATAAACAAAAACCCCAGGAGAATGATTAGATTACTTAGGGAAAAAAAACAACAACTCTTCATGCTCAGCAGAAGTAACTGTTTCTTATTATTATTCTTTTTTTTTAAGTCGTGCATATCACGGATGTGTTATCTATTCATTAAAGCAGGTCCCCTGAGGATTTTTGTTGGACAATGTTTTGTTGACCCAACTTTAATTACTCTATGCATTTGGAAGAGACAAAATTACATTTATTTTGAAATATTCTATAATCCATAATCCCAGAATAATGATTTTACTGAGTGGGTTTCAACAGTATAGCCTCAACTTTTATTGAGAGATGCTGTAAGAATAGCTTTAGGGGTGCCTGGGTGGCTCAGTCGGTTGAACGTCTGACTTCGGCTGGGGTCATGATCTCACGGTTCATGGGTTTGAGCCCCGCATCAGGCTCTGTGCTGACAGCTCAGAACTTGGAGACAGTTTCAGATTCTGTGTCTCCCTCTCTTTCTGCCCCTCCCCTACTGGTATCCTGTCTCTCTATATATAAATAAACATTGAAAATTTAAAAACAAAAAGAAGAAATAGCTTTATTATTTACTGTCAGGATTTTGTTCCAAGCATCATCTACTTATTCTCGTGATCATAGAGATGATAAATTTATTTTGGAATTAATTCATGGCAAAAACTTAGTTCCCTTAAGAGATTTATATAAAATTTCCTTATGGACATGGAGGGTATATAACCAGCATGTTTTCCTCTTTGCTCTGTTCACAGGTAATTTGAGAGCAAATTTCACAGCTAAACTTTATAGCTAAGCAGGCTCTCCAGGTGATTTTGATTCATGCTGAAGTCTGAGAATGAACCACTCTGCATTATTTCCAACTTACTCTGTTTACTGGGGTATTTTCTTTACTCTTCTTGGGGGAAATAATTGGGCAATTCAAATCTCATGCAATCATGCCATTATTTGCTGACTTTATGTGCTATAGAATTAATGCTTTCGTCTCCCTACAATTAATATGTTAAAACTCTAGCCCTGTGGTGTGGTTGTCTTTGGAAATGGGGCCTCTGAGGAAGCAATTAAGGTCACATGAGGTCATAAGGGTGGGACCCTGATCTTATAAGATCAGAATTAGTGTCTTTTTAAGAACAGAACACAGATAACACATTCTCTTCTTCTCTCTTCCTTTCTCCTTCCCTCCCTCTCTCTGTCTTTCTCCCTTTCTCTTTGCATAAGCACAAAGAATAGATCACAGGAGCGCTCTGTGAGATGGTGGTTACCTACAAGCTAAGAAAAGAAGCCTCAGGCTGCAAATTGCCTTGTGGGGACCTTGCTCTTGACCTCTCAGCCTCCAAAATTATAAGAAATACATTTCTGTAGCTTCCACCGCTGGGTCTGTGGTTTTTTTGTCATGGCGGCCTGAGCTGATGAATACACTACAGAACTTTAGACAGTAACAAGTTAAGTGCTCAAATATGAGGATTTTATTTTTAGTTTGATTATTGTCTTACTGTTTAACCTTAAATCCATTTTTCCACCTCATTCACCACAGTGATTTGTGAGATAGCTGGATTAGACAATAGCTTTAATGAGCCTTATTTCTTTCAAATATACAGATTCTTCAGGGTTGCGGGAGAGCTTAATAATCATCCAGTGAAAACGTTTTATTTTATAAATGAGAAAATTCAAGTCCAAAGAGCTAATTGGTCTTAGAACCAAAATGAAAGCCAATATCCCTGGATCCTCAATTGTGTTGATTGTTTCCTGATGCCAACATATGGAATTAGCGCCAAGTTCCTGATTGCCTAGAAGCCAGCTGGTTAGAATACAGCTATCTTGATGCCCATTCTGTGATTCAGCGGTAAGTTGTCTTATGTGGAAACCTAGCCTCAGTGAAATTACACTGATTTATATTTATAAAAGACACAGGGGGGCGCCTGGGTGGCTTAGTCGGTTAAGTGTCTCACTTTCACTTAGGTCATGATCTCACGGTTCATGGGTTCGAGCCCCGCGTCGGGCTCTGTGCTGACTGCCAGCTCAGAGCCTGGAGCCTGTTTCAGAGTCTGTGTCTCCCTCTCTCCCTGATCCTCCCCTGCTCACGCTGTCTCTCTCTTTCTCTCTCTCTCTTTCTCTCTCTCTCCTAGAAATAAATAAAAATATTAAAAAAAAAAAAAAAGACACAGGAAGCCACATAGACCCAAGTTCAAATTTGGCCCTGCCCCATAAAAACAGAATGACCAGGGCAGGTGGCTAACTTGTAATGAAGCTCAATTTCTTATCTGTAATGGAGAGGAAACAATACCTTTGTCATAAGCTGCTTGTGGGAATTCAGTGAATCCTTCATATGGAACACCCAGCCTAGTGTTCGGAATGTTCAGTAGATGTTGGTTCTCTGTACTTTGTATATTCTCTTCCTATATGATCAACTACTTGCAAGGGGTAAATTTTTACTTGAGTTCCCAGCTGGCTTCCGTCTTTGCCAGCATTGTAGTTTTGAAGGGCACTACCTCACAGGTCCCAGAAGAAGTAAAAGACCAAGAATACAAGATGACTCCGCCAATGACCGCTCCAGATAAAAATGGTCAGTAAGGGACAATCGCAGGGAGAAGAAAGGTGGGAAATTGATGGGCAGAATGGGAAACTTCTGGACAACATGAACTCACATGGTATATGAAGGTCGGCAGCTTACATGGAAAAAGAACAGACACAGGAAAATGAATTTCTCTTAAGTGAGTGGCTCTGGATCTGCTTTATGAGGGAGATGAGATGAAAGGTTATTTGAGAAGCTAACGTCAGGGTGCCTTAGACCTTCTATGAGGAAGTTTCCAGGAAAGCCCGTGACTCATACACACTAGGAGTAAAGCATGACAGTTACTTCTGAGCTTTTCCGAGTTTACACAAATCCAAGCCATGTGCAAAATTTAAGATTCTCACATTTGGTCGGAAGCAAATCAATCTGTCATCTTGAGGTGAGTCACCATTTCCCAGGAGAGAATGTAATTCTTGCATTTTTTTCATTTGCCAGAAGGATCTTTGATTTTTTCATGCAAATTTTAATCACAATAGTAGATGCCTAAGAAAAGAATCGAATAGTTCCAAAGTTCTTTAGCAAAAAAGTAACAACCTTCTCCTTCGGATCCCCATTCTCAACCACAGAAGCTAGAACTTTTCGAGTCCTCCTGGATTTGTCTCTCTTCCAGATAATATGCTTATAGCAATGTTTCATGATTTATTGTTCGTAAAGCATATATACTGACCTGAAAACATAAAGGACGAATGTGCCAGTGACTGACTCTACTCCCACGGTCACAGTATTTACATAGAATATAATAGGAGCCTCTTCAGTCCTGATTTTTTTATATTTATGATTTGATTTTTTTTTCCCATGGTGATGCTTACAGTTATTTTATTCTATTCTATTCTAGTATTTTATTTTACTTTATTTTATTTTATTTTATTTTATTTTATTTTATTTTATTTTATTTTATTTTATTTTATTTTGTTTGAGAGAGGGCCTAAGTGAGCAAGGGGCAGAGAGAGAGAGACGGAAAGAGAGAGGGAAAGAGAGAGAGAATCCCATAAGGGGCAGAGATAGAAGCAGGGCTCACCCAAAGTGGGCCTTGTGCTCACCCGACGCAGGACTTGAACTCATCGACCATGAGATCATGACCCAAGCCAAAGTTGGATGCTTAATCGGCTGAGCCACCCAGATGCCCCAGTGCTTACAATTTTAAATACTATATTTAAACTTCTGATTCTTCTTGAAGAAACATTAGCAGATGCCTGACTTCACACCATTAAAGCGGAGTCTTTTAGTCATTTTGGACTTCTTGCTGCTTCCTCTCCTTCCTCCCTCCCTACGTCCATTCTCCCATCTCTGTCAGCTTAACATCACTTTTATGAGATCAAGATTGAAAACACAATCATGGTGTTTCACAACCAAAATGAGGACTTGTTTACTTTTCCTATAGATTAATTCTAAAATCTGAAAAAAACCCAATTCACCCTAATGGAAATATGCAGGATTACGTTTTCTTCTTGGGAATAAGGCCCACTCCAGAGAAAAGATTTCTAACATGTAGATTGAATAGAATTTCTCTCTTCTTTTTTTGAATACTCTTATTAATTCTTTTTTTTTGAATACTCTTATTAATGACTCAGAAACATTCCCATTTTGTTTTGCTTTATGTTTAGACCGTGAATTTCTTCCCCCCCTTGGAGGTCCTTCCTTCCTTCCTTGTTTCCTTCTTTCCTTGCCTTCCTTCCTTGTTTCCTTCCCCTCCTCCTTCCCTTCAACCCTTCCTTCTTTCTTTCCTTTCTTGCTTCCTCTACTTCTTTCTTCTCCTTCCTTCCTACTTTCCTTCCCTTCCTTCCTCCATTTCTCTCTACCTCCCTCCCTTCCCTTCCCCCTTCCCTTCCTCCCTCCCTCCTTCCCTCTTGTTTGTTGATAAAACAATACTGTCTTCCCCATATTCTCATGATCACCTAGTCTGTCCATGATTCCACTCATAAAAACACCCAGTTTCTTCACTGCAAACACAATTCCTGGATCCTCCCAAACTCCCTCTTCAATCTCAATCCAGCTGCTCCTTGGCTTCCATCCTAGAACATCTCTCAGTCCCATCCCATAAGGACAAGCATCGAGGGAAGGGTTAACAGCATTTCTGTTCTGAGGACAAACAAACATTCAATTAAGTTCTTTGCTTCTGCTCCTCCTCTCCCTGCCAGCCTCTATTCTCCCAGACCTCTCGTCTAGAGTCTGTCCTGAGCTCTTCTCAGAAGACTAGCTTCCCCACCATTACATCCCTTCCTCAGCATATTCCGAGCCAAAGGTCTCCCTGTGTTACCCATCAATACACCTCTATCGGGCTTTCGTCTTCTTCCAGTGTCTTGAGATCTCTCAACCAGTAATGACAATGACCCCCTCCCATGTCCCTTCCTTCTATTTGAACGGCCATCCTTTTTATTTCATTCGGCTTCCTCTGGGGCTTCATGGGCAGAGTTGGGGACGGCCAGGGTGTTCCCCTGACTGGGAGAAAGCAGAAGCCAGTGACACATGTTGAGCAGAAGAGAACGAGCCCAGGGGCGCCTGGGTGGCTTAGTTGGTTAAGCGTCCGACTTTCGCTTAGGTCATGATCTCGCGGTTCGTGGGTTCGAGCCCCGCGTCGGGCTCTGTGCTGACTGCCAGCTCAGAGCCTGGAGCCTGTTTCAGTCTGTGACTCCCTCTCTCTCTGACCCTCCTCTGCTCACGCTCTCTCTCTCTCTCTCTCTCCTAGAAATAAATAAAAAATATTAAAAAAAAAAAAAAAAAAAAAAAAAGAGAACGAGCCCAGCAGGTGAAGAGCTGGTAGCGTCCTGCCTCTTCTGTGGATTCCAAGTTCTCTTGCTCTTTCTTCTTGTCCCCAGCCCCCACTGACCACTTTTCTACTCCCTTGCTCAGGGTGCAGATGGAACAGGAAGTGACCAAAACTTGGGGAATCCCTCTTCCATGGTTGTTCTTATTTTGTCCTGTCTTTAAAGGGAACAGTCCACTGACGATGGGAAGCGGGTGACTGGTAAAACCCATGCCTGCCTTGCAAAAGTAGTTAAATATTTGAATTTATTTAAATAGTTACTCAGAAACCCTTGAAAAGTGGATCCTTCTGTTGCTTTGCATGGCAATGAGTAGCGCACGGGTTTAGGGACTGGTACCCAACAACAAGTGCAAATGTATAGGAAGGTCATACACAGGAGGGATAAGGGAGAGGGGGTGACATGGCCAGGGCTGCTTTGCTGTGCTGACTCCTGAGAATCACACGGAAGATTTGCCAGTGGTGGAGACACCAAGAGAACCATGAGGAAGATGTACATGGTGAGAAATACAGGAGTCTCACATGGTGGTTTGTGTGGTTCCCTCCCATGGGCCTGCTCAAAAAAATAAGGGTTGATGCAGAACAATAAATTCCAAGGTCCGGAGGCCACTGACTAGGTTTTGTTCTTTGGTACCTTCCTGCCTCACTATGCCTTGTGTTCCCTGTTGACAATGTAAGGAGGGAGCATCTTACAGTGAACAGAATAATTTGGGCTTTGGACACGAGGCCTTTATTGGCCGCCTCCATCTTGGGCAACTTAGACACATTCTCTGTGCCTTAGGTGCCTCCTGTGAAACAAGAGATGAGGTGGAAATGTTGACAAAGGAGGGGCAAAGGGTCACCATTAAAAATGGCAACTGATGCTCAAGGAGTGTTTTGTTAGAGGGGTGCCTGGGTGGCTCAGTCAGTTGAGCGTCTTACTACTAATTTTGGTTCAGGTCATGATCCCAGAGTCATGAGATTGAGCCCCTTGTCATGCTCTGTGCTGAGCATGGAGCCTGCTTAAGATTCTCTCCCTCTCCTTCTCTCTTTCTCTCTCTCTCTCTCTGCCTCTTTCCCCCACTCATGCTCTTTCTCTCTAAAATTAAATTAAATTAAATTAAATTAAATTGAAAACATTAAGGGGCGCCTGGGTGGCTTAGTCGGTTAAACGTCCGACTTTCGCTTAGGTCATGATCTCATGGTTCGTGGGTTCGAGCCCCTCATCGGGCTCTGTGCTGACTGCCAGCTCAGAGCCTGGAGCCTGTTTCAGTCTGTGACTCCCTCTCTCTCTGACCCTCCCCTGCTCACGCTGTCTCTCTCTCTCTCTCTCTCTCCTAAAAATAAATAAAACATTAAAAAAAATTTTTTTTAAATAAAAATAAAATGAAAACATTAAGAAAAGAAGTACTTTGTTAGAGTAGGGGAAGAAATTTTTTTTTAAAAATTCAAAGGGGAATATTTCCCCTGTATTCAAAGGGCAAAATCCATGCCACAAAACACTCCACAACTCAGTGTTTAAGAGTGACCTTCTTGTCACCTCTGGCTTGCCTTTCCCCACTGGGTTTGGGAATACATGGGGCAGAGCTGGCTGTAGGCAGTAGATTGGAACTTGCTTTCTGGAAAGCTCTTCTAGAGAGTCATTAGCCAGCATGAGGTCTTTGTTCAGTCTTACTCAGTGGAGTCATATCATTCAGACCTCCAGCCTTTCTGTCTCTCCCTAACACGGCCCCCAGCCGTGGGAGGCACACAAGGGACAGAGCATAAGAAGGAGAGCATTCAGAAAGTCCTACCCTACTCCAGGCCCGGGTCCCCCTGCTGGGGTTGCCAGATCCTCTCCTCATCAGCACACACATAGTGTTATTGTCATTTGTCATCAGCTTCGCAGGGGAAGGATTGTTGCACAAATATGACCCAGAATACTGATGTCGAACACTTATGGAGGCTGCTCGATTTCTTCATCTCTTCCAGCAATTTAAAAACAAATCTTAGGCCCACCACTGAAAAATGCCGTGATGACTTGGTGTAAATTATTTAACACTTCTGTGCCTCAGTTGCCTCGTCTGTAAAATGGGACTAAGATTAGTGAGGCTTCCCTGAGTTCATGTGTGTGAAGTGCTCAAAATGGTGCCAGGCCCTCACAAACACACAGAACTGCCTTTCTTACAACCCCACCTCCTGTTTCATTTTTTTAAGTTTATTTATTTATTTTGAGAGAGAGAGAGAAAGAGAGCATGCACGAGTCGAGAAGGGGCACAGAGGTAGTGAGAGAAACCCAAACTCAGAGTGAAGCCCGACGTGGGGCTCCATCCAACAACCCTGAGATCATGACCTGAACCAAAACTAAGAATCGGACAGTCAACTGGACTGAGCCACCCAGATGCCCTCAACCTCTTGTTTTAGAGCTAGGCTTTTTACCCTGATGTTTACATTTACTGGGTGACTTCCTATAATATCACAGCAGAGGAGGGAAGGCACTGACATCCTTGCCCAGACACCGTGCCACAGGTGGTATCTGGAGGCTTCCCTGTGCCATCTTGTTTCCTCCTCCCAGGAGGTCAGCCTGACTTTCCTGATGGGGCACTCGGGTTTTGAGACATTAGCCAGGCCTTCCAGACCTCAGCTCACAGAACCAGAGGCACAAATGGACGAGGAACCAGGCAGGGTTGTGAGTGCCTACCCGTGAGTTTGGTTTTGCTGGCCCCACAACATCCCAGGTCACATTTTGCAAAAATGGACCGTTGAAAGGACCTGGGGAGCGGGAAGGCTGCTTGCAGGGATGAGGGGAGATATCTCCCACCTTCGCCATGAAGGGACATCCCCTTTTGAAGACCCCTACGGTCCAGGATGGCTGGCCTCTTTCCTACAGGGTCTAGGCACGCTCTAAGCGAAAATCAGACATTTGTGTGCACAACTGTGTGTGTGCATGTGGGGGGGGGGGTAGGGAGGGAGAGGTGAGTCATTAAAGAAGCAGTTCAGCTAAATAAAGGATCTCGTTATGTGAGCTATTTTTATTCCTCAAATGTCTGCCTTCCTTTCCCCCCCTTGAGGTTCCTACTGAAATCTGACAATCAGGGTTGAACTTCACTGTCAGCTTCCATTAGGCAAATCAAGCAGGAAAAAAGGGAGTGTGCGTCTGGCCTTGGCAGGGACCTGAGTCAGCAGTGATAATCTGCCTGAGCTGGTGGGGGCCAGCTACCAAAGGCTTTAATTAGGCAGCCGAGGTGTTATTGCCATCCCCAGGGCCCCTCCCCTTCCTGTCCTCTCCCCCGCCAGCCTCTGAGATGAGTCCCTTCCCCTGCCTTCTCTGCCTCTCACTCCTGGGAACGCAGCTGGAACAGTGCATACCCAGGGCCGGGCCCCTAGCACACGTTGCCCCTGTCAAGGGCATTTCCTCCCTTCTGAACTGATGCGCCCCGATGCGCCTGCACTGGGCGTCTCGCTCCCCCCTCTCTTGGCTCACCCACTGTGAGCAAGACTGGACCCCTCCTGGGAAAATGAGGCTGTGGTGGAGTCAAAGCCACATCGATTTCTTTCCCAGAGGACTTAGAAGCATCCCATCTCCCTCCCTGATCCAGCCTCCCCCCTGCCTTCTTCATTACGCATGCAGCCACTCATTCAAAACAAGATCACCCCACCGGCTCAGGCTGGGTTGTGGGGAGGACTCCGAGAAGAGGTCTCTTGATCTGAAAGATGTTCAATATAAAGGGGACAGAAGGACACAAGACAGGTGGCTGTGATCTAGAAAAATTAATTGGAACAAATGGACCACAGCCAGCCAAAGTACAAGATGGAAGATATTATACACAATAAGGTTAAGAGCCCTGGTAGCTCCAGGAGTTCGGAGGAAGATGACCCATTTCTAGAAAAGGATGCTTCAGGGAGTGTCCTTGGAGCTGGATTTTAAAGGTTGAGTGTGATATAGGGGAGCTGGGGTGGCTCAGCCAGTTAAGCATCTGACTCTTATTTTTTTAACATTTTCAAATGTTTATATATTTTTGAGAGAGAGAGAGACCAGAACACGAGCAGGTGAGGGGCAGAGAGAGACAGAGACACAGAATCTGAAGCAGGTTCCAGGCTCTGAGCTGTCAGCACAGAACCCGATGCAGGGCTTGAACTCACAAACAGTGAGATCATGACCTGAGCCGAAGTTGGATGCTTAACAGACTGAGCCACCCAGGCTCCCCCAAGTGTCCTGCTCTTGATCTTGGCTCAGGTGATTCATGAGTTTGAGCCCTGCATCAGGCTCTGCAATGACAGTGCAGAGCCTGTTTGGGATTCCATCTTTCCCTCTCTCTGCACATTCCCCTTTTGCACTCTCTCTCTCAAAAAAATAAATAAAAAAAAGTTTAGGTAAGATATAACCAAGTAAGAAAAGGGGAACTGCTGATCTCCAACGGGCGGGTGTCCTTATGAGGTTGAGTGTGGCCCCCTCTATGGGGTTGAGTATGGCCCCCTCTATGGGGTTGAGTATGGGCCTGTCTATGGGGTTAAGTATGGGCCTCTCCGTGGGGTTGAGTATGGGCCTGTCTATGGGGTTGAGTATGGCCCCCTCTATGGAGTTGAGTATGGGCCTCTCCGTGGGGTTGAGTATGGCCCCCTCTATGGGGTTGAGTATGGTCCTCTCTGTGGGGTTGAGTATGGGCCTCTCTGTGGGGTCGAGTATGGGCCTCTCCGTGGGGTTGAGTATGGGCCTCTCCGTGGGGTTGAGTATGGGCCTGTCTATGGGGTTGAGTATGGCCCCCTCTATGGAGTTGAGTATGGGCCTCCCCGTGGGGTTGAGTATGGCCCCCTCTATGGGGTTGAGTATGGTCCTCTCTGTGGGGTTGAGTATGGGCCTGTCTATGGGGTTGAGTATGGGCCTCTCCGTGGGGTTGAGTATGGGCCTGTCTATGGGGTTGAGTATGGGCCTCTCCGTGGGGTTGAGTATGGGCCTGTCTATGGGGTTGAGTATGGGCCTCTCCGTGGGGTTGAGTATGGGCCTGTCTATGGGGTTGAGTATGGTCCCCTCTATGGGGTTGAGTATGGGCCTCTCTGTGGGGTTGAGTATGGGCCTCTCTATGGGGTTGAGTATGGCCGCCTCTATGGGGTTGAGTATGGTCCTCTCTGTGGAGTTGAGTATGGCCCCCTATATGGCTGTGTGCCATGTCTCCTTTTAGCCATCAGCCCTCCATGGTTCTGTTTACTCCGTTTCATGTAGCACCAAGGTTTCTAGAATCTGGCAGTCACTCTCTTTAGGACCTTGGATGAATTCCCTTCAGATGAGGCCCTAAGATGGTAAATGTGGCACTAGCTTGAATGCTTCCGCCTTGCCACCAACCAACTGTGCACTCGGCTCTGTGTCACATACCTAGTACCTTTATTATGTGGCCCAGGGTGCAAGGGGGCCAGGGTGCTGCCTGGGGATCTCAGTCTTGGGCGATCATCATCCTGTGAACTTTTCTCACACTAAGTCAATGACACGGTCAGGCACTCCTGTCACTTTGGTAGCTGGTCACTTTGTCATACACTCTGGTTCTCACGATATGCCCTGCTCAGGGCTCCTGTCTCTGCATTTAGCTGAATCTAACTGAGCTGGAGGGTGACTCAGATTTATCAGAGACCTATTCAGAGGCTGGATTCTCTTACTCCTCAGCTGCTTTCCGGAAAACACACACACACGCACATAAAACAAGGCTGCTGCTTCCTCCTCTCGGCAATATTCAGATTTTCAAAGGCAAGAGTCATTGCTTTCCAGTTCTGTCTCCTCAGGCCCAAGGGACGTATTCCAGTTCTGGCTGGGTGAAGCCATGAGCCCGTGCACACAGGTAGGAAGGTGAGGTACCGCGACACCCCTTGATTCTTCCAGATCTCTTCCTTCTCGGGCCACTCTCCTGGCTTGTTCTCTGAAGGGCTCAATCCCTTTCTCCAAACAGTTGCGAATACTGACCCAGCCCTGCAGGTCTATTCTTGAGCATTAAGTGAGATCGGATGTGATGAAGAGTTCCGGAAGCACAAAGCTCTATCACCTGTGAGGCTGTGGTGTCCCCATTATGAACTTGGCACTCTTCTGGGGGTGAGGGGAGGGTCATTCCAAGAGAATATGACTTCAGGAAACCAGGACCATGGCTTTGAAGGGATCTTGACCTTCAAATTGACCTTGAATTCATACCATCACCTGCAATGCAGAGGGAAGAGCACGGTCTTGGGCAGAATCCCACCTAGGCTGCAAGCATCGGTGTCCCCGTCTGTGAACTAGGAACAAGTGGACCATCTTCCAGGGCGCATGTGAGGAGTTTGAGGAAGAGAAGATGTGTGGCCACGCCTGGCACAGAGCAATTGAGTGGCTGCCAGGCTTTACTGGAGAACGAGCTCCGTTCCCATCAGCCTGATGATGAAGCAGAGGGAGAGGACAAAACCCCAAATACAGCCCTGCCCGTGCTTTCTGAATGATCACCGAACCCAGGGCACCAGTCAGGCGAGCCAGCCTCTGTTGGGTCTTTCATCCCAAAGAAGAGTCTGACACCTAAGGATGCCATTATCATGTGTGGCTCGTCAGAAGTAAACGCAGTGTTCGTGGGTAAATATAATTGATCTCGATGACTGTCCCTTGGAGGAGGACGCCCCAGCAGCATAGGCAGTATAGACGAGGTAGTAGAAGTTGGTCACTCAATGTCACTGCCTGTGCCGAGATGGCCAGACATTCCCATTTTCTCTCTCTGCACAAATCCAGATCTGGGCAGCCTTGGGCAAGCATGCAGGGGCGGGGGTGGGGGGAACAGAGGGGCCGGCTGGGCCTCACACAGCCGTGTGCTAACGGGAGCCAAGGACATTTTTAGCCTCCCATCCCATCCTCTGCTCCGGCTGCACAAAATGAGTGTGAATTACGGAGGCCTGCTGAGCCTTTGATTTCCCTGCGCTGACATCCCCGCAGCCGCTTCCCTGGAAATGAAGTGTGTGTTTCATCTGCTGACAGAGGAAGAAGGTTCTAGTTCGCCTGGCGCTCTGCAGCCAGCAGTCCGTCCTGTTACACCGGCCCCACCCCACCCCCTCTCTTTTTTTTGGTGCAAAGTAAAACAAAACAAAAAGACAACCCAAAATCAGAGGGCTTTTTCTGTGTCTACCGACAAAGGGATCTTTAGAAAGCGACTCTCCTGGAATTAAAACGTGCAAAGGAATCACCCTGGGATCTTGATGAAATGCAGATTCGGACTCAGTGTATCCAGGATCTGACCTTAGCTTCTCTAGCTCCAGCAGACACTCAGGTAGTGCTGATGTTGCACGAAGCACATGGTCCGTGAGCCAAACCTGGAGTGGCAAGAGTGTAATTACCACCATGTCAGGCTGTGCCCCTGATCAAAACCTGACATGGCTCCTTGTTGCCTATACAGTAAAGTCTGGACTCCAGAAATAACACAGGAACTTTCAGCTCCTGGTCATTCATTCATTCATTCATTCAGTTAATCAGCAAATGTTTATTAAGTGCTTCCTAGTGACTAGAGCCCTAAAATTCTTTTCCAGATATATCTCCTACCACCCCCTGCCCCGGGCTCCCTGTCCTGCCCAAACACCACAACGTTCTGCCTCTGTGTCTATCCGTTTATTTTTCTTTAATTTTTTAATGTTTTTTTTTAATTTATTTCTGAGAGAGAGAGAGAGAGAGAGAGCATGAGCAGGGGAGGGTCAGAGAGAGAGGGAGACACAGAATCTGAAACAGGCTCCAGGCTCTGAGCTAGCTGTCAGCGCAGAGCCTGACACGGGGCTCGAACCCATGAACCGTGAGATCATGACCTGAGCCGAAGTTGGACGCTTAACCAACTGGGCCACCCAGGAGCCCCAGTGTCTGTCCCTTTAGATGGTTGTCATGTCCATTCTCCTCTGTATCTCCTCGGATCGCTCCTCACCCTTCAAGACACTCTAAATGTTGGCTCTGCTAAAATATCCTCCCTGGGACCCCCACGTCCTGGCACAGTGCTTGTCAATGTGTAAGGCGACTGAGTTTTGCATCTGTAACCTCCTTTAAACTGGGATTCCTTGGGGCGCCTGGGTGGCTCAGTCAGTTAAGCGTCCGACTTCGGCTCAGGTCATGATCTCACGGTTCATGGGTTCAAGCCCCGCGTCGGGTTCTGTGCTGACAGCTTGGAGCCTGGAGCCTGCTTCAGATTCAGTGTGTCCCTCGCTTTCTGCCCCTCCTCTGCCCACACTCTGTCTCTCTCTCTCTCTCTCTCAAAAAGGAATAAACTTCAAAAACATTTTTTTTAAAAAAACTGGCATTTCCTTAAGAGCAGGGCCGGCAGTTTTCTTTCTTTTCATCTGCCCCAAGCACTGGGCCGGGAACAGTCAAATGCTCAATGAGCACCTGATAAATGAACAAATAAACACTCAGAAAGGAGGAGTACCAACTTTTCATGTCTTCCCGCAGAAGTGCGCATACCTAATGTAGAGGTGGGGGGGGGCTTAAAGAGGGGGCTAAAATATACAGCTTGTTCTCAAGGTTAGTTTTTTTTTTTTTTTTTAATGTTTTATTTATTTCTAGGAGAGAGAGAGACAGCGTGAGCAGGGGAGGGTCAGAGAGAGAGGGAGTCACAGACTCTGAAACAGGCTCCAGGCTCTGAGCTGGCAGTCAGCACAGAGCCCGACGCGGGGCTCGAACCCACGAACCGCGAGATCATGACCTGAGCGAAAGTCGGACGCTCAACCGACTAAGCCACCCGGGCGCCCCTCAAAGTTAGTTTTGTGAAATAAACTTTTGCTTTGGAAATGTTGCAGATTTTCAGAAAAGTTATAAAGATAGCACCAGAGAGTTCCCAGCTTTTTTGTGGGAAACCTGGGTGGCTCAGTCAGTTAAGCCACTGACTCGCAGTTTCAATTTATGTCATCATCCCACAGATTGTGAGACAGAGCCCCACGTCAGGTTCTACATTGGCAGCATAGAACCTGCTTAGGATTCTCTCCCTTCTTCTCTCTCTCTCTGCCCCTCTCTGCTCTCTCTCTTTCTGTCTCAAAATAAGTCAACTTAAAAAAAAAAAAGGATGGTACTTTGTTACAATTCATGAATGAATATTGCTACATCGTGATGACTTAGCAATGACGTCTATGCTTCATTCAGACTTCCTTACTTTTTACCTAATGCCCCCTTTTATCCCCTTTTTTGCTTCAGGATCCCATTGTAATGATCAACCTTGATCACCTGTCGTCGATTATTTGACGTCTTGAAGTTGTGAGTCAGAATTGTTAACACACCCGCCATGTCTGCAGGGCTGCAGGCACGCCGAAATCACCTTTCACCCCTTCCAACCACAAATCCCAACATCTGTGTTTTGCTTCCTGCCCCACACGGGGTGCCCATGACAGGCAACTCCCCACCCCTCCAGAACGAAGACTCTCATCAGCAAGTCCCTCTCACTCCTGCTCTGACCGACCCTGCTACCGCCTCGTGTGGCCCCTGCATGACGTGATGCATGCTCCCCTTGGGAACTGTAAGTAGTAAACCCTTCTCTCAAGGCAGTCGTCTACACGTCTGGCATCTCACCATGCCTGATTACAGCAAACCCCAGGTACGTTTCAAAATAATTGGTGTGACAAGCTGGGTGGCTCGGTGACAGGCAGTGATGATGTGTCTCTGCACTGCTCTTGGCTTACTAATTGAATTCAAAGAATGGCATGCATGGCCTCGAGAGGCACCACAGGCTGTGGACACATTTACACTTAACTGCTCAGCTGTGCCTTGGTTTGCTTCCCTAAGTAGCCGTGGGACCTGAAGGACAGATCCCTACATAGCAGGGTCCCCACTTTATACCCCACGGATGCTTAAGGGTGTGCCTAGTGTCTGGGCAAAGGACACGGGGGCATCAAGGGTAAAGGGCTAACTTAGAAGGCTAAGGCTGGAAAGGCTTCCTTAAAGGTGCTGGGGATGGATGTGACCTATTTTCTGAGCCGCACCTGAGCCACCCATGGGATCTCTATAGGCAAGGTTTGTGTCTACTCTTTTTCAAAATATCTTAGGTCTGCGCCTTTCCTCCCCATTCTCCTTATTTGGGTTGTTTCACACATTTGTAATTTAGAAGGTTTGGGGGGTCACATTCTAGTTTATCCTGGAATCCCCTAAATTCCTACATGATCCTTTAATTTGCATCCACGAAGGTTCTCCCTTTACGTTGTAAAGTTCTATGGGTTTTAACCAATATCTGGTGCGTGTCATGTACCCATCATCACAGTATCACACAGATTGCTTCAGCCACCCCTCCAGAACCCCACGTGCCTCCTCTCTTCAACACCCCTGTTCCTTCCCCGAATCCCGTAGCAACCACTAATCTGTTTGCAATCTCTATAGTTTGGTCTATTCTAGAACGTCATAGAGAGAGCCCCATTCGTATGCAGCCTTTTCAGACTGGCTTCTTTCACCTAGCAATGGGCATTTAAGACGCATCCATGACTTTCTGTGTCTTGCTCACTTGTTCCTGTTTATTGTTGAGTCCTATTTTCCTGTATAGACATACCACAGTTTATTTATTCACCTATAGAAGAGTGATGTCGTTGCCTCCAGGTTTTAGTGATTACAAACACAGCTGCCAATGAAGAATTGCATCTAGGTTTCTGCGTGCCTGTAAGCTTTCCAATTAC
Source organism: Hyaena hyaena (assembly GCF_003009895.1). Taxonomy (NCBI): domain Eukaryota; kingdom Metazoa; phylum Chordata; class Mammalia; order Carnivora; family Hyaenidae; genus Hyaena; species Hyaena hyaena. Next base: position 178,108 of record NW_024081145.1, on the reverse strand, counting down.
TTGTTCCTCCAACTTAATTTTAGCCAATGATCATTTAGTGGGGGAGGGGGTCAACATTTAAACAATTTCCTTGAAGCTGCTCGAAGGGTGCTGTGTAAGCAAAAAGAATCCCAAATCACCTTCTCACCACATTCCCCCTATAGTGAAATAATAGATCCAACAGTTGTCCCAGGAAGAAGAACTGAATTATATATGTTATGTGGGAGAGCTTGGTCCTGAAGGCCAAGGTGAATGCTACAATTTAATTCAACGATCACCTGCTTTTGGGGGTTTGTTTGTTTTCTTTGTTTTGTTTTGTTTTGTTGTAGAAAAGAGGGGAGAGAGAGAGGGAGAGAAAGAGAGACAGAATCTTAAGCAGACTCCATGCCCAGTGTGGAGCCTGACGTGAGGCTCAACCCCACAACCCTGGGATCATGACCTGAGTCGAAATCAAGACTTAGACTTTCAACTGGCTGAGCCACCCAGGCACCCCTCCCCTGGTTGTTTTGAAAGCAGCAGCTTACCAAGTAGATTTGAGGGGAGGTGAAATCTAGTAATTGATTCTAAATCAGTGGCTTCTAGCTACACAACCCGGTCTGGAAACTGACAGTTGATGTCGTTCATTTTCAGATAACATGGCTTCTGGCTGCCCATCTGGCTTCCTCTGCAGCCAGGCTTCTCCATGTCCTGTGAACACATTCTTCCCTTCCGAGGACTCCTCCACCTGCTAAGCTCTTCTCTTCCCTCGCAAATCCAAATCTGACCGAATCCTTTGGGATCGGGCCTCACCCCACTTTCCGCCTTTAAATCATCTGACGTGGCTTCATTTTCAGTGTCTCCACTTTACCTCCCCCACAGGTGGGCCTTTATGTTGAATGATTAATGAAATACTGAAACATGTTTTCAGAATCCATTGCATCCCCGGCTTTTGGCTTGGCTTCAGTTGATGGAGAATGTTTTCAAAAGTGGTCTGTGCTCGCTTTTACTCTTCACTCCTGTTACCCTGCATCATAATCTTCTTCTGCAGTGAAATAGTAGGAGTTCCACGGGGAAGGGTGTCCTTTTCTCCTGCATCTTCAAAAGCACCCCTGGGGGAATGGGTACATTATAATAATGGCTAACATTGATCGAGTGCTTACTAGGTGCTGACATTGTTCTCAGTACTTTGCTTAGAGACATCTATGGGTGTCTTCGTATCCCCCCAGTATTGGTTCCATTTGACAGGTGAGGAGCCTCCGGCAGAGACAGTTAAGTAGTTTGTCCCAAATTGCTCAGCCATTAAGTGGTAGAACCAGGACTGGCGCTCATGCGGCCCAGCACAGGCCATTTGCTGGCCCGCACTCCCATCCTCAGCTGCACGTACACAAACTGCTTTAGCCACTATGCACTCGAGTACACGAGTGCTCAAAGACTTGCTGCTTTTTAAATTTATAATTTTCATGGACTTATCCATGCAGAAGCCCCATTGTGACTTGCACCCATCAACTCAAGAGAATGAGAAGACAAGCCACAGGCTGGGAGAAAATACTTACAGAAGACACATCTGCAAAAAATCTGGTACCCAAAATATACAAAGAGTGATGAAGATTCAACAATAAAGAAATAGCTCAATTAAAAAAATTACCAGGGAAGCCTGGATGGGTTCAGTCAGTTGAGTGTCTGACTTCGGCTCAGGTCATGATCTCACGGTTCGTGAGTTCGAGCCCTGCACCGGGCTCGCTGCTGTCAGCTCAAATCCTGCTTTGGATCCTCTGTCCCCCTCTTTCTGCCCCTCCCTCGTTCATGCTCTTGCTCTCCAAAATGAATAAACATTTTAAAAAATAGGCCAAAGACCCTAACACAAAGCTCACCAAAGAAGATCCACGTACGGCAAACATATGAAAATACGCTCCACATCATACGCCATCAGGAAGACGTAATCAAAACAGCTATGAGAAATCCCTACTCATCTATAAGAATGGCCCAAATCCAACACAATGACAACACCAAATGCCGGTGAGGATGGAGAACGACAGGAACTCTCATTCGCGGCTGGTGGGAATGCAAAAGGGAACAGCCACTTTGGAAGACAGGTGGGCAGTTTCTTAAAAGCTAAACACACTCTTAGCACATAATCCAACCATCGCGCTCTGTGGTTTTTACCCAAAGGAATTGAAAACGGTGTCCACGCAAAAGCCAGAACACAGATGTTCACAGCAGCTTTACCCATAATCGTTAAAACTCAGAAGCAACTAAGATATCCTTCGGGAAGTGAATGCATAAACAAAATGGCACATCTAGACAGTGGAATATTATTTTGTGCTAAAAAGAAATGAGCTACCAAGCCATGAATAGTCATGGAGGAAACTTAAATGCATATTACTAAATGAAAGAAGCCTTTTGAAAAGGCTACACGCTTCCAACCGCATGACATTCTAGAAAAGGCAAAGCTACGGAGACAGTAAAATGATCATTGGATGGGGTAGGGGGTAGGAAGGGAGGAAGGGATGAATAAGCAGAGCACAGAGGCCAGTGAAATTTTTCTGCATGATACTATAATGGTGGATACACATATTTTATTCTTTTGTCGACACCCCTAGAATGTGCAACCCCAGGAGTGAACCCTGAAGTAAACTGTGGACTTTGGGTGATCGTGGTGTGTCCCAGTGGGCTCAACAATTGCAACAAACATAACAGTCCTGAGGCGGATGCTAATAAATGGGGGGGACAGTGTATGTGTGGGGGCAGGGGGTCTGTGGGAATTCTCTTACCTTCCTCTTAATTTGGCTATAAACCTAAAACAGCTCTAAAAAATAGTCCTTTAAAAAATTAATAATCTCTCTTCCTCCCTGGCTGCTTGAGGCTCGGCCGCCATCATGAACGACACAGTAACTATCTGGACCAGGAAGTTCATGACCAACCGACCGCTTCAGCGGAAACAGATGGTCATTGATGTTCTTCACCCTGGAAAGGCAACAGTACCTAAGACAAAGATTTGGGAAAAACTAGCCAAAATGTACAAGACCAACCAAATGTCATCTTTGTATTTGGATTCAGAACCCATTTTGGAGGCGGCAAGACAACTGGCTTTGGCATGGTATATGATTCCTTGGATTATGCAAAGAAAAACGAACCCAAACATAGACTTGCAAGACATGGCCTGTATGAGAAGAAAAAGGCATCTAGAAAACAGTGAAAGGAACGCAGGAAGAGAATGAAGAAAATCAGGGGAATTGCAAAAGCCAATGTTGGTGCTGGCAAAAAGAAGGAGTAAAGATTCTGCAGTGACTATCTGGTGCTTGTGCAGATTTTTCATGAAAGGATTAATAAGCTAAGAACTTTTATGTGTCTGGTTATTTGAAAATAGCTAAGTAAGTAAGTAAGTAAGTAAATAAATAAATAAATAAATAAATAAATAAATAAATAAAATAGTCTATCCATTGTATTTCAAATTCTGCCCCGCCTCATCTCTTTGAGATGTGCTGGGCTGGACTCATATCACAGGTGGGTGGGTGTGCCACTTCCCCTTGCCCCCAGAATGATTATTTTCTGCAGCGTTGGGGTAATTCTCGAGCCTCTCTTCAGACTTTCCCCAGAGAATATTCCATGTACAGAATGCCGGAGTGGGAGGACACTCGATTTATTTATCGATTCAAACATGCCCGATTTATTTAAGTTGTATGGACTGTCCTGTGGCCTCGGGGAATGTGAGGAATTTTCAGAGGCTGTGTTTAAACCAAATCAAACTGAAAAATGTACCTTTAAGTAACAACTTACAGATCTAATCGCCAAGGAAGGCTGCCCTGAACAGAGATGTGGTACATCTATTATTCTAAGTATCCTTTGTCCTGACACAATTTTCCCTAAAGCCTTTGAAATGTTAAATTTCTGTCAGACAAGCACACATGAATTCCAACAACTGGCCTGATGGATTTTTTTCAGTTTTTCCATGAATCATATCACATGCCAGAAATACCCTGTTACAAGAAGCCACCAATGCGGTGAGCCTGCGAAGCCGGATGGCACGGATCACAAAATTGGAGAATAGAGTGAGGCTTAGCTTGATGTGGGATAGCCATGTTCAGGGGGTGGAAGAATCTTTTATGAGCGTATTTTTAGGGAGTGGGGTGGGGTTTTCGTGATCTGCTCAGAAATGCCTACCTGTGGTACAAAACATCTTTTGGAGCCTCTGTAGGGAACGACCAACAATAGCTCATAGTTATATCAGAAGTGCTGTCCAGTTGTGGGTGATCAAAATGTGGAACTAAGCAAGGTCGTTAGGGATTCTACTGACCTTCACAGTTGAACCTCTATCCTGGCAGGCCGAAAGGAAAAGTCAAGAAGGGAGGTCAAAGACATGATGGGGAATAGGTAGGGAGGCCATCATCTTTCTTAATCCTCTCCACAACGACACCAAGTTAGGGAGGGCTGGTCTAGTTCCAGAAGCCAGCTAGCTAGAGAGGGTCTGCCTGTGTTCCCATTCATTGCTCCAGCACGGAGCCCGCAGGTGGAATGGAAGGGCAAGACCCCAGCATTCAGAAGAACAGCCAGAACTGGCTAAAATCAGTCACCGTTCTGGTATCAAGGAGATTGATTGCATCTCATGTACTCATGGAAAGAAAGGCATATTATAAGATCTCTTGGAAACTTATCTATCGGTAGTCGGCTCTGGAGATTCAAACTAAGAACTGTTATTCCCAGAAGATCAGAGGCTTCTTTGGAAGACTAATTATTGGGATTTACCAAACCCCATGTCTGAGCTGGGCTCAGTTAGGACTGTTCTGGATAGTTTGGCATATAAGGTGGCCGCCGCCTGGCCTCCAATGCTAACTAGACAATAAGAGCCAACAACTTCCGCGTCTACCCTCACTTTTGCCCTCCCTTCTTCACCAAACACGGTGGGAAGTTTTCCCAAGTGGTTGTACAGACTATTCTCCCACTAGCAGACTAGGAAAGTTCCAGTTGCTCTAAGTCCTCACCAATGTGCATGTTGCCAATTTTTTTCTCTTAACTTTAACCATGCTAATTTTCTTTGTTTGTAATGGTATCTTTTTTGAGAGAGAGAGAGAGAGAGAGAGAGTACACGCACATGCATGTGTGCACACACATGCAGGGGAGGGGCAGAGAGAGAGAGAAAGAGAATCTCAAGCAGGTTCCACACTGGGCATGTAGCCCATTGAGGGGCTCAGCCCTGGGATCACAACCTGAGCCAAAATCAAGAGTTAGATGTACAACTGACTGAGCCACCCAGGCGCTCCTGTTTGTAATGCTATCTTATAGTTCTAATACAGTAAAACCTTGATTTGTGAGCATAATTCACTCCGGAAACAGGCTTGTCATCCAAAGCACTTTTATGATCAAAGCAAATTTCAAAAACCATTGCCTCAGTTGTGATCATGTGATGTTTGGCGTCACGCCCTACTCATATTGCAAGACATCACTCATTTATTAAGTTAAAATTTATAAGAAATGTTTGCTCAACTTGGAGGACACTCACAGAACAAGCTACTCACAACCCAAGGTTTAACTGTATACATCTCCCTGCTCAGTAATGTTGAGCAACTTTTCATTTGTTCACTGGCCATTTGGGTATCTTCTTTTATAAAGCACCATATCAGGGCACCTGGGTGGCTCAGTCAGTTAAGCGTCCAACTTCAGCTCAGGTCATGAACTCACGGTTCGTGGGTTCAAGCCCCACGTTGGGCTCTGTGCTGACAGCTCAGAGCCTGGAGCCTGCTTCAGATTCTGTGTCTGCCTCTCTCTCTGCCCCTCCCCTGCTCACGCTCTGTCTCTCTCTGTCTCAAAAATAAATAAACATAAAAAACATATATAAAGTACCATATCCAGAATGTTGCAATGGTGGTTGGTAGAGCACTTAACTCTTGATCTTGGGGTCGTGAGTGTGAGCCCCATGTTAGGCATAGAGATTATAATTTTTTAAATATTTTATTTATTTCTGAGAGAGAGAGAGACAGCGTGAGCAGAGGAGGGTCAGAGAGAGAGGTAAATACAGAATCCGAAGTAGGCTCCAGGCTCTGAGCTAGCTGTCAGCAAAGAGCCCGACGCAGGGCTCAAACCCACAAACTGCGAGATCATGACCTGAACAGAAGTTAAACACTTAACCGACTGAGCCACCCAGGCGCCCTGCATAGAGATTACTTTAAAGAAAATTAGCATTTATATATAAAAAAGAATTTTGCATAACGTATTTGTTATACATCAGGCAACTAATGTGTGTGATACTTCACAGACCTGGTTTTGGTCTAAATGTGTGCCCATACCGATTGTCCTCTTTTTTAAGTGAGATATAATGGATATACAACATTATATATGTTTAAGACATACAAAGTATTAATTTGATCGATTTCTGTGTTGTGATATGATTACCATCGTAGCTTTAGCCAGCACCTCGTACACATCACATAACTATCATTTCCTTTTTTGGTAAGAATATTTGGGACTTAGTGTTCCCAAACTTGAAGCATGTAGTATAGTATTGTGGACTATTATCACTAGGCTGTGCACTAGATTTCTAGAACTTGCTCATCTTCCGGGTGCAAGTTTGTCCCCTTTCATGACACATCGCCCGTTGCACTAACTACTGGTAACCACCAATCTACTCTATCTTTCTGCGAGAATTTGATTTTGCAGGTTCTATTTATAAGAAATAGCGTACAAAACATTCAGTTTTTTGACATACTTACCCTTTCCGGTATTCTTTTTCTTTCTTTTTTTTTTTCTTTTCTTTTCTTTTTTTTTTTTTTTTACAATTTGGTGCATAATTGTCCTTCTATACGGATCATTTACTATCTGCTTAAACAACTCTTTCTAAAATTTTCTTTAGTGAACATTTACTGGGTACCAATTTGGTCAATATTTGGTTGTCTGAAAATGTCTTTATATCACTTTTCCTATTAAAGAATATTCTAATTGGGTATACAATTCTAGGTTAGAAATAATTTTGGGTGGCTCTTGGATAGGCACATTTTATTGTTTTCTGACTTACCTAATTTCTGTAGGAAAAAATAGATCTTAAGCTTTTAAAAATAATAATAATTGTTGTTGTTGTGCCAAGGCAATTTGTCTTTTTTTTTTTACTTCTTTCAAGAGTTGCAAAGATATGGCTTTCAGGATTTGTGGTATGATGTGTCTCTGTACGACATTCTCCGTAGTTAAGCTTTTTGAATGCGTGGCTTTGCATCCTTTATCAGTTTGGGGAAATTTTCAGCCAGTGTCCTGAAAATAGTCCTTCTGTCTCATTCCAGCTTTTCCTCCTTCTAGAAGTCTAATTCTAAGTATGTTAGCCTCCTAACCATGCCTTTGATGTCCTGCCTGTTCTATTCTATACTTTTCCTTGCTATTTCTCTCTGTGCCCACTCTGTGTATTTTTGTATAAGCTACCTTCCAATATATGAATCCTTCCCTCTGCTGTGTCTAATCTACTATTAAGCCATTAATATTTCACTTTACCCTTACTATTATATTTTTTGTTCTAGAATTTCTATTTGGTTATTTTTGTAGACTCTAATTCTTTGTTGAAGTTTTCCACCTTAGCTATTTTCTGAAACATATAAAATCATAGTTCAAGTTAATATGTATGTCACCTGTCAGTCTTTTTCTTTCTTCTGTTTTACTTTTCTCTTGGCTTTTGGGCACGTGCCCTTATCTGCTGGCATGCATGATAATTTTTTTATTGAATGCCAGGCATTTTGTATGAAAATTTGTTGGGTAGTGGATGATTTCATATTCTTCCAGAGAAGACTTAAAGCTTTTCTGGCTCTCAGGTACATTCTTCATCTAAACAGGGGTTGAGATTATTGAGGACTAGATTTAAAGTTCCCCATGGGCTTGTCTATTTTTTGGTCCATCCTTACTCCTAGAAGCTAGCCTTTGATGGGTCTCAGTTAAACTCACCCACAAGGGCTTCATCAACTTCTTGGCTCTTTCTGAAGTTCAGTTTTGTTTTCTTAACACCGCAAGACTGCTAAAAGTTCTGATTATAGATTTTTCCCCCCAGGTTGTTATATTTTGCTTTGCTTATCAGCTTTTTGTCCAGCTCAGCTACGGGTTCAGCAAATGCCATGAGATAAAAAGTGGCCGAGAATGTCTCTGCTGGCTCTTTTCCCCAGGATCTTGGCTTCTCAAATCCCGGAAGCCTTTGAAGCCCTGAACTCTCATTTCTATCCTATCCCCATGGTAGTTCTGAAAGCTCTAGTCTGACACTGTCTGATGGCCATCTAGGCTTGGGCTGCAATTCAACAAATGCCCTGAGGAAGGGAAAGTCTTGGCTTCTCAAGACTTGTTTGCCTTGGTTATGCATCTATGCCATCAAAACGATTCTTAAAATTTTCTTGTCTCTGTATTTCATCAAGAATTCATAGTCACTTCTGACAAGATGACTATTGTAAGAGAAGATGCTGTTATAACTAGAAGCAGAAGCCCTCAAGAACTTAAGATTTAAGCAACCAAATGTGCTTAACTGGAGTGAGGGTTAAAAAGAATTCTGCAGTGTGTATAGTAGCTTAAGTTATCAGCAGTGGTGTTGTGGCAAATATGTAACGAGGGGCTCTCGTGTGTGGTGTTTTCCTATTTCGATGGTGTAAGTACTCCACTATGGTACATTTCAGGCTACTAGCGTGGTGTCCCTTTACACAGGGTTGGAAGAGATGTGCACAAGTGACTGTTGGTAGCTGGTGCACGCTGGCTCTAGCATACTACTGCCAATAGGGTACTCTTCTTCACTGAGTCCATTAGACCACTGGTGGCAATCCAGCCACATTGGGCCTCCTCTGTCCGTGAAGGGCCAGCAGTTCATCCTTACAAGGCTATGCATTTAGACCAGCAATGCGTTTGTTTGTTTATTTATTTGTTTTTTCTCCACAGGGTTTACACGTGCCTGATCCACAGGTATACAATCCCATACAACATAGCCTTCAGCCAAGGGCCTACTAGATGGTACAGATTTGAGCATGGGCATATTGTCCAGTGTGGTCAAATGATAGTACTATGCCATCCAGAAATAAATGGTCCTCCAAAATGGTTAAGTAACCCTCTAGATGCACAGCTGAACTCCCATCTTGAAAGCAATACCCTGAAAGTATAGAATGACATCCTTCAAGGTACAGCATATACAGTAAATCAGAGACCTTTATCTGAGACCACGCCCCATATGGGAAGACCTCATATAGAGTCTTGGAACAGTGGGGTGAAGGCAGGTTTGTTCCTGATTATCATCAAGACCAAAGACCCGCCTCCCACCCTGGAGACTTTGTGTTTCCTATTCCTGAAATTCTGGGTTCCATAGGCTGGCCCCCATAGTGGATATACTTACTAGAAGACACAGCAAGGTCCCATCCAACTACAGGCTAGAAGTGCTTTCAAGATACTTTGGACTCCTTATGTCCAGGCATCAGCTGTAATATCTCCTAGTTTTCAAAGGTTGACTTTGTCCAGACCTTGTGTCTGGAGTCCACATTGCATGGCTGATGAAAGATACCTAAACTCTATGTCCTAGAGGAAATACATTTTCTCATGGTGCAGATTGGCCTCTCTGGGCTGCAGCCTCTGAGACAGAGCTCAGCACATAAGGAGCTTATTGGGGTGTGCTCTTGGAAAGGAGGAAGTGGGGAATGCCAGTGGAAAGGAAGGAGAGAAGCAACAGTGGGCAGAGGGAGACATTGAACTTTGATGCAGTCTCTGCAGAAACTAGCCAACCCTTTGGGGATTTCTCAAGAGGGAATGACTCTTCAGAGCTGCCCCAAGTTGGACTGAGAAGAACCAGCTTTCACTCCCCCACATCCATCCGTCACTGGATGAAGGTCATTTCAGGAAGTAGCTGGGGGCTAGGGCTCTCTGAGGTTAAAGCAATCCCCTAAGGGAGCTGAGAGCTGCTGACTGTCTACTGACAGTGCTCCCAGCAGTGGGGGCAATAAGTGCTTTATTCATGGACCACAACATACACTACATATCCAAAGCTCAGAGGAGACCTGAGAAAAAGGAGGGTCACCTCCCTCTCTGGATTCAAGAAGCACAGTGTTGTATTTAGTTAGAAGAGCTGGTTCCTTAGGAAGGATCCAGGGTGATGTCTACGGGATCCCTGATCATCTTTATAGCCTTGTTGAAACAGAATGTCAGTCCTCTCCTGAGAATGGAGACTGGGACACGAGGTTGACATCGGCCCCCTGGGGACAATAGGCAGGTCTTCACACCCATAGAATCCTGATGACCCCCTAAACCAACCCACCCATTGTACAGATGAGGACATTCGGGCTCAAAGAAGTTGAATGATTTGCCTAATATAACATACAGCTAATCCCTATAGGTCAAGAACCAGAAGCAAAACTTCCCTCTCGCCCCAGGGCTCTCCTGCTCCCTACAACACCAGGTAACCTCTACACTGTCCTCTCCACCATTTTAACCTTACAATCTGGAAGCTCAGAGTTTTAAAACAAAGTGCAAAGGACTCACACAGAAACTGGTGAGTCCTGCGTACGTACATCCCCTAATGAGTGTGAACCAATTAAAGTATTATGTTGAAATAATTTATGGGCCATGTCAAGGCAAAAAATGAGAAATTCAATTTGCATACAACGCTATTGATTGACATGCTGGATCAACGCTCGAAACGCCATCCGGGATGGCATTCAAGGGATTCTGAGATGAGAGCGAGGGATAGACGCACAGGGCACGGAACATCTCTATTTGTGAGCCAAGTAAACCATATCATCCACCCCAGCTGCCTCGGTCACCCCTCCCTGTTCCCCCAGCACTACAGCACTGACAGATCTAAATATGAAGAAGAAAAATGTCTCCGGCAGGCTGTTATTTTGCTGCCTGAATTGTGTCAGGGAAGTGTAAATATAATCACATTTTATCCGCCAATCTGAAATGGATTTCAGAGGAAGGGATCACAATGTTAGGAGAAATCTCTTTCGTTGGAGCATGCTTTGATTGAAAATAACTCCCTTGTTACCATCAGTAATGTGTTCAAGGGAGAAAAAAGCAGTGCAGTTCATGACGGAATTACTAGGCAATTCAATCAAACCCCCGTGACTTGCTTTTCAGGGTATAAGGGAGACAGGTAAGCCCAAGATTTGCCTGAGGAGCACGTGGACAGTTCTGAAAATCTTCGTCGAGACATTTGCATCTGCGGTGGTTATACTGACAACCACTGCGGAAATACTGGCCTCTCCCAGTGCAGCCATTCAACCTGTTGGCTTGGCCAGTCCTGTGCCCATTCGGGAGAGCCTTTGAATTCCAGAGCTGCGTGAATGGGCCCCTCTTGTTGCCCTCACGACCTTAACACACTTCGTTTACAATCTGATCATTAATCACTAAGCTCTTACTTTTTTATCGAATGAATAGTCAGGATGGGTTGAAATATTTCGATCGCCAACAGCAGATATTTTCAACTTTGGAGCCGCGTGTGTGTGTGTGTGTGTGTCTGTGTGTGTAACATATATGTGTGTATACATACATATGCATATGTTCATTTAACTTTTAAAATATTTAGGGGCGCCTGGGTGGCTCAGTCGATTGAGTGTCCAACTTCGGCTCAGGTCATGATCGCGTGGTTTGTGGGTTTGAGCCCTGCGTCAGGCTCTGTGCTGACAGCTTGGAGCCTGGAGTCTGCTTCAGATTCTGTGTCTCCCTCTCTCTCTCCCCCTCCCCTTCTCTCTCTCTCTCTCTCTCTCAAAAATAAATAAACATTGAAAAAGTGTAAAAACTAAAATAAAATATTTAAAATCAGCCCTAAACACACCACAACCCTTCCACGCCTTCTCTTTTGCTGTGGCTCTTCAAGCATATAAACTGACCCTGCCCCCGGAGAACAAACACCCCTCGAAGGATGATAAAATGCACGAAGGACCTTTCAGATTGTCCTTGCGGCCGCCGGCTCCCAGGGATCAAGCAGTCTGTTCCAGACCATTCCCTGTTGTCGTAGCACATGTAATATTGCTCGAATTAAGAGCAAGGCAAAGCAGCAAAGATCACCTTAAGTGTCTGCCAATAATGTGACTTGACATTTTAAGCTGGTCTCCTATTACTTTTGCTCTTTTCATGGAGAAATATCCACATGACACCTTCTCAAAATTGTCAAGGCACAAATGTAGCCCTAATCCTCCCCACTCAGGCATTAGAGGAGAAGGAAAACCAGAAGTATCCGCTACCGTTGCATTCTTGGATAAAATTACTGATCTAATTTTAGAACTAGGCCAGGCTTTGAGGCTTGCCCTTCATTCGAGGTCCAACGCATGAAAGACCTCGCATTGGGGAATTTTCCAGGCTTGCGTGGAAGGGGGCATTTAACCCAATTTGATCTCCAGTCAATGCATCAGGAGCTGATTCTCTGCCGCTGGGAGAACCACGCTGGCCGCCCTGCAGTCCCTCCACTCTTTGAGAAAGATTCCTTTTGATGTCAGTGGGAGCTCCGTTTCCAAAAAAGAAGCACTGACACATACACTTGCATCTAGAAATGGACAGCCAGCGTCTGTTTCAGAAAAATATCTTTCCAAGTTCACCAGCCAGTAACACCCACCGTGTCCAGGACAGTGCCTATCACATTGCACCGGCCACAGAGCCGGGCCGGGGTTGGCGGGGCCACATTCTCTTATCACAAGAGAATTAAGATTGGGATATTCGGTCTGCATATTGTAAGGCAAACCCTCTTTCAGAGGCAAACACTGAGCAAAACCATCACTTGAGGCCGGGTTGATGTTTCTACTATTTCAGCTACTACTCTAATGGGGCAAAAAAAAGGACAATTGCCTAAAGCACGCAGCCATGCTGTCCATCCGTGGAGAGAGTGAGCTGGAATCTCAAACATCTTCTCTCCCACCCGGGGCCATACCCTCAGCCAACACCACTCTTCTCCCCACTGTCAACATGGCCCTAGCTAGAGCTTCAGTGAACCACTGGTCATCCTTGACAAGGTCATTGTGAAGCAAAACCCCCATAACTTCATGTTTCCTTCTGCGAAGCAGGTCTTACCCATTAGCTTTTCCTGCATTTAAAAAAAAAAAAAAAAAAGCCTCAAAATTGGTGGCTTAAAATTCCGTCATTTCTAGCTCACATTGGGTGAGAAATTTGGGCTGAGCGTGGCCAGACACTTGTTCTGTGGCTGTGGGCTGGGCTCACTGCGCGTTTGCGGTGAGCAGACGGTCGGAGGCTTCACCTGCATGACCGGTGGTTGGCTGGCGATTGACTAAGGGACTGAGTAACAGGGCCACACATCCTGGTCATCCAGTAGGATAACCCTGGCTGATTCACATGGTGGTGATTGCAGGATTCCCGAGAACAGCAAGATCTCATGAAGCCAGGGTCGGAGTGTGAGTGGGGCCATTTCTACCACATTCAAGCGAGTCAGAAGGCCAGCCTGCATCTAAAGGGTGGAGAAATGGACTCTAGTCCTTGATCCAGAAGCTATAAAACATGGCGGCTGGCTTTGCAGTCTACCACCCAAGGTTTACCGGGGTTAATGTTTCAATATTGTGCACTGTAGCTTTGAGTAGCCCAGGGGCAGGGACCACATTGAATTTGAGCCTCCATCCCTGGCAGAGAATAAAGGATTGAACAAGAGAATGATGTTGAATGAAAGCAGGTGGTGAGTTTTAAAATATACGTCTTTCCATAACGACCTAGTGTGAGTAAAATAACCATAGAAGGTAACACGGGATCATGTGAGATCAGGATGATCTTGCTTACTTGGACTGAGAGAGAGACAGAAAGTCACTGGCTCTTATTGGGGTCCTTCTGTCCCCCGGCTCTGTCTCCTATTTCCTTCCCACTCTTTTTATTTCAAACTTTCTCATTTTTTGAGAATTTGTGGGAGTCTACTCTCTCGAGTTTTTAGTTTTCAGTAAGGATAACATCCCAGGGATTTATGCCTTAATGGGTTTAGCTAACTGTGCCACCTTCGCAGAGGTATATGCAGTATTCCCATGTTAAATCTGATCTCTGATAGAAAATATAAGCCTTTATTGCCTGTTAAATAAAAGTACAGAATCGCTTTAGATAGTGTGAAGTATCTACAAAAGATATAAATTAGTTTTGGATGGGAAATGAACTGCACTTATAAAAAAGGGTGATGGGGCACCTGGATGCCTCGGTTGATTAAGCATCTGGCTCTTGATTTTGGCTCAGGTCACCATCCCACGTTTCGTGGGTTCAAGCCCCATGCAGAGCCCTGGTCTGACAGCACCAAGCCTGCTTGGGTCTCTCTCTGCCCCTCCCCTGCTCAGATTCTCTCAAACTAAATAAATAAACTTAAAAAAATAAAAAAAAATTTTAAAGTGTCAGCACAGAGAGTAAGGGGGACCACGTGGAAGGGGGACCTTTCTCCATCATTCATCAAATTGAACACTCTGGCCATTTGCATCCGACTGAGGTCACCCTGAGGGCTTGTGACCTTCCAAACTGGCTCCTTGTCCAGCCCAAATTGTCCCTCTCCTTACGTTCTTTGGTCCAGATCCTGAGCAGGAGTCTTGCAATATTTGCCTGCAGTTCCAAGGTCAGAGCCTTGGACTCTTTCCTGAGTCATTGTGTCCACAAGGATACCAGCCATCTTCTCCGGGCTGTATTTGGGGCACTTCCTGAAGCAGAAACTACTGCTGAGGTTGGGGGAACCCAGAGCCTTTATAGCCTGTCCCAGAGGGACATTCCGTGACCACAGAGAGGACACCAGATGCGACGAAGACTGTATGAAGCCCACAAAGCCAACAGCCAAACCCGCAGAAGCTCCTTCAGTGAAACTTAGGCCAGTGTCTCCACTGCCCTATATATGTGTGCCAGGCCTTCTCTACTTTTATTACAGAAAGGAAGCCTGGAAGAAGGGTCAAGGACACAGGAAAAGTGGACTAAGCGGCCATAGACATTGCCCCTCCCTGCACCCATGGAAGGAAGGGCAGGATGATTCTCCCAGTGAGCTTTGCTCATGGGCTCAGAGTGAGCTCAGGGATACAAGGCAGCCTGGGTCGGCCAGACTCCACTGTCCGGTCACTGCCCCCGCTTGCCTCCTTGACAGTTGACAAAAATGCAGATGTTATTAAGGAGAGGAAATGAGCACTGGAAAAATGGCTGGCTCTATCTGGCTCCATTCCCTTGGTTTTAAAGGTTGAAATATCATCCTGGTTGGCAAATGGGCATGTTAGTTTCCTACTGCTGCTGTAAAAAATTAAAGCCATAAACACTTAGTGGCTGTAAACAGTGCAGAATTATTATGTTGTGGTTCTAGAGGCCATTAAGTCCAAAGTAGGCTCAAATCACGGTGGCAGTGGGGATGTGTTCTTTTCTGGAGGTCTTGGAGAAGGGTCCATTTTCTTGCTTTTGTTGGCTTCTACATTCTGTGGCTCACGGCCCCCAAAGCCAGCAAGGGCTGCTTGAATCATCCTCATGTAACATTATTCTGCCTCCTCCTTTCCCTTTAAAACACCTTTATTATTATTTTTTTTAACAACTGGATCCACCCAGTTTTTAACTTTGGGCCCACTCAGAAGATCGAGTATACTCTACTTATCTAAGGTCCACTGATTTAGAAACCTTAATTTCAGTGGCAACCATAATTCCCTCTTTGACACGTGACCTAATGCATTTATAGGATCCCAAAGTGATTAGAACACGGATATCACGGAGGGGGGTGGTTCTGTGTGCCACGCTGCCCAGCTAGAGGTCGCACGCTGCCATGTAGGAGAGCGGAAGCCTAGATGATGCCTTCGCCCACTTCCAGTATTTCTATGTGAATGGAAAGCAAGATAATTTATAAGTATCTAACAGCAAACACCTTTCCCCTGTGGCCAAAGTGTCTTCACATCTGGATTTCAAAAGGTCTGGGTCTCTCTGAGCCAAGACTGATTTCTTTCCTCT
The DNA here is from genome assembly GCF_003009895.1 of Hyaena hyaena. Taxonomy (NCBI): domain Eukaryota; kingdom Metazoa; phylum Chordata; class Mammalia; order Carnivora; family Hyaenidae; genus Hyaena; species Hyaena hyaena. The sequence continues at coordinate 162,289 of NW_024081145.1, read as the reverse complement.
GATATCACTAGTTGGCCCTAAATGTTAACACAGCCAAAGGGAAATTTACAGTGCACATTTGGGAAGTTATAGAATCGTACAAGATGAAGGCATCTTAGGCAGAGCCATCAACATATATGGAGGAAAGAAAAGAGGAAACACAGATAGACGGAAGGAAGAAAGGAAGGAGGGAAGAAGGAAACGAAAGGAAAGGAAAGGAAAGGAAAGGAAAGGAAAGGAAAGGAAAGGAAAGGAAAGGAAAGGAAAGGAAAGGAAAGAAAGGAAAGGAAAGGAAAGGAAAGGAAAGGAAAGGAAAGGAAGAAGGAAAAAAGAAAGGAAGGAAGGAAAGAAGAAGGGAAGGAAGGAAGGAAGGAAGGGAAGGAAGGAAGGAAAGAAGGAAAGGAGGGAGAGAAGGAGGGAGGGAGGGAAGTTAGAAGGAAATTAATATTCTGTTCTACAAGTGAGACAAGATTATATATTGATTTATTTATATAACAAATGTCTAACTGAACTCCTTTTTGACTAATACCATGTATCAGAGGCCAGGTTCTGGGGCTATAACCCGAAATGAAGTATCAAACGAGTTCTTGTCCATGAGGAGTAGTGGAGGAGAAAGGCAATAAGCAAATAGACAAACACATAATGTCATACGGTGACAGACCATAAACATATTAAGGAAGCAGTGGGATAGCAAGGGACAGGAAGCAGATGTCACCACATTATTGCCCCCGTGACTGTGAAGGCAAAGGCCCCTTTCACCAAGGCTTAGGGTACTAGATGGGGATATGTGCAGTGAGAAGCACTATAGGATCCTAGCAATGCCATTGTCTAGCGCCACATGGTCTTTTATATGTGAAAATCCCTACACATGGTACATCCGTCCCCACTGCCATTCCACAGGCAAATCATGATGGCCTCAAGGGCAGGACAGCTTTATCTTGAATGTGCTGCATCTCCAGTGAGCTCACGGAAGCCCACTTCTCTGCTATCGTTTTTGAAACAGAACGCATTCTTCCATACTGGGACAGAGGCATGCAAATAAACGGGCTTGGGACCTTAAATCCTCCTCTACTCATCCATCCTGTTTACACCTCTGGACTCCCCAAATCTTTTAGAACCCTCCGGGGAGCCACTTCGAAGAGTCCAAAAGCAGCCGACTCAAGGGACAGAAGGGCGGTTTTTACAAAAGAGTGCAGAGATAGTTTAAAGCCATTCCAAAGGGGGAACATCGGGCCATCTGTCACATCTCTGCCTCCGCCCCGGAGTCATAAAAAAAAAAAAAAAAAAAAGAACAGTCAGAGCTGCTCAACAGGGAAAGGCCACCAGGTTTCTCTTCTGCCCTCCCTCCACTCTTCTTTTCCAGGTGTTTTGCAGCCCAGAGGTAACAGATCAGAGTGTTTTTGCTAATTCTTCACTCTCCTGTCCACAGCCATTGCCACGTGAGTTCCCAGTCCCTCCTTGCTCCATTAGTGGTGGGGTCTATTTCCTGTCCCGCTGCTATTGGGCTTGACTACACAGAGTGCTCTGGCCCACGTGATTTTGGCAGACATATGCAAACAAAGGCTCGACACATGCCTGTGTAGTGGCACTTGTTTCCTCTTACATTTCTACCATTACCCTGAGAACAGTCTGCTGGTCCAACCAAGAAGAAAAGTAGGTGTTGCGGCAGAAGGAAATTTACAACCTGGAGCCAAGAACAACCGCATGGAGTCCAGATTAGCTGAACCTCAGCTGAGTCCAGGCACATGAAAGAGAATAAATAACCATTGCTTTAAGCCACTAGTGTAGAGGTGCTTCCTCACATAGCATCACCATTGCAATTAGCTGACCGATACACAGGGCAACAGGGCTTCCCCTGGTATGAATCTTGGTAGTAGTAAAAAACATTCAGCTGAGAGCTTGGAGCCGCAGAGGGAGATTTTTTTTTTTTTTTTTTTTTTTTTTTTTGAGAGCAGCAGCTAACGTGAAGCCAACTCAGCCCTGAAACATCAGCATAAGAACTGCGCCGAAGAAGTCTTATTAACTAGAAAACACCAGAGCTGACTCACTTGGTGATTCCAAAGACCCAGGGTGATGCTTTCTCCAAAGCCGGCAGCTCTGCTCTGCATTTGACCCCTGCTGGACTGAGTTATTTTGGATCTGGTCTTGTGACTCTGGGGCTTAAAATAGTCGCTGCTAAACCATCCGTCTGGGACCTATCTTCCTTCTGAAACGTGTAGCAGCTGTGGCTGAATTGAAAGCAGGCTCCTGTTAAGAAAGTGAACAATCTCTCGGCTTTTCTCCATCCTGTGAGTGTGCCCTGGGGAGAAAATAAAATAGAGGGCATTTGGCTGCTAGAGAAGGGTAAGAGCTTCGAAAGGGAACCAGGGAGAGGCTGGGCAGATAGAAAACGGGATCCGGGACAGCTGCCAGAGGGCCTGGCAAGGGGCCAGGTTACATAAAGTTCAGACAAAGACACTGCCACCAGCAGTGTGCAGGGGTGCAGGAGTAGAGCTGGGGGTGCAGGAGTAAAGCCGACGGGTGCAGAGCTGCGAGGTGTGCTGGAAAGAGCACGGGGCCAGGGCCCAGAAACCCCAAGCCAGAGACTCCACTCCACCATCAAAGCTGTCACCCTGTGACAGGTCTCTGCCCCTTCCGGCCTGAGCTTACCCTTAAAATGGGGTTCACGATGCCATGCTCAGATTGCGGGGGTCAATCCAAATAATGTGGATGAGGACTAAACTGTATAGACCTGAGCAACATGGAGTCCATTACTCATAGGTCTAGAGAGTCATTTCACTGAGGCAGAAACAGGGTCCATCCCTTGCACTGTCCTTTTTTTTTAAAGTTTATTTATCCATTTTGAGAGAGAAAGAGAGAGAGTGTGTGTGCGAGCACAAACAGGGGAGGGTCAGAGACAGAGGGAGAGAGAGAATCGCAAGCAGGCTCCACAGCATCAGCGTAGAGCCCCATGTGGGGCTTGAACTCACGAACTGTGAGAGCATGACCTGAGCTGAGATCAAGAGTCCAGCGCTTAACTGACTGAGCCACCCAGGTGCCCCTCTTTTCACTGTTTTATAGTGTATTTCCAGGACTTAGCACAATGTCTGGTATATGCGTGCACACACACATGCTCAGTAGTGTCTGACATTCACAAATGCCATTAACACATGGACTAAAATATATGACTCAAATTCCAGGCAAAGTAAGAAAAAGCTGCTGGCTGTTAACTTTCTGGAAGTTACACTCCGATGCAGGATAGGTAGCAACAGTCTGACAGCCATGTCGGAGCCCCAAGAGCAATTGTTACCCTGAGCACTATTCCAGCCCATGAGAAAAAATAGTAGCTAAGGTGGAGCTGATGAGATCCTGGGCGGGGTGGGGAGCTGGTAATAAGGAAGAAAAGGGCAGGCTTCTGGGGAAAACACTTGCCTTCCATCTCACTCTTCCCAACATGAACGTCTTCGTCATTTGCAGGTTATTTCCACACAGTTTTTACATGGGTGCTGGACTCAAACACGCCCTGGGTTGCCACCCACATCCTGTGTGATCTTTGGAAATTAATCTTTTCTCTAGGCTTCCTTTTCTCCATTGTAGAACGAGTACTAATAACACACGTTTACTCACACGAGTGAGGGGTGAGTAAACTACAGCCTATAGGTCAAGACTACCCTGCTGAATGTTTGTTTAAATAAAGTTTTATTGGAACACAGGCTCATTTGTTTAAATACCCTGTGTGGTTATTTTTGTGCTACTTTGGTGGAGGTGAGTGGCTGCCGCAGAGCTCCTAAAACCTAAACAAGTTAATATCTGGCCCTTTGCAGACACAGTTGGCTAACCCCTGGCTTAAGGATTAAATGAGGTAACAAATGGAAAACCTTTAATACCGAGTCTGAAACGTGGGACAGTCCTGAAATGTTGTTAGTATAATGAGGATTAATAGAAAGAGCTACTTTCAAGTTTTTGAAGAGAAGGGCTGTTGACAGACATAGTTTGGGGTTGGGGCGTGGAACACAGACTCAACAGGAGCCCATGGAAACCCCAGTCACATTGGCACAGGCTGGCATCCTCATCAAAGGCAGAGAAGGGGGACATGAAAGAGCTCATGAGACTCCAGGAGAGAGTGATCAGAGGCAAAAAGGGGCTCCAAAGCCTGACACGGAGTTGAGAGATGGGGGTTGGCAGGTGTTTCAGGGAGTATCTGCTCCTGAGAAAGAGCTCTTGGCCAAGTAGTTAAGGCATTACGTACATAAGAACATTTTTAAGGAACTTCAGGGGAAAAGAGCGCTCTCCCAGTTGGAAAGCTTGCTGTGTGTGTGAGGTGCTTGAGATACTCGGTGTGAAAGGAGATTCCAACGCCAAGTAAGCATTGCTGAAAGTCATTCAAACTAGGCTCAGGGGGATAATGAGGAAGCTCAGCATATGAGCCTCTCCTGTTTCAATGTTTGGAACACCATGGACTTTTGACTTTTGTCAATTGCAACTTGTCAGTTGTGAACCGCCACCTCCTAGGACACAGCCTGCTCCTCTGGGCTGAAATAGAGATAATGTAACATCTGTTAGCTAAATAGCAATGGTGTGGTAGAGAGTTTAACTGTCAGCACAGAGCATGATTGTTTCAAAACAAGTTTTGCGACCTTTCTCTCTGTGTACTCCCTTCAATTTCCTGGGCCTCTTTGTCTCCTGGATCACAATCCTTAGGACCTCACATAAACATTTTGGTTACTTTACAGCCTCTTCTTGCTGGACACCTAAGATGCTGGCTCTACAGAAATGCTTCAAAGACCTCTCAGTGGCCACTCTCCCTTTACATGCACATATAATTTAATCTCTCTCGCTCCGTAACAATTTATCTTTTTTAACACCCTCTGTTAGTAATGCCGGGGCTTTGCCCACTCAGATGTTTCCAGTGTTGCCTTAAAAATTTCAGTGGCTCACTCAACAAACCTTTTAAAAGGAAAACAGAAAAAGAGAAGTGGAGGAATATTTATGAAAATAGGATCACACAAGCATTCTGAAATGGGCTGGATATTAAGTTTTCTTACTATAATTGCACTCACTGCTACCAATTTTTTACTTCCCGGACTTCAACTAGTTTGGGGATCAACTCGCTCACAACAACTGACTCCTGTTCAAGAATTATTTATTTTCTTTATGAGATAGGACATCTTAGTGGTGAACTTACAGCGTTACTCTTTTATTGCAAAACCAGACTATCATCTGTTGATGTCGGGCTATGTGCCAAGCATTGTGCAAAAGGTTTTCACATAGAAACCTTCATCTGAATCCTTAGATTGAGCCTCATCTCTTTACAGACAGCCATTCAGAGAAGCCACGCCCTTATGTGATATGGCCAATGCAGTCAAAAGTCAAATCGTGTTTATTGGATTCTAATCTCAATGTTCTTCCGGGTTCATAAGGTCACTTTCTAAAGCATAGCATCCACAGAGTTGTCCAGAATTCAAATATTAAGTGCTTCTCTTAACAGAGAAGAGGCTTCCAAAAAAGAAGCACAGAATTCTGGGAGATTGTGCCACGCCAGGCTTGCCTGGCTACCTGCATTTCTCAAAGAGCAGCGCCCAGGAGTGAGTCTGACCACACACAGCTTATCGGTAAAAAACGGGCATTGTCACTAATTTCCCAATCAATACCACTGACCTGTTTTCCAATTTAAGTCCAACCATCTCCCAGATGACACTGTAGGTTGACATTGTTTCATGGGTTAGCTGGGGGGCAAGGAGCGGAGGAGCAGATCATTTAAAGAAAACAAAGGAAAAGCACATTGCAATTTTGTATACTTAGCAGAGGCTCCTTGAAGCCAATCTGCCCTTTAGCCGTGTTTTTGATTGGACCTGATTTAATAGTGTTGATATATTTTCAACCTGCTTGCCCTGTGAAACTTACAAGGTGTAGTAAATATCCCAATGTTGCCATGGAGCCTCATTGAAAGTGTCCCATGCACCCTGCTGTGTAGGCTCCACTTCTGTGATTTCTGTGTGACTCCTCCAGCCTCCTAGGAAAGTTCGACACAAGTGGTAATTTATTCTCTACTGAGGTTGTTGGGAAAGGTCATCCAGCAGAGTAGAAGTGACTGCCGGCTGACCTGTGAGCAGGACCCAACCAACAGGAGCTCCTTACCTCCTGCCCTGTCCTGGGACAGGATTCTGCCTGCCTTCCCCACTCCCAGAGGCTGCGCCCAGGACACAGCCTTGAGATAGTGACTCAGTGTTGAGAATACCAGCCAGTGAACCCAGTTAAGGCTTCTATATAAACTTTTAAAAACCTTTTAACTCCTGGGGCACCTGGGTGACCCAGTTGGTTAAGTGTCCGACTCTTGCTTTCAACTCAGGTCATGATCACACATTCAAGTCCCGCATTGGGCTCCATGCTGACAGCCTGCTTCGGATTCTCTCTCTGTCTACCTCTGTCTCTATCCCAACCTCACTCGTGTTCTTGCTCTCTTTTTCTCTTTCAAAAATAAAGTTAATTTTTTTTAGCTTTTCTTATTTTTAATAGAAGTATAGCTGACTTGTAATATTATATTAGTTTCTGATGTACAATATAGTGATTCAACAATTATATATATTACCAACTTCTCACCATGGTAAGTGTAGTTACCACCTGTCACCACACAATATTATTACAGTATTATTGACCTAGATAGTCCTTATGATCCATAGGTTGATGTAGAGAACGGTTTGTCCTGTGGCTGCCCAAGACAAGCCTCCTAGGGAAATTCTGTCACTTCTGAATCCCTCCCCCCAACCATCCAGAGTGGACTGCCCCTTTCAGTTTTCTTCCTGCCCTCTGAAACAAGGGGCTGGCTTCAAAATACACCCAAGGAGCTCCTGAAGGGGTTGCAAAGCAACAGAGATCAAATGTGAAAAGTCCAGATTTTTACCGCCAGAAAGAGCATCTCCCTATGAAGCCTCCCAGACCCTGAATTTCTCCTCATTCTTGGGATTCATGAACCGGTCCCTCGGGGGGCACCAAGATCTTCCAATCTACTTTTCCAAGTTCTGGTCTAAGTGTGGACTCAAATCCCTCCCCTTGATTTCCTTTTTTAAAAAATAATACGGAAAACAATACGAAATTGATAGACGGCAATTCATGAAGTACATTTCGTGACATGTGGGCTTCCTCTGGCTTCCTGTTGTAACATGTATGGAGACGCATGGATTGTGACCATGCCACAACTTTGTTCTGTCTGTCGTTATCCCTTTAAACTTTAGCCCACAGGGTCGTTATACACCCTGTGTGACGATTCTCCCTAGCCTGCAAAGTCTTTGCTTTCTCTGCTCACTCTCAGATAATAGAACATCTAAACGTTACTTAAAATCACGAACACTCATTGATTCAGAAACTTGGAATGTTCACACCATAATTTAAATAGAGGCTCTGGACTTGGCTGGAAGCCTGCAGTAGGAGAGGAGAAGAGGGGCAAGTGGTCTCAAATTTCCCTTCCCTTGAACCCCCACCCCCAGCCCCTACAGCTTCAGCCTCTGGGGGCTGCACGGAGGAGGAGGAAAGGGCAGGAAAATTGTTCCCTGAACTAGCTCTGGGTTTATCTGGTTCTTTGTTCTGTGTTCACATTTTAAAGTTGTTGCTTCTTGGGGTGCCTGGGTGGCTCAGTCAGTTAAGGGTCTGCCTTTGGTTCAGGTCATGATCTCGTGGTTCATGAGTTCAAGCCCCACATCAGGCTCCCTTCTGTCCGCCTGTCAGTGCAGAGCCGGCTTCAGCTTTGGATCCTCTGTCCCGCTCTTTCTGCCCCTCCACCAATGGTGTTCTCCCCGGCCCCCCCCCCAAAGTCATTGGTTTTTCCCTTTGGATGCTTTAGAAGATTATGTGGTTCCCTTGGCCTGGGGACTGGGGTGGATGTTTCTATTTCACGTCACGACTCCCATCTTTTTTCACCCCTGGGCATCCAGCCATGGTCCTCTGGCCTCTTTCTGCTGGATTCCTTGCCGTTCTGGGCAACCTGACGGAAAAGGAACACATAGGCCTGTAGTTGCCATCTCTTCAGTGCTGCCCTCGTCTGTTCCATGGAAACACTCACATCCCCCATGCCTCCGCAGACCCTTTGCTGGCCAGTCCCAATGCCCATCAACTCCAGGCTCTGCCACCAAAGTAAGTGGCCAGCCATCCCCTCCTCCTCCACCTGAAATCTTTCGGGTTGGAAGTCTGATGCAGTCTGTGATCTATGTTCCTTTTCTTAGGCATCAGCCTCCTGTGTCTCCTGAAAGCAAGAACGCACTTGGAAGCTCTGAATGGTGCTTTAAAGCCCCCTTCCCCTCATGTCCTCTGGGGAGGGGACAGCTCATAGCCTTTTGTCAGGCTACGTCTCCAGAGTGTCCCCCATCACACCTCACTGGGTACCCTGGGTCTGCAAAGCCACAGGACACCTGCCTCTGGCTTCCTTTTAAATAGCTGCACCTGAAGATTTCCCTCAGCTCAGTTTAGAATGGAAAGCTACTAATTGTTACAAAGTGGAAACTGAGGCAGGAAAGTTGTCCCCTTATCCTGGGAAAGTTGCCACCTTTCCTTGCCTGATGAAAAGTTCTCTAGACACTGAGTCCTAGACACTGAAAGGAAGATTCTAGTCTAAGTCCTAGCCAGACTCCTCCCCGTCAACACACTTCTTGATCTGAGCTCCCCTCCCCGTGAATCTGGGGGTTGAGGCCATAGAAGCCCCAGTCTTCAGCGGAGAATTGGCTTCTTGCCTCCGCTGGAGGTGAACCATATAATGGGGGATGGAATGCAAAGTGTTGATTTGGGAGAGGCCCTGAAACAGTCTGCAGACGAGGAAGCAGCAAAAGCGTGCTTGCAGGAAGGAGAAGGACAGACGGAATGGCACCTGCCGTGACAGTCCAACTGGATCCATCAGGGTCTAAGGTAGCAGGGGAAGAATTGTTGCAGGGGAGCATGGGACACTGTCTCTAGCAGTGCAACTCAGCCATGGGGTCTTACCTACCCCAAATCTGCACCCCCAGCACCCAGATGAATAAACAACAAAAAACGGGGGAATCGTTTCCCTGCAAATGAATGAGGAAGGTCAGTGTCAGAAATTTCAGAGCTGAAGGGAAGATGGGGACCCCCTGTCGATGGCCCAGATGAGGGTGGTGAACCAGCCGGAGGTATAGGAGGTGGCACGAGTCACATGTGAGACAAACATCCCCTCTCTTCCCAGGTGCGCCAGAAAAATGCAAGAGGGAGTAAGTAAGGCCATATTGCTTGACAACTGAGGGTTATTATGCTGGCAGATTCAGGGACAAACAATGAAAATGACCTCAATTAGCATCCAGAAGCATGTAGGGCCTGGCAGAATAAATATATCCTAACCTCAACATAACATCTACAAATGTATCATTCATTTGATGAGAAATATACATGTAAAGTAATAAAAGGGTGGCCGGGAGCTCAGGAATGGGCACTGGCTCAGCTGCTCGATGGTTGACGATATTATTCAGTGGTTCTCGATCTGAGAGTGACATCCTGGGACTCTGAAAATAGAAATGTATCCTGGGCTTCATTCCTGGAATTCTGACTCACTGGTTTGGGAGGAGTTCTGGGCAGTGAGGAATGATAAAATGTATGCTAATGACACACATCGCTCTGTGCCTCCGGAGACTGGCAAAGGTGGCCACTCTTTTACTGGGATCCGGGGGTGAGGAAATCTGGAAGTAAAACTGCTAGATGAATAATTTAGACCTGTAGTGTGAGTGAGTAAGAAACTGTCCTAGGCCGCTAAGACAGGAGGGATGTTTGTTACTGTAGCATAACCTAGCCAATCCTGACTGCTACAGGGTCTGCTCGTTTTCATGGGGTACAGAATTAAAAGAAGCAAAGCTGCTCATATGATATTGGGTATTTGGCAGGTGATTAATTTATTCAGTCTAAAAATGCATATTAAGACCCTGCTATGCACTTGATGCTTGGGACATTCTGATGCATAAAGCAAAAAAGCCTAGCTGTTCTTTTCTGACTATCTGCAGGTGATCCGTAACTGGTAACCGTTGTCACTGCTGTATTTTGATAATAGTTTTATCTGCATGAATATCAGACCAGGGACCTTATCTGTACTATGTAAAGGAAGATGTAAGAAGACACCAAAGGCACCAAAGGCTGCCATAGCTTAAAAGCTAATATCACACTGGAGAGGCGCCTGGGTGGCTCAGCTGGTTAAGTGTCCAGTTCTTGGTTTCAGCTCAGGTCATTGGCTCAAGCCCTACATCATTGGGCTCTGTGCTAACAGTGTCGAATCCTGCTTAGGATTCTTTCTCTCTGCCTCTCTCTCTCTCTCTCTCTCTCAAAATAGATAAATAATCTTAAAAACAAAAAGAGCTAACATCACATTGGAGTTGTGTACTTGGTGCAATTTTCATAGGGAATGGTGCAAATATTGCAAAAGAATACTGATGGCAGCTGCCATTTAATTTGCTCGTGGCTACGTTTCAGCCTCTGTGCTGGATATTCCCCACACATTGTTTTCTTTACTAGAATCCTCACCAAAAAATGCTATGAGATGACCATCATGCCCATTTCACTTTGAGAAGGTTGAGGTTAAGAAACAGAATGACTTCCTTGAGTGTTCAGAGCTGAGAAGTGGTAACGTCTGTATCTGAATTGAACTCCGATGCATAGAAGTCACAGGCTCATGCCATAAAAAGATGCATAGTCGTGTTGTTTTCTGTACGGGGACACTTGAAAAAGAGGCTTGCGGTTCAACAATGACCTCTTGGACAGCAATTTTCTCTCGCACAGGGCGCCATTAGTTTGACGGGCTGTATTTTCTTTGGTTGCTTTGCTATTGTTGTTGGAAACCGACCTCTTGTCAGTCTTGGCAAACCGGTCTGTGGGCGAAGGCAGAGGAAGCCTCGGGATACTGTGCTTCTTAGTCCTAAGGGAAAAACTTGGCCTTGGTCAAATTCTCCTGAGGTTGGCTGCCTAGAACACGATGGGGAAGGGGAACTCTGAAGCCCTTGGAGAGTTCAGTAGGTTGTCACTGCTTCTGGACCCTCCATCTCCAAGGTGTCTGGAATGCCCCCATCCAGGAGCCCGGAGCCAGATGGATGCCAAAAGATGTACCCGATGCTTTTTGGGCTGTAGATGACTCAGAGCAGGTGCTTTCAGAGCCCCATCTCCTTGAGACCCGGTGTCACCTGTGTTAGGCGGTTTCATTCTAGGAGAAAGACAGCCACCAGCAGGTTTCTAGAAACATTATGTTTTTTCCCCTCACTTGACTGACAGGAGCAAGGTGACAGGAGCAGTGGGCTTTCACAAGAAACGATGCCTCTGCCTCCATGTTATTCCAGCAGTGCAGCCGTGAGCGCTGCACTCACAATAACTCATCATGTCCAAAACAGAGCTCATTATCTCTCCCTGCAAGCTGCCTCCTTCCCACACGGCGCTCCCTCTCTCAGTTAATAGCATCACCCTACACTGAGTCACCTCAGCTGGAGAGCTTAATAAGTAGGCAGGAAGGAGAGGAAAAGCCTTGGGATGTGGAATTAGAAGAACATGATTTAATCGGCATTTTCAAGATGGAGGGACTTTGGGCAATTGACCTAACCTCTCGGAACTTCAGTCTCCTCCTGCATGGGAGTTGTGTGGCTGTAATAATAATCTGGATGTATAGGATCTCTCTTCTGCTCAGCCTTGCTTCGGTTTTTTTTTTTTTCCTAGTTCACCTGGTGATTTCTTTCACTGTTGTGGCCCAGTTTGCCTTGCCGGGTCTGAGCCTGACAGCCCCCTCAGTTGGCCTGTCATTAGCTATTAGTCTGGTGCACTTGAGAGGGACCAGCTGGTAGATCCAGCTCCTTACTCACCGATGTTCTTTCATCCCGCTGCAGCCGTGTGAACCTTCTGTTTCTAATACAACGCCTTTCCTGATTATAGAGATAATATACACTTCTGTTAAAAAAAAAAAAAAAAGACTACAGCGAAGTAGAAAGAATAGAATAAGAGCACCACATGGCACAGCATGTTGGAGAGAACCACAGATGCTATTTTGTTAGACTCCCCTTCTGGATGTGCTCATGAGCACTTAAAAATTGTCAACACGGGGGCAGGTGCACCCCAACTGGAGGAAGCAGCCAGTAGGCAGAGTGGGTGGGAGGAATTGCACGGAGAAGAGCCTTCCGTCGGGTGAGGGTAGTCAGGGTCTGCTCATACGGGCGCCCAGGAGCCCTGGCGACTTCATGGGACAGCCGGGAAAATTCCTTTGGACCTGAATGGTGGCCCGGGCCCTTCCCAACACAGAATCCTTTACACAAACAGTACGTCCAGAAAAACTGTACCAGGAAAGGGACCACATGAGAACCCCTCAGAGGAAAAACACGGTCTTTGAACAGAAGAAGAGTGTCACTGTAGTTTCATCCACAGAAGAAAATTTTGAGGGACGTTTGAAAAAATAAAGCTCGAGGCAGAAATACAAGCACACACAAAGAATATGTGGCAAGACAATAGAATGAGACAAAACATAAGCTGACGGAAAGAAGCGAATAAGGAGGGAGTAAAAGACAAAAATAAAAACCGAAATTTACAAGTAACATTAGAGATAGGGCAAAGAGGAATTAGTGGCATAATAGCACAGTGGCTATTATGGAGGAAAGAGTTGAGACAAGCAAGAAAAATGAAAGAGGAATTAACATAAAACAAGAACCAAAGTATATACACACATATTTTTAAGTGCATATATGTATATATGTATGTATATATATATAAAACATCTGTATATCATCTATTCTATAACCTTGTCTATATCTTATATATCCATCCATCCATTTACCTACTGTCTATCTATCTATCTATCTATCTATCTATCTATCTATCCATCCACCCATCTACCTACTATCTATGTATCCATCCATCAATCCATCTCTCAATCTGTCATCTATCTATTATTTAACTCTGCATATCTATGTAGAGAATAAAGTAACAAGGGTTCTAACCTGCCATAATCATCATCTCCAAGAGACTGAAATAATTAAACAAAAATATGTATTTTAAGACAGCATTTAAGAAAACTCCATGAAATAAAGATCAAATCTGCATAATGAAACCACAACATGCTCTCAGGAAAAACTGACATGGGACTATTAGCACCAAGATGTATTCTAAGAAACAGCTAACATTTAGATAAACAATCTTTTGGGTGTTGGCTCTGAGAATAAAAATCACTGATCAGACCTCACCTTTCTCCATATTCAGTGCTAGAGTCAATTGAATTATGTCCCAAAGTCTTCAAGGTAAGAAATGATGACTCTAATCACATTACACCCAGCAGAACTTTTGTTCAAGTATAAAGGCCAAAGGAAACCATGTTAGTGCTGGCATAGTGTAGACAGATAGATCAATGAAATAGAATTGAGGATCTGAAAACATGTCCTCACATTTACATGCAATTGATTTTTGACAAAGGTACCAACACAATTCAATGGCAGAAAGAGTAGTCTTTTGAACAAATGCCACTGGGAAAACAGGATATCCACATGCAAAAAGTGAATTAGATCCCTACCTCATAGCATATACAACAATTAACTCAAAATAGTCAAACACGTAAAAGTAATAGCTTTATAAATTATGAAACTCTTGTATGAAAACAAAGATATAAGTCTTCATGATCTTGGATGAGGCAAGAATTTCTTAGAAATGACATCAAAAGCACACACCACAAAAAGAAACATAGATAAATTGGGCTTGATCCAAACTACAAAGTTCGGTGCTTCAAAGGGAGCAAAAATACAGCCCACAAAAAGACAAAACTGTCCTTGCAAATCATATATCTCACAAGGGAATTATCACTAGAATATATAAAGAGTGCTAGTGACACAATAATAAAATGATGGATGACCCAGTTTAAAGAATAGGCCAAGGATATGAGGAGATATTTCTCTAAAGAAGAGATATGAATGGCCAATAAACCTATGAAAAGGGACTCAACATCGTTAGCCACCAGGGAAACGCAAAGCACAGTCATAGCGACCTACCACTTCATAGCCACTAGGATGTCAATAATAAAGAGGTTAGATAGTGAGTGTTGGTGAGGATTGGTTATGTGTTGGTGGTGGGAGTGTGTAATATGGTGCAGCAGCTTCGGACAACAGTTTGATGCCCCCTCCTAATGGTAAACATAGAGTTACCATATGATCCAGCAATTCCGCTCCTGGGTGTGCACCAAAGGTCCATGAAAATGTATGGCCACACAAAGACTGTACATGAATGTTGATAGCAGCATTTTTTGGAACAACCAAATGTGGAATGACTGTTTAACGCCAACCAGCAGATGAATGGATAAACAAAATGTGGTATATACATACAGTGGAATATTTTTCAGAGTAAAAGGAATATCCTGCAATGTGGAAGGACCTTGAAACAGTACGCTGAGTGAAAGAAGCCTGTCACAAAGGACCGGGTATTGTACGATTCCATTTATGTGAGAAATGTCCACAGTAGGTCAAGCTATAGAGACAGAAAATACATTTGTTTTTGTCAAGGACCAGAGAGGAAGGTGGGGAGAATGGAGAGTGGCTACTGATGGGTACCAGATTCCTTTTGGGAGTGATAAAAATGTTCTAAATTTAATTGTGGTAGTAGTTACACAACTCTGTGGATATACTAAAAACCAGTGAATTGTACAAAATGAATGAATTGCATGGTATATGAATTATAACTCAAGCTGTTATGGGGGTAAAAAAACCATTTTAGGCTCTGTAAGAATTCAGAGGATATAAATCTCATAGGGTCTTGTTAAAGAAATTCTAGATGATAAACTTCAGCCAACCGAGAAATGCAACCAAGAAATAGTAAACAGACTGACTGAAAACATTGAGTCCATCTAACTGTAGGACTGAGCTAAAAAAACAAATGTGATTTCAAAACAGTGTGTAAGTATTATGGATTATAATATGGTGAGTAAAATAAGAATGTCTGGATCCATACCTACGTACATAAACAAATGGAGAAGGCAAAACTCTACATTAGAGTAAAATCAAACGAGTAAGTAAAAAGAATGATAGAAATGGAAGATCACCATTTGGCAGCCATTGTAGTGGTCACTGGATATGGCGGACCTGTGGTCATTGATCCAGGCAGGTGTTGATTCAGGCACTCAAAGGTAGGTGGGTGGCAATTTGAGGATGTACATAATATTGGCATGATCTCAGAATATGTCCCCATGGAATGATAATCGGTTACAAAGAGGAAAATGATGTCATTATGGTGGAGAAACCTGGCACACACCAGCATGACCAGGTGATCAAGGTTAATATCAGCAGTGGTGACACGTATGGACTGATATAGAGTATGTTGAGAGGTAGATGTGCTGAAAAGGGCACAGCATCATTCCTGTGATGCCCCTATCAGAAATGCGTGACCTGGATCTGGTCCTGGGGAGACCCCATTGAGGGACATCTGACAGCACGTTGAGTCCGGTGCTCTAAAAAGGTTGAGGACAGGAGAGGCAGGAGAGATAAGGAGCTGTTCTAGGTTGCAGGGAATAGCATACTTCCCCACAAAATCCAATGCAAGTTCCTGGGTGGCATCCTAGACTATAACGAACAAAAACACATGTTTGGGACAGTTGGCAAAATGGAAACCATTTCCAATGGATTGGCATTGGAAAGATGTTGTCTTCCTGACTTGTAGGCTTGTAGAGTAGTTATCTCTGTATTAGGGAATATATACTAGAATATTTACAAATGAAGGTGTATCACGTCTATGGCTTGCTCTCAAATGGGGAAGGAAAAAGATCTGTGATGTGTGTGTGTGTGTGTGTGTGTGTGAGAGAGAGAGAGAGAGAGAGAGAGAGAGAGACAGACAGAGAGACAGAGACAGAGAGAGACAGAAAAAGAACAAGAGGAAAGGAGAGAGAGGGAGGGAGAGGGAGGAAAAGGGGAGGGAGAGATAGAGGGAAGGAAAGTATGAGGTAATGCAAGGAAACAGCAGCTGAGGAATATGGGTGAAAAGAAGATTTTAACTTTCTTTCATCGTCAAAAATTTCATCCTTTCAACTCATCTGTATGTTGGCGATTATTTCAAAATAAACTGTTTTTCAAAAACAATATGTAGGGGCCCCTGAGTGGCTCAGTCGGTGAAGTGTCCGACTCTTGATTGTGGCTCAGGTCATGATCTCATGGTTTCATGGGTTCGAGCCCCACATCAGGCTCTATACTAGCTGTGCAGCGCCTGCTTGGGATTTTCTGTCTCCCCCTCTCTCTGTCCCTTGCCGAATCGTGCTGTCTCTTTCTCTCTCAAAATAAATAAATACACTTTAAAAATTAAAAATAAAATTAGAGTGTAAATGTCATAAACCCTGGACATGTGTAAACCTTGTCAGTATTGAAAACAAAAGGTTGCCCTGAGTCTCTGAACATGAATTTCCCTCCTCTTAGAATGCTCTTGCCCCACATTTTAAAACACTGGGTTCTCTGGGGTCATTCATATTTCTGCCCAGATGTCCTCAGCAGGGGACATCTCTGGCCACCGTCACCCCCATTCCCTTTAAGGCACTCAACACCAGCTGGCCTCTTACTAGATCCATGGATATGAAGCCCTCGATCTGATGGACTTACTGTTGTACTTTGCCTCCTTCATTTATGTTCCAGATGCTGCTGGGAACATGCTTTGCATCTGGCCATTGTGACTCCTTCATCTCCTTCCAATTTTGGCTGCTAGAAAAAGGGTCTAGCATATGGTAGATGCTCGTTAAATATCCTTTATTGTTGAAAAGCTGAGTGGGGATGAAGGAGAGAAACAGATAACCTTTAGAGGGCACCATGCTAAATAGGTTGCATCATTTATAGCCATTTGTGTACAGAAGATTAAGAATTAGGAGGAGGGGCCCCCTGTACATATGGGGTGAAGGTTTAGTGCGTCTCCAGGATTGCTGACTGTAAAAAGCCCGGACGCTCCCTCAGCGCCCCACCCCCACTCCGACTCTCTAGTATCAAAGAGAATGTCTTGTCTGACCCCATCTGGTTCTGGGGCAGAGCATCACAGTTGTGAACCTCAGAGATCCTAGAACCAGACCACCGCATTCAAATCCCATTTCAGCCATATAGCAGCTGTGTGATGTTGAGAAGATTACCCAACCCCGCTCCTCCTTAGTTTGTTGATCTGTGAAATGGGGACTGTAGTAGAGCGTGTGTCAGGAAGTGTGAAGAGTAAGTAACATGTAATGTGCTTACCACAGTACTTGGAGCAGAATAAGGTCTACCTCTCGTTATTGTCAAAAGACTTGGATCTTGTGGTGGTTAATCTCTGCTGATTGAACCATGATGGGATCAGGGACTTCCAAATATTAGACAGACCTTATCATTTCCCCTAGCCAGGCAATAATCCCAAGATTTGCAAAAAAATGATAAGGCGTCGTTCAATGTGTCCTGTGACATCGGCTGTGCAGGGACTGCTGTGTGCCTGTTTTCTTTTTCCTCCTGAGCACATAGGGAGGGGCATGTGGCTGCGTTCTGGACCATGGGATGTGGACAGCAGGATGCACACTGCATGATGCTCCATGCTTCTTTCTGGCCCTCATGTTTGGCCACCTGCAGAATACCCACTGGAAAATTCTGGCACCCAAAGGGATGATAGAGCCTGGGTTTCAGAATGATCCCCGCCTCCCATATTGGGCTGCGGTCTGAGAAAGGACTACCTTTTCAAGCTGACCTAGCTGAGCAATGCACAGTTAGGCAAAGGAAGGAGTTGAAGTAAGGCAGCGGAAGGGGATTGGGGTCAGGAGGGTCAGCGTCGAACAAAGGAAGTTCAGACCAGAGACCAAAGAACCCAGGATAAAACCATTACAAGAGTTTAGTTCAGACAGCTGGGCTTGGACAATTGGAGGTGAAAAGGAGGGAGGTATGTTAAAGGGAAAACAGGAGTGCCTGGGTGGCTCAGTCCGTTAAGCGTCCAACTTCAGCTCAGGTCATGATCTCACGGTTCATGGGTTCCAGCCCCACGTCGGGCTCTGTGCTGACAGCTAGTTCAGAGCCTGAAGCCTGTTTAGGACTCTATGTCTCCTTCTCTCTCTGATCCTCCCCTGCTCATGCTGTCTCTCTTTCTCAGAAATAAATAAAAACATTAAAAAAAAAAGGGGGGGGGTGGTGGAAACCTAAGCCTCCAGCTGATGGAAGTCACTGATGCAAACCAGTTCCATTTTGGACCACATGGAGCACCCTTATCCAGAGAGCAGTGCGCCCTCTACCAGTAGATGGCTAGGCTGGGAAGACACCTAATCCAGGCAGCTGCACCAAGACTAACTCTGAAAGCCATGGAATCCTTCAGTAGGTAGGCATGACCTCTCCAGGGGACGTCTTCCTGTCCTAAAATTATGTTTCCCCATTTCTCCATCAGCGCCAGTCCCAAAAAGATGATTAATGAATCCAAGACCTAATATCTACTCCCACAAATATTTATCAACCACTTTCTGTGTGAGAGGTACGGCTCCAGGTACATCAAGGAAATGGAAAAAGTATAAGAAGTATTTCTGGAAATGTTTGTGAGTGTCACAGAGTAAGGGCAATATTTTGTATTTCTTATTCGGGAGGGGCCCTGTTGATCGTGCCCACGGCAGAAGTATGGGAGATTAGAACAGGCTGCTTTCACTGCTTTTCGAATAGGACCTACTCAGTCTTCCCAGATGAGCAGTTGGGAGGCGGTCCAAAATGATGGTTGGGCCATGTGCCCAGAGGAGAGGGGGTTGAGGTTCTGATCCATATCAGTGGCAGAAAGTAGTAAATAAACACAGGGCACAGGGTGATTTCTCAGTCCAAGCTTCGGAACTTGTCCCAATTTCTTTTTTTTTTTTAAATTTCTTTTTAATGTTTATTTTTGAGAGAGTGAGACACAGACAGTGAATTGGGGAGGGGCAGAGAAAGAGGGAGACACAGAATCAGAAGCAGGCTCCAGGCTCTGAGCTGTCAGCACAGAGCCCGTCGAAGGGCTCGAACCCACGATCAGCAAGATCATGACCTGAGCTGAAGTCGGACGCTTAACCGACTGAGCCACCCAGATGCCCTTGTCCCAATCTCTTTAGTACAGGTAACTATTCATGGACAAATTCAGGCTTCCCTTGGGATTTATTAATCTGCTGACGACATAAGTAATGGAATACCCCCCTCACCACCAGCATTTTGGCAAAAGTAAGATAATGATAGACAAAGCAAGATAATTAAAACACAGAAGTTGCACAATCAAGTTATAAAGCTGGTGTGAGACAAGTGATACCATCATGAACAACGTCAAGAAAACTGTAACAGCTTCCAAAAGGCCATCCCCAGCCACCCTGGGTCCTGATAGAGAAAAGGAGGGGACTTAGGGGTTTAGGCTCCCGGGGACTTTGTGGGTGGGGCTCCATGTCCCAGGGGATGTGGTTATTGCGCATACAGTTACCCTCCCTTGTAGCAGGCTGGGCATCTAGAGGTTTACAGGCATTCCAGAGTAGGCAGGGTCAGGGCTGCCTGGGGGCCCAGTCGGTTAAGCATCCAACTCTTGATTTCAGCTCAGGTCAAGATCTCAGCGTTCGTGAGTTTGAGCCCCGCACACCGGGCTCTGTGCTGAGAGCTCAGAGCCTGCTTGGGATCCTCTGCCCCCTTCTCTCTCTGCTGTTTGCCCCCTCTCTCTCTCTCAAAAATAAACAAACATTTAAAATAAAGGAAAGCACAGGCCTAAAATGGGGTCACTTCTGAGAGGACAAGTCCCCAAACGGGCTGAATGCCTGACCTGAGGGAGGTTGCAACCTTCCCCAGAAGCATCTTCACGGGTCTGTAGGGAATTTTCTGGTCCGCACCCATGAAGTCATCTGTCACGTGGGCTCTCCCCATCCCCTAAAGAAAGATGAGGCGATCCACCTACTAAGATGTCCTGCCCTTCCCCTTCAATCTGTGCCAGAAACAATCCTTTCTTGTCTTTTGCTGGTACCTCCTTGCCCCACCCCCCCTTCCTAGAAAAATCTTCCATTCGGGACAAAATCTTTGGAGCTGCCTTCTATTTGCAAGATGATTCCTGACTCATGAATCTTTTAAGAAAGCCAGTTAGATCTTCAAATGTACTCAGTGGAATCTTTGTGCTTTAAACATAAGGGGAATAAAAGAGAGAACCAGTGTAAAGTGGATAAAAATGCTTACAACTAGTAGAGGATCATTTAAATAGTGATAAAACAAGGCATAGAACAAAGTGGGCAATTAATTTTACGAGGAAGTGGGGCTCTGCAGAGCTCTGCACTTGAGTAGGAAATTGGTGTCTGAGCTTCCTGACAACCAAAGGAAAAAGCAAAACACATCGAATTAAGTATATCATGTGATTACACATGTATACATGTATATATAATTTTTTTTCAGATAAAATGTTTTTCCAGCCTCAAACCCCGAAAAGAATTTATCTCAATAATCCTTTCAAATAGCTTGAGTTCAGAGACTGGAAAAGTCATTAACGTTCAGAATTGTAGGCAAAGAATTTACGGATGAGGTGGGACAGAGAGCGGTGACACCCTTGGAGGGCAGGTGGGGACTTTTTGCAGTGTTGACCCAGCTCCCACCAGCCTCTCTCTGCCTCAGTGACCTCCCGTGATTTCCGTCCCTTCCTGATGCACAGGCTGTTAAACCCTATTGTGCTGCTTTGACATCTGGAACAAATCCTTTTGTCATACACCATCAGACTTTAAACAAATAAGAGCTAATGAGTTATCCAGGCGCCATGATTTTGCCTCCACCAATAATTACTTTGTGCAGTCAAGGGTAGTAAGAAGGTAACCTGGCAGGAAGCTCTCTCGTCTCTCACCTCACGTTAGAATCCATTTGCTTTGACAAATGTCTGACTTGTCTGATGTTTACAATGTAACATATTCATTTTGCCAGGTCTGCCCTATATATCATCCTGTCCAGAAGCTCTAACCATGATGGCATGGGAAGGGCATTTGTTTTTATTTTTGTTTGTTTGTTTGTTTGTTTTACAAATAGTTTATTGTCAAATTAGTTTCCACATAACACCCAGTGCTCATCCCCACAAGTGCCCTCCTCCATGCCCATCCCCCCTCCCCCCTACATCCATCAGTTCTCAGTTTTTGTCAGCATTCAAGAGTCTCTCATGGTTTGCCTCTCTCCCTTTCCCCCACCATTTCCCCCCTTCTTCTCCCGATTGGTCCTCCGTTAAGTTCCTCCTAGTCCTCCTATACGTGCACACATATGATATTTGTCCTTCTCTGCCTGACTTATTTCGCTCAGCATAACACCCTCAAGGTCCATCCATGTTGCTACACATGGCCAGATTTCATTGTTTCTCATTGCCATGTAGTATTCCATGGTATAGATAAACCACATCTTCTTGATCCATTCATCTGTTGATGGACACTTAGGCTCTTTCCATGTTTTGGCTATTGTTGAGAATGCTGCTATGAACATTGGGGTACATGTGCTCCTATGCCTCAGCATTTCTGTATCCCTTGGGTAAATTCCTAGCAGTGCTATTGCTGGGTCATAAGGGAGTTCTATTGTTAGTTTCCTGAGGAACCTCCACACTGTTTTCCAGAGGGGGAAGGGCATTTGTTTTGAGGCCAAGCCCAGGCGCGTTTCAATCCCTAGGCTCTCCATCACTATCTGAGTAAAGAGGGACAAGCCAGGGTCCCTCTTTGGGCCTCAGTTTCCTCCCCTGTACACTGGAGGAAATAACGTGTATCCCATAGGGTGGGATTATACAAGACCCTAACACCATGTTCGAGACATAGTAGGGAAGCCATTAAACATTCGTTCCCATCCCCTCCACAAACCACTTTCAATTAGTGTGCCCTTTGAGGACACGGTCAATCTTTTTTTTAAAACGAGGACATACCTAGGTAAGTGCACCTTGAGGACGTTACTTTTGGTTTAAAGCCAAATAAGAAGGGTGAGCTTCTTTCCTCTGCGTGATGCCTCTCTAAAGTCTTCTGCCCCTAGGGCACATCAGGAGGAGGTATTGGAAGCCTGGCATAAAGGAAAATTGAGACGATGGAGAAAGGACAATTGGAGATAAGAGAGTATGCACACTGCCACCCAGGCTGGCTCCCTGGGGGACATTAGGCCAATAGATGGTAGCAGAGTGTCCAGTCCCTAGGGATAAAGAGCATGGGAAGGGTAAGACCATGGCTCCAGGAATTCCTGGAGATGACTCCTACCCCATCCAGCCAAGCAGGCCTACCTCCAGTGGCAACAGCCACAGCTTCTGGAAGCTATCGGTACCCACATGAGAGGAAGTAAACCAAGGACAAAGCGCCTGGTTTGGATGGGATGCCAGAACAGTTCCTTTCCTTAAAAGCAAATCTGGGACAGCGATCTGGAGGGTACTCAGCACTGAGTGGAGGATGCAGAGGAGTCAGAGGTGACTGGGCTCGTGGGTGTCAGCAGGACATCCAGCCAGCAAGAGAGACACGTGGCATCTGTGGCCAGTGCATGAACTGCCCAGACCAACTGCCATGGCCAATGGCTCCAGGGCTTTTTTTTTTTTTTTTTAACTTTTTTTAACCGGGGCACCTGGGTGCTCAGTTGGTTAAGCATCTGACTTCAGCTTATGGTTTGTGGGTTCAAGCCCCACACTGGGCTCTGTGCTGACAGCTCAGAGCCTGAAGCCTGCTTCGGACTCTGTGTCTCCCTCTCTCTCTGCACCTCCCTGCCATATGCTCTGTCTCTCTTTCAAAAATAACTAAATATTTTTTTAAAATCCCTTTTTTTAAATAAATTTATTAAATGTACATTTTATATGAGAAACTACATAAAACAAATCTTCAGTAAAACCTTGGATTGTAAGTAACTTGTTCTGCAAGTGTTCCATTTGGCAAGATGAGCAAATATTTCAGGTACGTTTTAATTTGATAAAAGACCAGTGTCTAGAAATACAAGTAGTATGTGGCGCCAAATGTCACTTGATCACAACTGAGCCAATGGCTCTTGAAATTCACTGTGATATACAAGTGCTTTGGATTACAAGCATGTCTCCAGAACAAATTATGCTCGCAAACCAAGGTTTTACTGTATAAAAGAGTGACTTGCCAAAATGCAGAACCCTCAAAAGCACAATCGAAAAGCCAGCACTCCAGAAACTTCTCTTATACCTTTGTGTAGCTACTACCATGTCGTTTCTCCAGGAAAGTAACCCATATATTACTTAGGATGTCTAATACCCTAATAACTTTCTTGTTTTTCCTTATAGTCTTACTACTTAAGCATGCATCCTTAAACATAATGGACCAGTTTGACTCTTTCTTGAAGTTTATATAGTCATACCTGCATTTTTTTGTATCTGCTTTATTTTGTCTAACATGATGTATGTAAGATTCATTCATGTAGTGACAGATCATTTATTTCAATGCTGTGTGGAATTCCATTGTATGAATAGTCTGTGATGGTCTTATTCTTTCTAATTCTTTTTTTAAAAGTTGTTAATCTTTATTTATTTTTGAGAGAGAGACAGAGCGTGAGCGGGGAATGGGCAGAGAAAGAGGGAGACACAATCTGAAGCAAGCTCCAGGCTCTAAGCTGTCAGCACAAAGCCCGACATGAGGTTCGAACTCATGAACTGTGAGATCATGACCTGAACCGAAGTCAGGTGCTTAACGAACTGAGCCACCCAGGCGCCCTGGGTTTCTTCATTTTAATGTTGATAAACATTTGGGTTGTTTACAGTGTGGGCTTATAAACCCAAATGCAGCTATGAACATTCTTATGTACATCTGTTGGTGCAGGTGAACACATCTCTACTGAGCATGCACATTAGCACACACACGTGTGTGTACGAATGTGTATGTGTGCTTTTGTTACCTGGGAGTGGAACTGCTAGTTCCTAGGGTGTGAATATATTCATGATCAGTAGGTAATGCCCAACCCTTTTCCAAAACTGTAGAATGGTAGTACCATGGAATAACTGGACGCCTCGATTCTTCCAGACTGTTCTTCGGAAAATGTCTCCAGGCTCTTTCAAATCTTCAGGAGAAACAGTTTCCTGACCTGATGCATACCATGCTATTTATTTTAGCAGCCCTAACAAAGTGTTGGATTCAAACATACATTCTATATACACTGATGTATATGTACCAAATAAGATAAGCCCATGGAGTAAATGCTGTTATTACACCAGATAATAATACATATTATTAGATTCATACTATGTAATATATGTTATCATTCCAAATATATATACACCAAATAATACAATCACTGGTTATCTGTGTGTGTGTGTGTGTGTGTGTGTGTGTGTGTGTGTATGGCATGCGTATGCACACACGCACATAATGTAGTGTGTTATTGTCAGGCTAGGTTTCTCTCATATTAATATTATGTAAAAAGGCAATGGAGTCCCATGGAATACTACAAAATACCCCTCCCCCAGTTTCCATCCCTAACCCATGTTAGGAAACAAAGGAAATGTAGGAAACAAAGGTTGTTCCCTACACCAAACCCAAGCAAGGCCTCTTTGGTTTCTGTCAAGTTTTGCCTGTACAGCAGGTGGAGATGTGTCCAACCACCCAGGCCAAACACTTGGGGTCATCCCACTACCAGACTTGCTCTCGGCCCAAGACAAGCGTGCCTGTGTCTGGGGTCAGTCCGGATGCGGAGGTAGATTTTCCAGGCAGCCTCACAAAGCACCAGGGCAGCAGAAACAAAAGGTAAACTCCAGGGAGTGCCTGGGGGGCTTCATCGATTGAGCGTCTGACTTCGGCTCAGGTCATGATCTCACCGTTTGTGGGTTGGAGCCCCGCGTCGGGCTCTGTGCTGACAGCTCAGAGCCTGGAGCCTGTTTCACATTCTGTGTCTCCCTCTCTCACTGACCCTTTCCTGCTCGTTCTCTCTCTTTCTCTCTCTTTCTCAGAAATAAATAAAACATTTTTAAAAATTAAAAAAAAAGGTAAGCTCCATAATAAACACATAGGAAGAAAATATAAGTGAAGCTTTGCAAGAAATCTGCATCATGATAATCGAGGATAAAAGATATGAGGAGAGGAGGGAACCTTTTCTCGTGGAGTTATTTATTGAAAACATTTATTTTGTCAAGTGGAAAAACTGGAAATAAATAACCGTTATTTTTCCTCAATTATGATCTAATGGATACTTATTAGGCAATGGCAAAAAATAAGCAGAAAATAACTAAAATGAAAACATCATATTAGGAATACATTGGCCACAACCATTTAGGCTATGGACCTTTCCCAAGAGAAATGAGTGCTTACAAATAAACATTATATTTCCAATTGAATTTCAGGAGATTCTGAGACTCTCAGGAACTTCTGCTTGGAATATAAAATGGTTGAACCACTTTGGAAGGCAGTGTGGCAGTTTCTCTTTTAAAAATGTTTATGTAATTATTTTGAAAGACAGAGAGAGAGAGCATGGGAGGAGCAGAAAGAGAGAAGGAGAGAGAGAATCCCAAGCAGGCTCTCTACACTGTCAGCACACAGCCCACTGCGGGGCTTGAACTCACGAACTGTGAGATCATGACCTGACCCAAACTCAAGAGTTGGACACTTAAGCAACTGGGCCACCCAGGTGCCCTTGCAGTATGGCAGTTTCTTTAAAAAGTGAGAGTACATTGCCATGTAGTATTCTGGCCATGTGTAGCAACATAGATGAAACTTGAGGGTGTTATGCTGAGCTAAATAAGTCAGGCAGAGAACGACAGATACCATATGTTTGCACATATAGGAGGATTAGGAGGAACTTAACGGAGGACCATGGGGGGAGAAGAAGGGGAAAATAGTTGGGGAGAAGGAGGGAGGCAAACCATGAGAGACTCTTGAATGCCGAGAACAAACTGAGGGCAGATGGGGTAGGGGGAGGGTAAGGGGGGGGATGGGCATGGAGGAGGGCACTTGTGGGGATGAGCACTGGGTGTTATATGGAAACCAACTTGACAATAAACTATTTAAAAAATTTTTTAATTAAAAAAAAATAAAATAAGAACCAAAGTTGTCCAATCTGTGATACCATAGGTATTTCATATACATATGCCAGCTCGTATCCTACTGGCTTCCTAAAAAGATTTGTATTGGGTATCATTGTTTCATTTTTAAATATAATATGAAAATCAAAATAAGTATCCATATGTGCAATGTGATTTCATAAAAGTTCTCTTTCTAAAAAAAAAAAAAAATAGTGAGAGTACACACGCGATATGACCCATGGAAATTTACCCCAGGGCAGTAAAACCATATGACTATGGGATGCAAATGTATGCAAATGTTCATAACAACTCGATTTACAGTAGCCCTAACCTTGAATCACTCCAAGCATCCAACAACAGATGAACGGTTTATCCTTGTAATGGAATAGTACTTCGCAATTCAAGGGAATGAACCATCGGTACCTCTGGCAAATTCAAGAATCTCAGACTAATTATGCTGAGGGAATGGTGCTGTACACTTTCATTTATTTAACGTTCTAAAAAATCCAAATGAATCCATAGTGACAGAAACATCAGTGGCTGCCTGGCAAGGGTCAGGACCTTGGGAATGAGGAATTACAGACAGGCGCGGGACAACTGAGCGGTGATGGAGATATTCACTGTCCTGATCGTGGGGATGGTTTCATGGGCGCATACACGTGTCAAACATCATCAAATTGTACCCTTAAACGTGTGCAGTTCATTATATGCCAATTATTCCTCAGTGTAGCTGTTAAAAACATGATAAATCACAATACCGACCACTGTGGAATAAAGTCTGCATAATCCTCCACTTTCAATAGTGGGGCACATATTTATCACCTGTATGGAAAACGATTTTGCAAGATGCGTCATAAATTGTTACTATTATTGGTATTACAATACAGATGGAATGTAAGAGAATCAGCCCAAATAGGCAATGAAGAGGCAGTTTGTGACAGGTGGTGTTACTCCCTGATTTGTCTTTTAGGGAACCACATGCTTGGAGATGTTAGAGATCCACCTATCAGAGAGCATCCGGCTCTGTGAGTGCAACATCTAGCATCAACCATTTGGCTAATGTTCATCCACAACCACCAGATGTGTGTGTTGCGTTTGACCCTTTGTTACCTGTGTTTGAAACAGAACGAACTTCGTTAATTACTCCTTTAGGGACGGTTAATGCGTTCTAAGTGTTTACTAAGTCCAGGAAAGTGATTGTCTGTCTCTGGTTAATACTTTGATACTCAAGGTTAATTATTATTTTCTGATAATATTTGTAATTCATCAGCATCCTTTAATAAAGCTGGTGACCATTGGCTAGCTCAGTGGATAAACCATTAATGTGAGAGCTAGTATTAAACAGGGGCAATCTACTAATTTTTTGGTCAAAGACACCATGAGCAGACCCTGAAAAATAAAAATGCTTACTTTGAGTACCTTCTTTTTAACGAAACGATGTAATAAATGTATTTTCAACAGCCTGGAGCTTACGATTTCAACAAGATGGAATAATTGTGAGGAAGATGGGTCAAAGGAGGGGGAGCAGTGAAGACAGAGAATGGATGGGGGCATAGGGTTACTGGTTCCTCACTGAATGGGAGGAATTAGACACAGAAATTTATAGTAAGAGAAAGAAGAAAGAGAACACAAACATTTCTGGCACTTCACAGACCTTCTCGGAACCGTACATTTTAATAAGTTATTTTTAAAACATGATGTGCTCCTGATTACAGAAGGGAGACGAGAACATTCACACTTCACATTGGGTCTAGGCTGGCTCTCTGCTGATTGAATTCTACAGAAGTCAATAGAGATGCATTTCAAAGTCTGGAGCTATTTCCGGGAGTCCTTCCAAAAACAAGCAGAAAACAGGTGCATCCCTTGAAGAGGGTTAAAAGGGGGCAGAGCAAAGCTCCAGACAGTAAACCAAATCCAGGTATGAATTTCTGACATCATAACTCAAAGCAACGTGTGTAATTAATAAAGACTGAAAATTACTAAGCTGCTAAGAACAGCAGAATTATGAAGGTTCTGACAACACCATTCCACGTGGCCCCTCCCTGCCTCGATTTAAGCAGTCAGTTATGAAACACCAACAGTGATCACAGCGTGATATAAGGAAGCAAAGTGTGGGAAGAGAGAGGGGAAAGTATTTGACAGTCATTGTTCATCTTGTCACTGTCCTGTTGAAAAAAAAAAAAGCTATTGGCCTTGTATTGCTTAAAACACAAAGACTAAATGCCTTAGCAGGTATTGAAATTTGTTCGTATTCTGTCCCCAGTTTCACCCATTTCTCAACATATACCCACCCTCACTATCTGGTCAATGGGTTTGATGTGTCAGGACATGCATGTACATATCTGTTTACCTAATACCAAATATCAGGTCGCAATACCAAACATTAGGTTCACTAATGCTGGTTGCTATGACAAACACAAAAGCAAATCAAAACCAAGAAAACTCAATGACCCACCAATATCTCAGTGACTCCATGTAAAAGCTCACCGGAGCACTTAGTGTTCATTCACTCAAAGTCCAGTGAGGAAATTCCTAGATGGTGGTTCACCGGCCAAGTACCTTCTAAGTAGTGACTCTGACTCATGTCCCTTCCATTTGGATTGCCCACGGTCTCATACAGCTTCCTTGTAACCTTCTGCTCTCTGGGCTTATGGCCAAGAGAGAGCAAGTGGACCCTCTTGCAGAAGATTTTAGGGGCCAGGCTTGGAACTCTCCACTGGTCAAAAGTAGCCACATGACCCTACCTAGACAGGGGAGGGGAAGGGGCAGGGAGTATATCAGTTATGTGTTGCTGCATAGCAAACCACCCCAGAGCTTAGCTCGCAGTTCTGTGACTTGGCAATTTACTCTGGACTTTGCTGGGCTGACTCATACATCCTTTGGTCAGATTCTTCTTCGGCTGGTTGACTAGCTGTTGGGTAGAACAACAAAGATGATTGGCAATGAATCTCTCATCATCTACCAGGCTTATTCCGTGGTGGTTCAGATTTCTCAGATCTGTAAGAGAGCAAACAAATCACAGTGTGCAGATGCTTTTTGATTTCCCTGCTGTTTTGCATTTGCTACTGGCTCATTGGCCAAAGCAACTGGAGGGGTTGAGAGCTTTGGGGGAAGGGTGAATATATTTAATATGTGGGAATTGACTCTTTGGAGGGTAGACTGTGATAGGCAGAATGATGAGCCCCCTAAAGTTGTCCACATCTTAATTTCTGAAATGTGTTAAAAAGGTATGCTACATGGCAAGGGGGATTTAGGGGTGTTAATCAGCTGGCCTTAAAGTAAGGAGGTGATCGCGGAGTGTCCAGGTGGGCCCACTGTAGCCCACATGTGGGTCTTTAAATGGGAAAGAGAGAGACAGGAGAGTTAGAAATGGAGGGAGGGGCACCTGGGTGGCTCAGTCGGTTAAGTGTCCAGCTTCGGCTCAGGTCATGATCTCATGGTTCGTGGGTTCAGGCCCCGCGTCGGGCTCTGTGCTGACAGCCAGCTCAGAGCCTGGAGCCTGTTTCAGATTCTCTGTCTCTCTCTCTCTCTCTGACCCTCCCCTGCTCACGCTGTCTCTCTCTCTCTCTCTCTCTCTCTCAGCAATAAATAAAACATTAAAANCTCCCCTGCTCACGCTGTCTCTCTCTCTCTCTCTCTCTCTCTCAGCAATAAATAAAACATTAAAAATGTTAAAAAAAAAAAAAAAAAAAAGAAATGGAGGAATAACATCATGCAAAAGACCTAACCAGCCACTGATGCTTCTACAGTTGGAAAGGGACATGAGCCAAGGGATCTAGACAAGCATCTAGACACTGGAAAAGTCAAGAAAACAGATTATCCCCTAGAGCCTCCAGAAAGGAAGACAGCTCTGCCAACAATTTGACCTCAGCCCACTGAAACCCGTTTTGGACTTCTGGCCTCCAGAACTACAAGGGAATAAATTTATGTCGCTTTATGCCACTTGTGGCGATTTGTTATAGAAGTAACAAGAAACCAATAGAGCAAGGCTCTCAGGAGAGCCCAGAGTCAGCATGGGACACCACAGACACCAAAGGGCAGGGAGCAAGCAAGATGTGAACAAATAGGGCTGTTCTTGCGATCAATCTGCCATAGGCAGGTAGAAAATACAGCATTCCTGAGTGTCCCAGAAGAACGTAACATGGTTTGGTAAAAAAAAAAAAAAAAAAAATTAGTTTTGTCTCTGCAATGTGTGTTTTAATAACAACCAGAGGACTTGGAAAGGCAGTTACTTTTGTGGACTGGTGCCTATCTGACTGCCAATAAATACTTTTCAAAATGTCCTGGTTGTACTCTGAGCCGTGCTTTCCCGCCCTTCCATTCCTCTCCACCATCCCGCCCTCTCCCACCTACCCGACGGCTCCTCTGAGCCTCCCAAACACTTTCTCCCCTCCCCTTTGTCCTCCCACTGTCTAAACAACTTTCAATCTTAGCACTAAGAAGTGTTTGTGTCAACAACACAAAATGATGGAGGCCAAGGTAGACATGTTTCCAAAGAACGTATACAAATGGCCAACAGGCACATGAAAAGATACTCATCACCCACTCATCATCATCAGGGAAATGCAAATCAAAACCACAGGGAGATACCACTTCACATTTAAGGATGGCTATTATCAAAAAGATAAGAGATAGTAAATGTGGAGAAGGATGTGCAGAAAGGGTTGCTGGGAATGTATTTCCCTATTCAATGCAGCACAATTCACAATAGCCAAGATTTAGAAACAACTGAAGGGCCTATCTGCAGAATAACGGATTGAAGAAAATGTGGCATATGTATATATAATGGAGTATTATCCAGCCTTAGAAAAAGAAGAAAATCCTGCCATTTATGACAACATGGGTGAAGCTGGAGAACGTTATGCCGAGTGAGATAAGCCAGACAAAGACTAGTAGTGCATGGTATCATCTATATGTGGAATCCCTATCTCCCTCCCCCCAAAAGTTGAATAAGAGCCAGAGGGTGGGAGAAGTGGGAAGAGGTTGATAAATAGATATACACTTTCAGTTATAAGATAAATAAGTCCTGAGGGTTGAATGCAGAGCATGACACTGTATTGAATCACAACACATCTGAGTGGCTCAGTCTGTTAAGCGTCTGACTCTTGGTTTCCACTCACGTCATGATCTCACGGTTTTGTGGGTTTGAGCCCCGCGTCGGCTCTGCACTGACAGTGTGGAGCCTGCTTGAGATTTTCTCTCTCCTTCTCTCTGTCCCTCCCCTGCTCACACTGTGTCTCTCTCCATTTTTTTTCTTTTTTTTTTTCTTTTAAATGTTTTATTTATTTCTAGGAGAGAGAGAGTGTGAGCAGGGGAGGGTCAGAGAGAGAGGGAGTCACAGACTGAAACAGGCTCCAGGCTCTGAGCTGGCAGTCAGCCCAGAGCCCGACGCGGGGCTCGAACCCACGAACCGCGAGATCATGACCTAAGCAAAGGTCGGACGCTTAACCGACTAAGCCACCCAGGCGCCCCCACTGTGTCTCTCTCCAAATAAATAAATGAACTTAAAATATTATAATACTGTATTGAATAATTGAAAATTGCTAAGAGAGTAGATCTTAAGTTTCTCACCAAAAAAAAAAGATGATGTGAGGTGATGGCTGCTAATTAACATGACCATGGGAATCCTACATTGTACATGTATATCC
This sequence comes from Hyaena hyaena, assembly GCF_003009895.1. Classification (NCBI taxonomy): domain Eukaryota; kingdom Metazoa; phylum Chordata; class Mammalia; order Carnivora; family Hyaenidae; genus Hyaena; species Hyaena hyaena. Next base: position 130,787 of record NW_024081145.1, on the reverse strand, counting down.
AGTCATCACATGGTATGCTAAAATATGTTACCATTTTATTTGTCAGTAGAACTGGTAGAAAGTATGCTTAGCAAAAGAATGGAAATCTTTAGCCTTGAGAAGCTTACAGTCTAAGAAATAAACGTAAGCACAACGCAGGTCTGGAATCTGTCCACGGCTGCCTTCCAAGCAGCCCCTACCTTAGATGAATCCATCAACCACATCCTGGCTTCATACAAACTACCCACTTGCCCTGCTCTTGTTGCCCTCAATGAATTCTCCACACTGAGGCCAACGTCATGTTTCAGAAACCACTTTATTGAGATCGAACTCGCATACTATGCAACTCATTTATTTTAAGGTTTTTAGTAGCTTCATGGAGTTGTGCGTCCATTGCAATCCTCCATTGTAGGACATTTTTCCATTCCCCCAAAATGAAACCCCATACCATTCAGTCATTTCCAATTTCCCCCACCCTTGAAGAAAAAAACACATCTTCTGACATAATGTTCCTGCCTAAACCCTTCTGGTGATTTCCCAGAATCCCACCGCATTTATGATAAAGCTACATGTCCTTAAGCTGATGAATCAAAATTTACTTGTCCGTCCGCATCTTGAGCTCAATCTTCTTGCTCATCACCCTCTGGGAGCAATGGTCTCCTTTCAGATCCCAACCTGCCATCCTCTGCTTGTGCTCTGGGCCTTTGGATGTGCTGTGTCCTCTACATGGGCAACCTTAGTACATGTAACCTCAGTGAAACTTCTTTTCCCTGACTTACTTACTGTCTCATTCAGCCCACAGGGCATATGATGCTGCAGAGGACCAGGCGGCCTTGTTCAGTTTGGACCAGGGGCCCCATGTCCTAATATGGTGTTTGCTTGGGATAGGGGGAGTCGTATTTATCATAATGGCTGCACCATGCACTCCCAGTGCCTCGTGGTCCTGAGTCCTCCATGGTCAAGGTGCTTTATTCTTGGGTGCTTTCCCATCTTTGGAAAGCAAATGCTTCTTACCGTCGAAAAATTTTGGTATTTTGGGTCTCCTTTCAATTTTCCTTCCTAATGCCTCCAATTCCTGTTTGTGTGTGTATGTGTGGGTCTTTGTGTGAGTTGGCTGGTTTCTATTTGCAAGTTCATTTATATAGGCACTTACAATATAGCTTTTCCTCCCTTATTAAATCTGTTGTTTTCCCACTGGGAATGTTCATCTTCAAAACATTGTTGTCATCTCTTGACATCTGCTCTCTCCTCTCCTCTTCTAGATGGCCGTGTGGGTTTATAACCCTCAAAATATGTCTTTATGGACTTTCCTTAGCTGGGATGTGGAAGACACAGAGATAAATGTGTAACTTCAATCCATTTTGGTTGGGTTGAAGGTATAAATGTAAAATTTTCAACCTCAAATCAATGGAAGGGGTACCTAGCCACTGTGTCTATGACTGTGTAGACCATCCATTTCCAAGTGCATTTCCAAGTGCATCATGCACATACAATGGTAGAGCCCCAGAGGAAGGCGAATCAGAGCTGAGCTTTCAGGTGTAGGAGGCCAGTGTGCCTTCTAAGACCGGACAGCTGAACCTGAGTGTTTGAAATGCTGCCTCATCTGCATGTCTGAAAGCATCAGGGTCAGTGTTAAGAGGCACAAGACTGACCCTGGATGCATTACTCCCACATCACTGAGTTTAGTCTCTATCTGTAAAATGGGAGTGGAGCTATAGAGAATGACTGGCTTCTCCCCTAATGCTGAAACTTCTTTGTGATTCTGTGAGGTCTGCAGATGCCGCACTGAGCCACTCACCCAGCCCTGACTGCCATCTGCGGGGTGCAGGGGTTCTCAGCAAGAGAGTGAACAGTGATTGGTAACACTCTGCATCTGTGATGGAGTTTCTGCTGGTTATGAGGAAAATGGAAAAATATAGCCATTATGATATACCTGTTGTTGAAGCCTTGCTTAATGTTTTTGGTCGCAATGACTGTCCTTTGTTCTGAGATGAGGTCTTTCCCATATTGTTCTTGTTGTTATAAAATCATTTATTTTGAAAATAAAGGGGAAACAATAAAGGTGAAATGAAAGAGGGGCGCCTGGGTAGCTCAGTCAGTTAAGTGTCCAACTTCGGCTCAGGTCATGATCTCATGGTTGATGGGTTCGAGCCCCACATCGGGCTCTGTGCTGATAGCTAGCTCAGAACCTGGAGCCTGCTTCAGATTCTGTGTCTCCCTCTCTCTCTGACCTCCCCTGCTCACTCTCTCTCTCTCTCTCTCTCTCAGAAATAAATAAAACATTTTTAAAAGGTGAAATGAAAGAATGCCAGCTTTAGTTTGCCAAGATGGGTGGTCGAGCTTCCCTCCAAGATGCTGGCAGCAGGGGGAGGAAGAGGCCAAGGTCACAGTCAAGGTGGAAGGTGAGGAGCGCAGTCAGGATCATCTCCTGGACACCTGCAGAGACCATCCAGACCTCAGACGGCTCCTCCCAGCACCTGAGCTGATGGAATTGTAGCCAAGGAGAAAACTAGATTTCAATGCAGAGCAAAATGGGGCTTTTCAGCTGTCTGATCACCAAAGGGCTTAGGACTCAGAGATTCAGATACAGTGTCAGTGATGGGTGGCTGTCTTCCTAAGATAGTTTCACACACCCGCCACATGCACAGCCAAGGGGGTGGGGAATGCCACCTCTCCGTCTGGATTGTTCAGTCCCATGTCTTGTTTGGCTGGATGTAGAAGACCAGGTGTAGAGGAAACTTCTCGGATATGTGTGAGAGATGGAGAGTGACTGAAGTCAGCTGAACGCAGTTGGGATGGGGCGGGAAGAGCCCGGTGCTGCCGAATGGGCCATCTGTTTCGAAGGCGAAGGTTGTGGTAAAGGCGCTCAATGATCACCTGGTCCACGCCCAGTCACCTGTGACTAGAAAGGTCACAGTCCTTTCTGGAGGCCAGAATGAGGCAGCATGCTCTTGGAAGGAGGTGAAGATGGACTGGGCCATCACCACCGACCTATAGGCAGCATAAAAGGACATTGGGGGTGGATGTTTCCTGAGGACCCCGCAGCGTCCCCGCGCCCCGCCCCCCCCATGGCTTTGAACATGGGTATAGTTCAACCAGGCTCACTGCTAGTGATGAGTCAAAACTGACAAACCACGCAGAAATCAGCCACTAACAGTCTGCAGGGCATACTGTGTGTGACATCCCCCCGCCCCCCACCACCAAGGACAGGACTACTTTCTCGTCTCCCTTGCTTCCTTGAAGAGATTCCCTGGATGGTCTGTGATGCTGATTTGGATGGTGATTATGACAATAGGAGGCATGTATAGAGTGTTAGCTTAACACCAGACTTCTCACATCACTGCCCCCGAGAGGGCGTGTTATTGTCACTCTATCCTTCCAACCTGATTTAATTTAAACATGTTTATGGTTTACTCTGTGTCGAGCGTGGCGATTTTTTCCCCTCCAAAATATATATGAAACCCATTTCCTGCTTGTCCTCTGTTTCCCCTGCCCTGGTCCAGCCCTAACCTCCTCTCTCTAACATCAGGACAAGGGTAAGGACCTACTAACGTGCAGGGTCGCCCCGCCTCTGTTCTTCCCTCTTCAAATCAGCCTCCAGCCCGAAGTGTCTTCCAAAATGTCTGTTGTCAGCAATGTACCCACTAGTCAAAGTCTTGGTAGTGACCCCCCATCACCAACCAGACAGGGTTCTGCTCATTTTCCTGGGCTCACAAATGTTCTATGAGGTGAGTCCTACCCAGGGCCTGAGCCCCCTTAGCTCCACCTACCACCTGCATACATTTTGCCATTTCCCTTCCAACCGAAGTGACCTTTCCCCTTTTCCTTCTGGTCACCCCCTTCCCACCTGGCTCCCCCTTCCTCCCTCACCCCCAAAGGTTGTCTGATGCACACACTTCTTGGAGGACTCACTGCCATGTTTTAGAATCATTGGTTGGTGCATCCCTGCTAGACTCTGACCTGCTAAAGGCAGGTCTCTATCTTAATTATCCGTGGATCACTATCTTTAGAAAGTAGCTAAACACACTTTATAAAAGCCTCTTAGAATATGTGTTATGTGACCGATGCTTGTAGGCCCCTTACAAACACTTCTATAGTCTCTGTGAAAGATGTGTGGCTGAAATACATGAGCTGTTTTTACGCATGCACCTGCAATCCAGAGTGATCTTTTAAAAACATGAACCAGATCACACCTCTTTATCCCTCACCTTTTTTCCTGCTCACTCACCATGCCTGGGCCACACCTGGGGCATCCTCTGTGTCCCGGAAGAAATACACCAAGCTCTTCTCTACCTCAGTGTGCATTCCACGTGTTATTCCCTTGGCCTAGAACTTTCTGGCCTCAGAGCTTCACCTGGCAGATTCTTTCTCACGTAGGTGACAGCTCATTTGTCACATTCAAGAGAGACCTTCTCCTGTCTGACACCGCCTCTCCCTTCCACCCTTGAATCGGGAGCCCTTACCACATCAGCCCTTTCTGTTTTTATTGTAGCATTTGTCTTACCTTGGAGTCAGCTTGTCCCTTTGTGTGAGCTCTGCAGAGCTGCCTCCTTCTGGAAGGGGAAATAGTACGGGCACGGGGACTGTTCTGTCTTCTTCTCCATCCCCTGAGCTCAGTGTATGTCTTGGCACACAGATTTAGTGAGTGTGCTGAGCCTCTAATTTATTCCTCCTTACAATCCCAGGAGCTAATACTATCATGATCCCCATTTTACAGATGAGGTAAGGGGGAGGGGGACGCCAAGGGGTTCATACAGTAGACTGTGCAGTATTCAGCTGAGAAACCTGTTTGATTTTACAGCCAGCATGCTTTGACTACTACACTAGTCCAAGCCTTACACATCTGAGACCGCCTTCCCGCCTGGTCCAAGACGCTCGATGTCCCAGCTCTCTCCCCACCCATTCTTGAGGAGGAAGAGGGACTTCTATTTCTCTTTTCCACCTCTCATGCTTCCTCTTTCTTCTGAGGCTCAGCCTTGCTGCACACGCTCAAGGCTATCTTGGTCTTTCCACAGTTTGGTCAGACTCTAGTTTCCCTGTGCCTGGACCAGTGTGTCTGCTTCCAGCACTCCCATTTCATAATGACTTGTGTTTACCAATGCCCGCCCTACTCCTTTGAAATGAAGTGTGCATGAGAAAAAGGAGGGGACATTCTGGAGGTGAAGCGTTGGCATGCATTTAGGGAAATCAAGATGGCAGGTATATTGGCAAACAACTCCCTTCTTGCCCAGAATGGCTTAAGGTCACAATATCAATCCCAAAGTTGGTCTCCATATCCCAGACTCTGATTTTGTGTTCTTCTAGAGATGGCACCAGGTTTGACAATTATTTTTAACCTCCAGCTTTCTTTTTTTAAATGTTTATTTATTTATTTATTTTAAGAGAGAGAGAGAGCACGAACGCGCGCGCGCGCGCGCACACACACACACACACACACACACACACGCCAGCAGGGGGGAGGGGCAGAGCGTGAGAAAGAGAGAGAGAATCTCAAGCAAGCTCTGATCTGTCTGTCAGGGCAGACCCTGATGGGGGGCTCCATCCCACAAACCGTGAGAGCATGACCTGAGCCGAAATCAAGAGTCAGATGCTTAGCTAACTGAGCCACCCAGGTGCCCCGTCCAGGTTTTGTACCATAAAGAAGAGTGTCTGAAATTCATTTGTTCATCATTTATTCATTTCACACCTGGCAGTGTGTCCCAAATGCTATGTATGCTAAGCGCTGGGGCAACATAGATGCATAAGACACGGTCCTCCTCACTGCCATGGTCACCAGGGGCTGAAAAATATATATGACAGCTTCCCAAAGGGAGCAATAATTTTTACTCTCACCCTTGTACCTGATCCCTTGCTCGACCATCATGACCTCTTAAATTCAAGGGAGCTTCCCTCTGACCATGAAAAAGCACCCGAGGTTACATGAGAAACATTAGCTGGTGCATAAAGCTGTCAAACTCCCGGAAAGAACGGCTCCAACCAGACACCTAGAAAGACAAAGATTGAGGAACCTACTGGAGATTAAAGGAAGCCTTTTTCACCTCCCAGTGTGGAAGAATGCCCAGTGACAAAGCCAGAAAAAGACCCAAGGAGGTCAATTGAGATGACCTGACAACCAAGCCAAAGTAAATTATGGAGGGGAAGGAAGAAGGAAGAAGGGAAAATAGGTCTAAAACACAATGTGTATACCCAGGGTGTATACTTTGGGGTACTGCAGGGGTGGAGCAGGGCTGTTGGTGTGCATTCAGCTAATTTGGGGGCTACCCTTCCTGCCCCCAAAGCCTATGCCTTAACTCGCTTAGATGGGCTGCTGTAGACTCTGCTTGGGCCAGCTGGCTTGCGTCAGAACAGAGGTCATAAAAACTGTCAGCACCAAAATGATTAAGCTTGGTGAATTTAAAGATGTCTCTCTTTCAGATTTTGCTGGCTGCTCAACAAGGCAAGGGTAGGAGAATGTGGGGGCCATCGGAGAGCCCCATGGAGCCACAGACATGGAGGTTGGGCAAGAATTCTGAGACTGTATTTCAAATGTTCACTGACCTTCTGGGGTTGTTGTTTGCCTTAGGTTTCCATCTGATTAGGGAAGAAACCTGACCTCTTTGGTGGGTAATTATACTAGGATCCAGAATTTTTTTGTTGCTATTAAAATCATCTCACTTATATGTGAGTGTCTAAATTAATCCTGTTTAAAAAATTTTTTTTTTTATTTTGAGAGGGAAAGATTACCTAGAAGGGAAAGTACAATCACAGCCCTCAGCTGATGCCACTTACAACAGCCCCTTTAAAGCACATGAGTGTGCATGAATGGGGAAGGGGCAGAGAGAGAGAGGGGAGAGAGAGAATCTGAAGCGGGCTCCATGCTGTCAGTGCAGAGCCCAGTGTAAGGTTCAATCCCACGAACTGAGAGATCATGACCTGATCAGAAATCAAGAGTTGGATGCTTCACTGACTGAGCCACCCGGAGGCCCCTAAATCAATCCTATTTTGAGGAGGTAACTTTCACATTTGAAATGCACACTTTCATATCATGGTTTGGTTTGAAGTCAGAACCATCGCAGGAAAGAAAGGGAGAGGGAGGCAAATGTTCAATCCCCTTCTTGTTCAAGCTCCTTCAGTCTCCTGGGACAAGTTTCTAGAACAACGTGATCATTAGGGATGTGAGCATAAAGGCTGTGCTTTTCCCCTTAAAGAGGCTGTTGCAGGTGCTATCAGCTGAGAGCTGCGGTTGGTCCTTCCCTTCCAGGTGTCCTGTCCGTAATTGTCGCTAATGCAAATTCACTGGATATTTCATTAGCGAAGCCAAAAACCTATATCCTGATCTTTAGCTGAAAACATCTCTGAGTTAGATCATGAAAATTAGAATAAAACTCATTCACCAGTGGCAATTAATGAGTCATGACTAACTAAGCAAGGAGGAGGAGGGTGGGAGAGAGTAGCTCTCCTTTCGTTGCTGCCGAGAGACACACGGAAGGGAAATCACACGGCACTTTGTGAGTTCGCCGGAAGTCACCATCACCATGGGGAGACACCAGACTTTGGGACTCAGCTCCAGGGATTTCAGTACTTCCTTTCAACCCCTAGGAGAAGAAGATATCCAGATAAACATGCGAACAGGTGATCTGGCTTCCAGCCTTTGAGCTGCTAGCAATAAGCTTTGTCACCTTAGCCAGATCGCACAGCCTCTTTGAGCATCTGTAAGATGAAGGCACTTGCCCATATGGTCCCAGGAAACATGTCAGTCAGTTAAGCGTCTGACTTCAGCTCAAGTCATGATCCTGCAGTTCATGGGTTCAAGCCTCGCATCGGACTCTGTTGACGGCCAGCTCAGAGCCTAGAGCCTGCTGTGGATTCTGTGTCTCCCTCTCTCTCTGACCCTCCCCTGCTCATGCTGTCTCTCTCTCTCTCTCTCTCTCTCTCTCTCTCAGAAGTAAATAAAACATTACAAAATTTTTAAATAAAACCAGCCCTTTCCATGGAGTCTTGAGAGGGTGTCCACCCTAAACCACAACAACCTACCAATCAGGTTCAAGAACACTGTCTAAACCTTTGCTCTCTGTTCCACATAGAGGTAATAGACTCTTCAGTTAACAGGCTTGGCATTGCACATTAAAAGAGAACCGCTATTGCCTCCTTCCGACATCACACCCAGGGCCACTCGCCGTGTCCGAGAAACAGATGGTGAACCATTTCAGCCGGCTCTGCTGCCGGGTCCCTGAGCTGAGAGTGTCCACGGCACAGTGTGATTGAGCTGGGGAGGCTGCATATCCAGACTCTCCTGGGGGAATCCCTTATTTCATTTACATTTTCCAATTTCCAGCCTTGTCAACAGTTTCTGCCTCTCTTGTCCAAGAAGAATGGACACTCAAAACAAAGGGTAAAAAGCGCATGGAGGACTCAGCAGGTTTGAGCTGTAAGACCCCCTATTTGCCAAGAGGGATGGCCTCCCCAGGCCCTCAGTCACAAAGATCATGTTGGGCTGTGCTGCCCTTTGAGTGAAATCGCAGGGAAATGGGACAGCCCCCTCTCTCAGCTGCATCCTGGCCAAACTGCCTCCTCTTTCAACTGGCCACCCAAAGCACACTGGTCTGTCGTGCTCATGTTTTAAAAACTGAGACATAATTCACCCGTTGTAAAATTCACCGATTTCAATTTATCACCCCAGAAGGAAACATGGACCCGACTGAGTGGTCCTGACCTGTTCCCTCCTCCCCAAGCCTCTAGGAACTACTGGTCTACTTTCTGTCTCTAAGAATTCCCTTAGTCGGTATATTTCACAAAATGGAATCATATAATATAGCCTTTATGTCTGACTTCTTTTCAATAAGCATAACGTTTTCAAGGTTCATCTATATTATAGTATCATTATTTCTTCCTATAACTAATAGTCTAGTGTATGGATATCATATCCAATTTATCCATTCGTCAGTTGATGGACATTTGGGTTGTTTTCACCTTTTGAGTAGTATGAATAAACCTGAGATGAGCATCTGTGTGACAAATTTTTGTGTGAACATATTTCAATTCCCCAGGTCCATATCTAAGAGTGAGAATTGCCATGTTATATGGTAACACTGTGTTTAACTTTTTGAGAAACTACCGAACTTTTTTCCAAAAGTGGCTGCCCCATTTTACATTCCCATCAGCAATATATGAGAATTCCAGTTTTTCCATATCCTCACCCACACTTTTGGTTTCTGCCTTTTTTTTTTTTTTTTCATAACAACCACCCTAATGGGTATGAAGTGGTATCACACTGTGGTTTTGGTTTGCATTTCCTTAATGACTAATGACATTGCGCATCTTTTCATGTGCTTATTGGCCATACTCATATCTTCTTTGGAGAAATGTCTGTTCATATCCTTTACCCATTTGTAAGTTGTGTTATTCGTCTTTTTATTTTTGAGTTGCAAGAGTTCTTTATTATTCTGTGTACTAGACTTTTATCAGATATGATTTGAGTACATTTTTTCCATTCTGTAGATATCCCTAACCTAAAGTACATATGTCTTTAATTTTGATGAAGTGCAATTTTTTTCCTGCTAAGCCAAGGTCATGGAGATTTGCATCTGTATTTTCTTCCAAGAGTTTTACAATTTTAGCTCTTGCACTTAGGTCTTTGAGCCATCTTGAGGTAATTTTCATGTATGGCGTGAGGTGGGGGGCGTCCAACTTCATTCTTTGGCATGTGAATATCTAGTTGTCCCAGCACCATTTGTTGAGGAGACTATTCTTTCCCCCATTGAATTCTTGTGCCAGCTCTTAGAACCCTTAGGAAATCCTGCCTTCTGTGATTCACTCTTCACTGTGGGTTTCTACTCTCTCTGGCTACACGATCAGCCCACCGAGGGCAGGAAGAGGGGACAAAACTTTGGGTCCCCTATGAGGTTGGACACAGAGGTATTCAAACTCTCTGAGTTTATTAAATCATTCTGGAAATTGCTGCGGTGACTATTCCCTCCCGAGTATTTTCCACCTAGTGGCCCTAAGTTTCCTGTATAGCTCATGCCAATGTTAATTTAGTTTAATGAAGGTTAATGAAGTCAGATCCAGGAACAGGCATGGGGATGAAGCCACCTTGGCCCTTCCCCCCAACCTACCGATCTTCAAGCTTTAGCAAGCACCCTTATCCCGTGTGATTGATTGACTACGCCTTTCTTCGCACACCTATAGATCATGCATTCTTTCCTAAAAAAAAGAACTGAGCCTTTCTGCGCATCACCAGACCCTCCTGCACACACCCCCTCTGCCCCAGGCACCAAGGAACCAGACCCTTGTACATAACCTCCCCAGTACTGAGATAACATCTGTAACTGGTACCATCGAGTCTCCAAGTAATCAAGAAATATTAGGGGCCACTGTACTTCCTTTACTGATTAACTGCTTTGAACTCTTTTAAAAACCCATGGGCCAGGGAGAAACCATCAAGTTGGCTTTTGGACAAGAAGTCTGCCTTCTCCCAAGGTGGCCGGCCTTACTCATAAGGCTCACGGCCCTTTCCAATCAAAACCAGTCTCTTGAGTATTGGCTGTCCAAACCACAGGCAGGCAAACTAAGGCTTGGGAAACAGGGGGAGTGGGAGACAGTAACTGTGCTCCATACCTGACAAGACAGCCTATGAGGGCATCATAGAGAGTTCCTGGCAATCGGCCAGCTTCATCGTCACCCCCAACTGCTCAGAATGATTCAGGAGCACCAAGGAAGACGGGTGTTCCCTCTCAGCCCATGAGATCAATGGAGGAGACACAGATGTGGAGGAGGAAGGTGGAGATCAGAAGCTGGGGACCAGAGAGCTGGTCATTGATGAGACGCTCACGGAGAGTAGGTCCCCAGACCATCTACACAGACTGGAAGTGGCCCTGAGAAGGCCAACCCACCGAAAAGGAAAACAAAAGCAGCCTTTGCTGTTCCTGGTAACAACTTGTTAAAATAATAGGTTTATGTTTCAAAGGTTTCTTTCTCTGCTTTTGATCAATAAAATGCTATTTAGATCAATACAAATGTAATTTCGCGGCTGGCAGCCATTTAGAGCGTACAGTGGAGAAGCCGCTGCCCAGGAAGTCCAGCCCGTGAGCATCACACCGGCACTGTGCCCTGCTAACTGTGGGCCATGCTTAGGAGCAGCAAGGACAAACCAGTGAGGTCACCCGCCAATAAGTGTGGTGTCGGCACCTGCGTCTGGGTGCCCACGTGAATCTCTGCAGCTCCAGGCTTTCAGCAGAAAGAACCTGGCTCTCCTAAATTCGCTTTTACAACTAGAGAACAGGGGCGCCTGGGGAGCTCCATCAGTTGAGTGTCCGACTTCGGCTCAGGTCATGATCTCACAGTTCGTGGGTTCGAGCCCCCGTCAGGCTCTGTGCTGACAGCTCAGAGTCTGGAGCCTCCTTCCAAGTCTGTGTCTCCCTCTCTCTTTCTGCTCTTCCGCCACTCATGATCTCTCTCTCTCTCTCTCTCAAAAATAAATAAACATAAAAGAAAAAAAAACGTACAGCCAGAGAACAGAAAGATGGGGATGTTTCTTTAGCACTTCCCATGCACCAGAAACTGTTCTAAGTGCTTTCCTTGAGTTAATGCATCTGCATCTGACATAAGCCCGATGAAATAACCCCATTATCACCCTCATCTCATTGATCAGCATATTGAGGCACAGAGCGCTTGAATAACCGGCCCCAGGGCACACAGCAGATACGCAGCGTGGCTGGGATTTGAAGCCAGGAGGTGCGAGTGCAGGGGCTCTAAGCTCTGCCCTGAGTCATGTCCCCACCTGGGCATCACCAGTAGTCTCTGACATTTCCATGCCAGATGCTCACCACATGCCGGGCACTGTGCCCCGTACGTTCACGTGGTTTATGATCTTCAGTCCCTTAACCTTGTTTGACAGATGAGAAACTGAGACCCAGAGAAGAGCGGTTGCCTGCCCAGGGTTTGACTGCCAGGAAGTGGCAGAGCCAATTTTCAAACGCAGGTATTCTGAAGCCAGTGCTGCGACGCTACACTCTCCTCTTCAGGGTCACAGCCAAGGAAGGGGTGTATACTTCCTTCTTCTGCAGCTGCCTGTGTGAAGGACGAAGGATAGATGCCCAGGGGGCGCCAATGAGGCAAAGCCCCTGAGGGGGCAGAACAGGTGAACCAAAGGCTCCACGCCCCCCCCCCCCAAGAATATGAGCAGTCAGCCATTCAGGTAGGACTTCTCAGAGAGAAAGGCTGTCCAAGCCCAACTCCCTGCTCATGCTATGGCCTCGCTCTGCACCTGCAGCAGGGCCCGAGCGTCCCACTGTCTGAGGGACAGAAAGAGATTAGCCTGAGTTCAGTGCTCTGGGAGTTTCACGGCTCAGGGGCGGGCAGGGCTGGGAGAGAATGGGACTCCAGGTGTCTGGTCCCCTTGCTGGGTTAAGCTTCGAGAAGACGGGGCAGGTAGTGATTCAAGAGCCCTGAACTGGCAGCCAGCATCCTGCGTTCTGTGTCTTACTCAGCAGTATGGGCATGAGCAAGCTCATTGCTTTCATTGTCAGCCACATTTTCCTGTCTCTAAAATAATGACTTGGGGCCACTTCATCTCTGAAGTCTCCCCTGGGTCAGACTCTGTGGGACTCGGTAGAAAGGGAGAAGGTCAATGCTGTGAAGACAGAGATTAATCTTTCATTCATCCAGCAAAATGTATTGAATGCCCATACTGGCGTGGAATTCAGCCATAAGCAAGACGGACCGCATTCTTTGTCCTCGTGAAGCTGACGACCTAGTGGTTTGTGAGATGCCAGAGTCATCCGTTCATTTGCTCGCTCATTCATTCATTCATTCATTCATTCCAACAAGGACCTACCACGTTACACGTGCCATGGCAGGTACTGGGGTTTCAAGGAGGCACTGCAGTGTCGATAGGCATTATCAAAAAATGCACCTCCATTTTGAGGTTGGAACCAAGGCCATGTTTATTCTAAATCTATCCCCCATGTTACATAGGAACTCACCAGGAGTAGGATTTAAGATCTAGCACCAAAGTGGGACAGGAGGGCAAGGAAGCCAGGGAAGAAGAAGCGAGGCAGCCTAGCAGAAGGCCCCCGGGTAGGAAGGGCACCCACAGAGCCCTTTTTTTATGCTGTCCTTGACCAAATTTTCATGGGCGCGTCAGGTGAATGAGGCCACTCAAACAGGGTTGACCTCAGTGTGAGGTCATGTGAGTCCCTAGTCTGCTGTCTCAACGAGCTCGCAGCAATGAGCTGATCAATTTTGCCTCTTTCCTTGATTAGTATGTCCAAGGTTAGATGGTGGCTGGTCTGTGCACCTGCCCTACTTCTAGCTGGGCTTTCCATGTGCTGAGCTTCCCCAGAGTACTGATCCCTGGGGAAGCAGAGCCCCTCCAGCACCCCAGCCAACTTACCTACCTTTCACCTCATTTCCTGGGAGCCAGAATTTGCTCATGCTCCCCTTTACCTGTTCGAGGCATGGCTGAGAACTCTGTCATTCTAGCTTTCCGCAACCTTCCTTTCCCTGAGCCCCAGTACCCTTTTGGTATCAGGTGCAACAAACCCTGACATCACCATCTAGTTAAAGGCATGACCTTTGATGGGCGCCATCCCCTCTGCTGACCTCAGTTTCCCCATCTGGAAACTGAGAATAAGTTCACCCATCTTGATGACCTTCCAGAGCTGGACTGAAAATCAAAGGTGGGGGCGTCTGCATGGCTCAGTCAGTTAGGCGTCCGGCTCTTGATTTCAGCTCAGGTTACGATCTCATGGTTCATGAGTTCGGGCCCCATGTTGGGTTGCGTGCTGACAGTGTGGTGACTGCTTGGGATTCTCCGTCTCCTTCTCTCTCTCTCTGCCCCTCCCTGCTCATGCTCTCTCTTTCTCAAAAATAAACATTAAAAAAAGAAAGAGTGTCAAATATGTTATTTCATCTGGCCTTATGCTCTCTAGGCCCATCCACATTGTTGCAAACGGCAGGATCTCACCCTTTTTGTGGGTGAGTAATATTCCACTTCACATCGTCTTTACCCATTCATCCATCGGTAGATACTTGGGCTGCTTCCATGTTTTGGGTGCTGTAAATAACACTGCAGCAAACATAGGGGGTGCATGTGTCTTTTCAAATTAGGATTTTCATTTTCTCTGGGTAAATATCCAGTAGTAGGATTACTGGAACATAAGGTAATTCTATTTTTAATTTTTTCGAGGAACCTCCACACTGTTTTCCATCATGGCTGCACCAATTTGCATTTCTACATTTGAATTTAAGAACTAAAACAAATGAATAAATGAGGGGAAAAAAGAGATAAACAAATAAGAGTCCTACTGTGGCTCAGGTCATGATCTCACAGTGTGTGAGTTTAAGCCCCGCACTGGGCTCTGCCGTCAGCGTGGAGCCCCGCTTCAGATCCTCTGTCTTCCTCTCTCTCTGTCCCTCCCCTGCGCTCTCCCTCAAATACAAATAAACGTTAAAATTTAAAAAAAATCAAATGCAATAAGTAAAAACTAATAAACATTTAAGCATTATGTGTAGAGGTAGGAATAATAATGAGACTATTTATAACGCACACCAGGGCTTGAGAGAGAGAGATTTCGAACTATTGTGTCATTCCTTTCCATTTGTAAATGAAGAGATACAGGCTGTGAGAAGTGATATATTTTGCCTAAGGACACAGGTTGGGTCCAGGACCAGCAAGGTCTTGAGTCTCATGGAGAAGTCCGCTGGCTCTTTAAGCCATGGCTTCTCGGAGCATTAAAATCTCATCCGTACGGTTGCTGGAAAAATACAGAGTGTGCTGTACTCCTACCTTTAAATACAAACCCGCTGCTTTCAGACCCAATTAGGAGCAGGTAATTACCTGTGGGAAGCAGGGAGTTGGGCAGTCTGCCCGATCGAACAGAGAGTACGTGAGCTAGTCTTTTCTAGTTACCAATAAAATGCTACAACAGAATCGTTATTTGGCAACGCATTTATTTAATATTTTATCCCACAGCCCCAGGATGGAATGAACCACGGTCACCCCTCTTTAAGAGAGCATTTTGGGTTGGCATCCCTGGCTTTGCTGCCTGTGTTTGGCAGAGATACGCTCTGCTAGACGATGACCTAATTTTTTCCAGAATTCCATAAATAGGATGGTATAATCTCATAGTCCTCAGCCTCTCCCCACTCTCCGCCCTGGAGCCTCTGGTCCCTCCCCTAGAGTCTCAGCCTTGATGGGCAGCTGAGATGATCCTTAGCGAGGCAGGGATCCACTGCCTGAGCCCCACGGCTGGAGGAGGGGGGGTTCACCAAGCAGGCGCCTGGACTCTGCAGTGAGCGCCTGGTATGTTGTTCTCACTGGATCTCACCAGACCAGGCATACACCTTAGCTTCTGGCTCAGCCTCCCCGCCCAGCCCTACAGGTGCCTGCCAGAAAATGTACACTCTGTCTGCATGAGGTTTGCTCTGCCAGCTTTGCTATACACAGTCCAACCTCTTCCCCTGTGACTGGATTCTGCTCCCAGCCCACCTGTGACAATCACGAACCCGCCACCCTTCTGACTCTGAGTATTGTCTGTCTCCTGGTCGCTGCTTCCCTGAACTGCACCCGTTGACCTTGGTGATAGTGGACCAGCTGCCTGCTGACCACGTAAGAGCCAAGCAATAAAGGGTTCACTTAGTCCCGCCTTCCTTGGCTACACCAACCTGAACCAGGGCCCCAACATGCTTCCTGTAAGAGCCAGCGGGTCCCCTATGCCTCTCCACCTTGCTTGGCCCAAATCATGCAGCTGCCTGCTTAAAGGACATTTGAAAGTCAGAGTAAGCAACAGCAACAACAAAAAAAGTGCTCTGATGCTGCCTGGTCCTTTCTCCCCTGGGGCTCCTTCAACCTTGGGGACTTCCCCCTACTTGACTTGTTCCTTGAAACAGACACATAGTTGCAGCCTCCAGGAGACATGGGCAGTGGTAACCTGTTCCACAGTTCACCTTTATTACAGCCATTTGCCCTTCCCTGTCTTAATTCCTCAATCTCCTGTGGTGTTTCCCGCACGTTTCTGTGCTCAAATATTGGTCTCCGTGTTTACTTCTGGGGGAACCCAACAGAAGACACTGAAACTTAGAGAATCTAATTATTCAGACCCCAGAAGTAATTTGAGATACCTCGTGGGGTGGTTAATTTTAGGTGTCAACTTGACTGGATCACAGGGTGCCCAGACATTTGGCTAAACATTATTTTTGGGTGCGTCTGTGAGAGCGTTTCTGGATGAAATTGGCCCTTGAATCAGTAGGCTCAGTGAGGCAGTTTGCCATCCCCCGTGTGGATGGGCATCATCGTGGCCTTTGAGAGCCTGGATAGAACAAAGAGGCAGAGAAAGAAAGTATTTGGCCTTTCCTGCCTGGTTGTTGAGCTGGGCATTGAATTCTTTGCCTTTATTTTTTTTTTTAATTTTTTGAATGTTTTTTTTAATTAATTAATTTATTTATTTATTTATCTATTTCTGAGAGAGAGAGAGAGAAACAGTGTGAGCAAGGGAGGGCCAGAGAGAGGGAGATACAGAATCCGAAGCAGGCTCCAGGCTCTGAGCTGTCAGCACAGAGCCCGACACGGGCCTCGAACCCACGAACCATGAGATCATGACCTGAGCCGAAGTCAGATGCTCAACCAACTGAGCCACCCGGGTGCCTCTAGCTTTCCTTGATCTTAGATGTTCAGACCCAGACTAGAATCTTCATTATCTGCTTCCACGGTTCTAGGACATTTTGACTGGGACGGAACTACACCACTGGCCGTCCTGGGTGGATGGTACATCTTGGAACGTCTCAGTTTCCATAATTGGCATGAGCCAATTCTTTTTTTTTTTTTTTAAGTTTATTTTTTATTTTCAGAGATAGTGATAGAGTGTGAACAGGGTAGGGGCAGAGAGAAAGGGAGAGAGAAACTCCTAAGCAGGCTCCACACTGTTGGTGTGGAGCCCAATGCAGGGTTCAAACTCATGAACCACAAGATCATGCCCTGAGCTGAAACCAAGAATTGGACACTTAAACCACTGAGCCACCCAAGCATCCCTGAGCCAATTCCTATAATAATTCCCTTTATATGGACAGATGATACAGATACAGATGCAGCTATGCATCCTGTTGATTCTGTTTCTCTAGAGAACCCTGACTAATACGCCTTATATGTTTGAGGACTTTAAGTACCATGTCGCCATCCCACCATCCAAGCATCTGAGACCATCCTCAGGGACTATCAGAGAGGAATTTGCCCTGTGGTCGAACATCTAGCGGTAGGAAAATGTGGGTCTTGTTGCCTGGCTCTGTGCTCACATCCCGCTGGGCCTGCGGGAATTCTCAAGCAAAGGATGTTTGCAAAGCTGCTTGTGTTCAACCCCGAACATCACTACAGAGGCGAGGAGGAGAAAATGGGAAAACATAAAGTTCTGCACAACAGGAAATCACGTTAGAAAGCTGTGAAAATCATGTATCCTTTTGAGGCGTAATGGTTTTAATTTTCTCAGGCTCTGATCTCCCTGGCAACAATTTAGAAGTGCATAAGCATTCATGAATCAAAGTTGGGCACGTCTGCATGTTTAATTATGTGTCATTGGATGGAAACCTTCCTTTTGATCTTCGCATTTAAAGGGATTTACGCTTTAACAATTACATTTTTTTTCCTCCTCCCGAAGTCAATGTGGGTTATTGAATAGTATCAGCATGGTTGGGGGTGAGGAGGATGCTGAGAGAGGCAGGAGAGATCTCTTTTCTGTCTGGGGTGGGGAGTTGTGCTGCCCACATGTTCCTGATCTTGAGAAAGAAGTGAATGGGGAAGGATACCCCACTGTACTGTGAAGATGCCAATCAACGAGCTTCCTCACCCATTCCTGAGGCGGCTGGGCCAGTAAAGACCAGGGCTACGTTCTAAGACAGATTGTGGGTCTCCTTGCGCCATATGAAAATGACCCCTGGTGACCCTCCAAGTCTCCCCAATAATAGATTGGTTCTAGATTGATTCTACCCTGGTAGACTTTAGTGGTTGTCTTCTCGTGGTTCCCCTATGGATATCTGAAATCAAAAACAGAGATCAGACAGATACCAGAAGCATAATGGAAGACTCTCCTTGGGGTGCCTGGGAGACCCAGTCAGTTAGCTAAACATCCAGCTTTGGCTCAGACCATGATCTCGTGATCCATGGGTTTGAGCCCTGCCTCGGGCTCTGCACGGACAGGGTGGGGTCAGCTTGGGATTCTGTCTCCCTCTCTCTCTCTGTCCCTCCCCCACTCACACTCTCTGTCTCTCAAAATAAACAAACTTAAAAAAAAAAAAAAAGAAGACTATCCTCGATAGAATTTGGATGGCTTTCCTTTCTTTTTCTAAACCTTACCTTCCTTCACCTTCACCCTTTCTTTCTCCTCTATCCCTGGAATGTATTTCAGTAATTCTTCTGAAACATCCATTGAGGCACAGGTGCAAGACTTGTCAGGAACTGTTAAGATCTAGGTGTGGACATTCCTAACCCTTTCTGTGAGGAATTCAGTTTGGCCCACAAGTAGCACACCACTGACACCAAGGTCGTTATCGTCTCCATCCCTTCCTCGGAGGAAGTTACCTGAACTCTTCATTCAGCTATATATTCCTTTGGACAGTCATCCGTCCATTTAACGTTACTTCCTGAGTCAGCATGCCAAGGTTAGACGTCTGCAAGCAAAGCCTGTGCTTTTCCCGGACTCCCCCATGTACAAATCACTCTCCCTCATGTGCCTCAGTTTCCCCATCTGTAACATGAGCATGATAAACCCTCGCTAGGTCAAAATGAAAGCACATTCAATAACTTAAAGTGCTTGGCTGGGTTCCTGGAGTTAAAACCGCCCCCAAACTTAGTAACTTTCAAACAGGGTTCGCAAGCTTTTTCTGTAAAGGGACAGACAGTAAATATTCCAAGCACTATTGTACCTGCCCAGCTCTGCTGCCATCATGTGAGCATAGCAGTAGACAATATATAAACAACGGAGTGAGGTGCGTTCCAAAACAACTGTATTTACGAATGCAGGACTCAAGCCACATTTGGCTGATGGGCCACAGTTTGCCAGCCCCCAACTCCAAACCACAACCGGTGATTTGTTTCCTGGTTCTGTGGGTTGACAATTTGGATGAGGAGCTACTGTGTCGTTTCCCTGGGCTTGGCCAGGCTTCCTCGCATATCTGCAGAAGGCTGCCAGGCCGGCTGGGGCTGGCTGGTCCAGAATGGCCTCAGCTGCTTTATGTGGCCTCTCGCCCTCCAGTAGACTGGCCCGGACTCGATCCAGTGGAGATTTGGCTGAGCTCCAAGGGACTCAGCAGATAAGCACAAGGCCACTTGAGGTCCAGGCCTGCCACCTGGCACAATGTCAGTACTTCTGTCACTTTCTACTGGTCAGAGCAAGCCACGAGGCCAGCTCAAATCCAGTGATTGGGGAAATTAGCTCTATCGGTTGACGGAAATGCTGCAAATTCCTACTACAAAGGAGAACGCGTACCAGACGGACATGATCCCGACCATTTTTGCAAACAACCTCTACGGTTAGCACATCATAAGTGCCCCCATAAATGTTCACTATTAGCATGGACTTCTTCTGTAGCACATTCAGGGGTAGAAGCAGGAGAGACTATAAACCTATGCAGGTACAGCTTTGAGACGCTCACCGTCCAAAATGTGAAATAAAGTTTGTTCAGGAATAACAGTAACAAAGCATAAAAATAAGAAAATGACTCTCTGGCTTGGGTTTCAGAGCTCAAAAGATATGAACGAGGAAAATACAGGGGACAAAAAGTTCTGGCAAGTTTATGTACCCCCTTAGGGGCTGTATCTCATAGCCCTTCATGACAAAACAGTCTTATGGAGTATTCTAGACCCCAGACACCTGAATTGAGAGTAATCTAGCCTTTCTTTCTCATGATGGATGGTTTCCCATCAAGTCACTTTTCAAGGTCACCCTCCTGATCTCCGGAGGGGAGAGAGCCCCAGCATTACCTACAGTGAGTTCCTTAAGTCAACCACACTAGCAGAAGGAAAGCAGGAAAAGGTCCAAGAAGCAGAAGAGATCTACTGAAACTGGGGATAGTATTTCAGAGAGAGAGAGAGAGAAAGAGAGACATGGAGATGGAGAGAGAAAGGTTGATGTCAAGGCTCTGAGATGAGAGAAAGGATGCCCAGTGGGTCCTAGGAAGAGTTAAGAGGTTGGCATGGCTGATTAGAGTAAGAAGGTCAGAGAGTGCTGAGAGATGAGGTTGGAAAGTAGCAGTAGCCAGATCATTCTATAAGAGCATAGACTACAGGAAGTCAAGAATCAAAGCAGGGAGGTCAGTAAAGAGAGGTGCTGATGGCTTGGTCTAGGATGGTGGAGGCTGGGATTCTAAATTTGTTTTGCACATCGATTAGGCAGGGTTTTATACTATATTAGCTATACAGAGCAAGAGAGTGGAACCAAGGACAGTCCCAAGGTTGTTGACCTGGACGACATAGAGCTGGAGGGCCATTGCCTGAGATTGGGTAGACTGAGGCAGGAGTTCAATTTGGGAGCAAAAATGAGTTTTGGCGTGAGAGCCCTACTCATGTCCATGGTCATGTTGAGTGGGCACATGGATTTTAGGGGAGGGATTGGGCTGAAGTCATGAATTTAGAATCCACCAATGCACATATGGCATTTAAAGTCTTAGGGTATAATATACCTTATGAATTAAGGAATGAGGATAGAGGAGAAGGAAGGGGAGGACTGAGACCCAGGCCTTGTAATGCTCTAAATTCAGGAAAACAAGAAGAATCTAGCAAAAGTGACGAAGAAAAAAGCAGCATCTGAGATAGGTTGGTAGGGGAATACCTAAGAGAGAGAAAGTGGGAAGGAGGGAGAGAGAGAGAGAGAGAGAGAGAGAGAGAGAGAGAGAGAGAAGACTGTGTCCTGGAACCCAAGAGGTTTACCCCCTTCCTCTTGCTGAGCCTTGGTTTTGGAGTGTGGATGTGTGGATGTGTGGATGTGTGCTATGGGAGAAAGAGTGTGGTCTAGGTGATCTATAAGATCTGTTCCAACTTGGGCGATCTGTGACATGGTCCATCTGCCTGTTTCATTTCTATATACTTCTTTATAGAATATCTCAGCACCTGGGAGCAGAAGCCTGGCTGCCACTATCTTTCTCATCTCCCTCAGTTGAGCATTCAGCTATCATTGAATTTATGTGTGGCCGTGACAGCTCTCTTTCTAGACTATTAGCAGACTCTGCAGCACTGAAGAGACCAAAACTCTAACATATCATCCGTGACTAACCTCACGTCTTTATTCTCCATGCAAAAAGCATCTGGTGAGAAAGACTCATTCTATGGAGTTAACAGGTTGCTTAATCACATGAACTTGAACTTATTCATCCATCTACTTTTTCATTTATTTAGCCCATCCATCCACACATCCATACATCCACCCCCCATCCTTCTATGCATCCGTTTCTCATCCATTGTTCCATCAATCCATCGATCCATCCATTCATTCATCCATCCTTCCCTCCTTCCATCCATTCATTCATCCACCTGTCCAGCCATCATCAAACAACATTAATAGAGCACTTCCTCAAAGCCATGCCAAGTCCTATGGAAAAGTGCATGTTCTCTGAAGGGTCTATATTTCATTTTTATTAGCATGTAGAAATACATGTTGATAATAATAACATAGCATAACATAATATCTAATACTTACATAGTACTTTCTATATGACAGGCACTGTTCTAAGTGTTCTATATGTATTAACTCATTTATTCCCTAAACAACCCTAAAAGGCGGTACTATTATTATCACCATTTCATATGAGAAAACTATACTTAGAATCTTCCCTCAATTCAACTCTTGTTTCAACATTATGAAAACAGCCCCAGTTTGAGTTCTACCCATGTACATTTGAAACAAATATGTTTAAGAAAAAAAATTTTTTTTCAGTGAAAACATTTCTTCCAGGAAGCATTGTAGAAGAGGAAAGAGAATTGGTCTAAAATTCAAGAACCCAAGTTCTGTGGTTAACTGTGTGACTTTGGGCAAACTCCTTCCCTTCTCTGGTACTTTCCTCCTCTCTAAGAGACTGTGTCTCAGTACAATGGGTGGAAGGGCAGCGTTGGCAGTGACTGGATGTAGCAGAAGTGAGGAATATGGTCATGTAAGTTGTATACTGCACAACTCTTAGGACCACCATGTCTGTAGGTTACTTGTAAATGGGGCCACCTGATGTTGTTGAACATGGTGGTGGGTCTCTCAGGTACCTTCTGCTTTTGTAAGTCAGTGATCGTTTTCCTTCATTTAGAAAGGAAACACTATTCTCCGTGCTGCAAAGGGGATTGTATTTCTCCCCAAATATTTTCTGGCCCAGTGAATTTGGGGTGCAACCTAATTGCACTCAGAACAATCCATGCAGAAAACAATCTTCTCCAAACTCTTTCAGCACCTCTACTTGCTTTCAAAATTTCCCCAGAGAAGTCTCCGAGTTGTGGAGGGATTTGTGCACACCAAAACAGGCAGGCCAATTTGAAATTGTGTCTTCACAGTTGAATACTTTCAACCCAAGGCTGAAGTCCATTAGTAGTGGGATAGGAAAGGACCCCATTGTGGAGGCATGGGAGGCACCTACAGCAAAAGCAGAGTGAGTGACCCCAATACGTCACAAGTTCAAGGACCCAGAAAGGAGTAGGAACATGCCTACCATGTCCAGTGGTCTATCTTCTGAACTCACTGAACTACATCTAAATATTTTTCATTAAAACAGCTTTTGAAGATTTCTGCTTCTCCTGTCAAAATACAGATGTACCATGCACATTGACCTTCAGTAGCATTTATTGAGAAATGTAGACCTCTACTTGTGTTGATAAATACTAAAAATCTAAAAGCAGATAAAAATGTCTATTTTAAGAAAGTTTATTTCTTCTATCACACAAGTATCATGCACTCATGATAGAAAATTTGGAAAATAAAATTTTAACATGGTGTGTTTTGTTTTCCTTTGGATTTCCCATTTCTCTCTTTACTTTCAATTGTATACACTTTTGATTTTTGCTTTATTTGAATCTACTTGCCAGAATTGTGCTGTACATGAATTTTATGACTATTTTAATTTTTTATAGCATCTAGTTTATGTGATAAACAATTTATTGCATACTATCACAGCCTCTTCATAAGCTTAATTTTTAATTAAAACTTTTACTGAGATAATTATAGATTCACATACAGTTGTAAGAAAAAATATGGAGTACTCAACCCAGTTCCCCCGAGTGGTAAAAGCTGGCAAAACCAAAGTACAATGTTACCACCAGGTTATTGACATTGACATAGACCCCCGATCTGACACAGAATTCTCCAGTTTTATTTATAGTTCATTTCTGTGTGTGCAAGTGCACCCATGTGCTCATGCACCTAGTCTTACACAATTTTATGAGATCTGTAAGTCCCTGTATCCCTCACAATTGATACTGAATATTTCCATCCCCACAGGATCCCCTGAATTGGTCTGTGGTAACCACGCCAGCCCTCTCCTTCCCCTCTGTCCTTGACTCCTGCCGTCCACCAATCTGTTCTCCATTTCTCCACTGCATCATTCAAATGGAATCATACAGCACGTGACATTTTGACGTTGACTTTCACTCTACATAATCCCTGGAGATTCAGCTACATTTTTGGATGTGTCCATAATTTGTTCCTGTGGAAAAGAGGGTGGGGTTTCCTCAAAGAATTAAATAGCACCAGCCTATGAGCTAGCAGTTTTACTGCTGGATATCTGTTTAAAGGAAATGAAATTGGTGTATTGAAGAAATAGCTGCATTACCATGTTCATAGGAGTATTATTCACAACAACCAAGGTATGGAAACAATCTAAGTGTATATCAATGGATGAATGGGTGTGTGTGTGTGTGTGAGTGTGTATTATATGTAATATATATAATTGGATATATATTCCATATATATAATTGAATAATGTTCAATCGCTACATTATTCAGCCATGAGGAAGAAGGTAGTCCCGTCGTTTGAAACAACATGGGTGGAACTTGGCGGCATTATTCAGAGCTAAATAAGCTGGACAAAGAAAGATGAATACTGCACGATCTCACTTATACATGAAATCTTTAAAAATTCAAACTCATAGAAACATAGGGTAGAGAAGTAGTTGCTAGGGGCTGGGGTGGATGGTAGAAGTAGGAAGAAGGTGGAAGGTACAAATTTTCAGCTATAATGAATAGCAGGAAAATGGTTCTTTTTGTTACTAGGCAGTATCTCATGGTACGTATATACTAGTTTGTTTAATCTTGCACCTGTTGAAGAACATCTGAGCTATTTCCCATTTGGGGCTATTCCTAATAAACTTGCTATGTACAGGATTTTTTATGGAACCAAGTTTTCATTTCTCTGTAGCAAATGCCCAAGAGTGCCATTGTGGGCTCATGCAATACTTGTGCATTTAACTTGATAAGAAAACACATGATTGTTTTCCAATTTTTTTTAATGTTTATTTATTTTTGAAAGAGAGAGAGAGAAGAGAGAAAGAGCTAGCAGGGGAGGGGCAGAGAGAGAGGGAGACACAGAATTTGAAGCAGGCTCCAGGCTCCGAGCTGTTAGCACAGAGCCCAACGCAGGGCTTGAACTCACAAACCGTGAGATCATGACCCGAGTTGAAGAAGGAGGCTTAACTGACTGAGCCACACAGACACCCCTCAAAATTGTTTTCTAGAGCGGCTTTACCATTTTGCATTCCCACCAACAATGAGTTGATGACCCAGTTTCTCCACACTCTTACCAGCATTTAGCATCGTCACTACTTTCTTTTTTTTTTTTTAATTTTTATTTATTTCTAGGAGAGAGAGAGAGAGACAGCGTGAGCAGGGGAGGGTCAGAGAGAGAGGGAGACACAGACTCTGAAATAGGCTCCAGGCTCTGAGCTGGCAGTCAGCACAGAGCCTGGGGCTCGAACCCACGAACCGCGAGATCGTGACCTAAGCGAAAGTCGGACGCTTAACCGGCTAAGCCACCCAGGAGCCCTGCATCGTCACTATTTTCTATTTTGGTCATTCTGATAGATGTGTAGTGACATCTCGTCGAGGTTTCATTTGGTGGCGCTCTCAAATTACAAATTCAATTTCTTTAATGATTGTAAATCTGGGGAGACAGTCTACTCCAGAGGCTTTCCTGGCCCAGGATTTGTGGTAGGACACCCCCTTCTCATAGGGGTCCAAGAGTGTTTCCCAAACCAGAGGCACCTGTGGTAGAATCCCTCCCTGGCCATGTCTTCTCAGGGTCTCTAAGTGGTGACACAGAATATCAGGTCTATGGAACAAAGAAGCTTTGGGGGCCAGGTTGTGTGTTGTAGTGGATTCCTCTACCTGGGTCCATCTCTCTGCCCCAATATCTCTCAGTGAGGGAGGGGAGTCTCTGACCCAACAGTTAGGGAAGGTGTTTCCCTTAGCCACTTATTCATTCTATTGAAACTATGCCACTCTCTCCCCATTAGATCCAGGGGAATGTGATGCTAGGTTGAGGATTGGGTTACTTTCTGTTGGGTGAGGGCAGACACAAGACATTCTGTTACTGTATTATTCCTCCAAAGTCGGGGTCCCAAACCACTATGGCTTCTTCTTACTAACTTTCAGAGATGGCCTGTGGTTGGTTGACTCTCGTATTATTTTCAGAATTTATCATTGTATTTGGTGGGGAAGCACAGTTTACTCTGAGGTTGTTATTTGTCTAGACTGGAAATCTTAGACATTTTAACAGTTTCATTGTATTTCATCACATTTCATACTATTTCATTGTGTGACTTTGGGATAGTACTGTAGCCCAAGTGTTCAATAATAAGGAAATAGCTCTTCCCAATATTTTAGCATTAAAAAAATGCTCCTTGCCTAAAAGTTATTTCCATTTGGATTCTAAGTCATAGGGCATAACCCAAAATGAATATAACACTGTATGTTAACTAACTGGAATTAACATAAAAAACTTGGGGCGTCTGGGTGGCTCGGTCAGTTGGGTATCTGATTTCAGCTCAGGTCGTGATTTCGCGGCTTGTAAGTTAGAATCCCATGTCAGGCTCTGTACTGACAGCTCAGAGCCTGAAGCCTGCTTCAGATTCTGAGTCCCCCTCTTGCTCTGCCCCTCCCCCATTCATGCTCTGTCTCTCTCTCTCTCTTAAGAATAAATATAGTATTAAAAAAAAACTTAAAACAAAACAAATAAATAAATAAATGAAATATATATATATATATATATAACCCAGAATGGAAACAGTGTTTCATAGAAAATGAACATTCTGGAGTTTCCCTAGTAGTGCTAATTGTCTACAGTGGAGCCACAAACCACCCTATACTTTGTGGCATAAAACAACAGCAATCACCTCCTGGAGTCTCTCACAGAACTGGATTTAGTTGGGTGGCTCTCTCTCAAGGTTCTTCGTGTGGTTGCAGTCAGCCCATGGCTGGGCTAAGCTCATGTCGACTCTTCCTCATTCACAGGCCGGGTGGTGGACGCCGGTTATGAGCTGGGGCCTCAGCCATGCTGTTGGCCAGAACACCGATGTGAGATTTCTCTATGTGGCCTGGGATCCCACATGGTGGCTGGATTCCAAGAATGAGTGTCCCAAGAGAGAGTCTAGGCTGATGTTCTGTGTTGCCTTTCATGACCCAGCCCTGCATGTCACACAGCATCACCTCTGCCACATTCTGCTATGAGAAGTGACTCACTAAGTCCAGTTCTTATACAAGGGGAAGACCATTACACGTGATGGGTAGAGTGTCAACAGATTTGAAATCAGTCACCACAAAGAGCAAGGGAAAGAGGAGGGAGGGGGTGACCAGGTAGGAGAGGCACATACCAGATACGGGTATTGTAAGTTATCACTGGTTGGTGGCTGGGGGCTCAGTCCATTAAGCCTCCAACTCTTGATTTCAGCTCAGGTCAGCCCATGACCTCACAGTTCGTGAATCTGAGCCCTGCATCAGGCTCTGTGCCAAATCCTTCCACTACTTGAGATTCTCTCTCTCTCCCTCTCTCTCTGCCCCCTCTCCTGCTCTTTCTCTCTCTCAAAATAAAGAAATATACCTTAAAATTTTCTTTAAAAAACAAGTTATCACTGGCTAATTCTGTATGCAAGGGAAGAAAAGGCAAGATGAATCCCATCAAGAGAGAGTTCGGCAGGTGATCTATAGGAGTAACTCTCTGCCGTTTGTATAATGACACTCAGGAAACACCAACTCCCTCGACATGTAAAAGTGGGCTCTTTCAACCAATGGGGCAAAATTCCGCATTTCTTATTAAATAGGAAGACTAAGTTTCTCTAGGAAATCTAGGCAACAAGCAGAAAATATATGGCCGTGGTGTGTTTTTGCAGACACCAAAGCTTTGATAAGCCCTGTTCGTGAAAAACCTTATTATATTCCTTACAGAAATCAATGATAGGGTATTGAATGTAACACCATGAGCAGAACATTTCCAGGGGTGTTTGGCATTATGAGAGTATAATAGGGACATTATGAGATTCTGTCCAAGGTGGACTAAATGTTCATTTAGAATATTTCATTCACATGACAACTCAGGAAGCAGGAGGGACGCATAAGCTTGTGCTAACGGTTTCAAATCTCATGTATAAAAGCCACGTGTCTTATGTCCCAATTATATGATTAATGTAGTTTCTTGACTGATTGATTGATTGATTGTGCTAAAGCCTCCTACCTTTTAGGAGAACTCTATGTAATAAGTTTAGTCAATAAACCAGACTTTGGGGGGCTGGGGGGCTCAGTTGGTTAAGCGTCCGACTTCGGCTCAGGTCATGATCTCACAGTTTGTGGGTTAGAGCCCCATGTCGGTCTCTGTGCTGACAGCTAGCTCGGAGCCTGGAGCCTGCTTCAGATTCTGTGTCTCCCTCTTTCTCTGACCCTCCCCTGCTCACACTGTCTCTCTCTCTCCCTGAAATAAATAAAAAATATTTTAAAAAATAAATAAACCAGACTTTGGTGTAGACCGAAAGCAACACTATTCTATCCACCGCTGAACTTTGTTTTGACTCTGACTTTTATTGTCTGTCTCCCCTCATGCTACGTGAAATTTTAGTTAAGTCTTTCAGCTTTTCAGGGCAGTATAGGGTAATCAGAAAGCCCCCAATCACTTTCAGGCCAAAAACAAACAAACAAAAAAAAAAAAACACACCAAAACATGATAACATGATAACAAAGAATATCATTTTCTAGGTATTTTTAAAAACTCTAGTCTAGGGGCGCCTGGGTGGCTCAGTCGGTTAAGAGTCCGACTTTGGCTCGGGTCATGATCTTGTGGTCAATGGGTCCAAGCCCCGTGTTGGGCTCTGTGCCGACAGCTCAGAACCTGGAGCCTGCTTCCGATTCTGTGTCTCCCTCTCTCTCTGCCCTTCCCTTGCTTACTCTCTGTCTCTCTCAAAAAGAATAAACATTAAAAATATTTTTTTTAATTCTACTCTAGAGTCCTATCTTAACTATCATTCAGGACACCTGGGAGGCTCAGTCAGTTAAGCGTCCAACTCCTGATTTTGGCTCGGGTCATGATCTCATGGTCATGAGATTGAGTCCAGAGTTGGGCTCCATGCTGAGCGTGGAACCTAATTGGGATTCTCTCTTTTTGTCTCTGTCTGTCTGTCTGTCTCTGCCCCTGACCTGCTATCTCTCTCTCAAAATAAAGAAATACTAAGCAAATACATAAATAAACTATCATTCACAACTTCTTCCTTCCCCCAGATCAGCCCTGTCCTGCCACGATCACAGTGGATGGTTGCCTCTTTTCCTCTTGTTCAAAATCCACTGCTTTCTGGCTGTACTTTGGGTCCATCCAGGGTCGCAGAGGATTAGGGAGGAAAAACAAGGGGCAGGGAAAGTCTTACTTGAAGGATACCATTGCGATTGACATTGAGCCCCCCGGGTGGGGCAATTCTCCTTTTCGTGGGAGACCTTTGAGAGTTCTTTGGAGATCTTCCCCATCACCAGGAATACCTCACGTCTGTATGTCCCTTAATGTCACTGCCTCTTCCCCCTGGCTACTCATAGCTCCCTCATCCACTGTTGCAGTTTGCCTCCTATTGGGGATCACTTGTCCTTACTGTCCCCTTAGCAAGTCTACATCTCACACACAGAGACCTCCCCAGTCTTTGCCCTGCCCACTCTGGACTCAGACCATTCCGGCCCAGTCCCGTCTTGACCTTGAGGGAGGCAGTGTGAGTTCAAGCCCATCCCTATAACCCACAGCCTCTCAGGCCCAAGTGGGTGGTGCCTCTAGTTCCCTGTGTCCCCAACTCCAGCCCCTCTCTCCTAACCTGAGGCCCCCATGGGGAGGGGAATCAGGATGCACCAATGCCTCTCTCCAAAGGAATCATACATGTCGTCCTAAATCGATCCCTGCAGAATCAATGGGACCACCACTGGCTGAAAGAGTTTCACGATTTCTTAGCATGTCCCGTATATGGTCTGGGACCTTAATTAAGGATGCTCATGTACTTGGCACCTCTCGCACTGTTCTCTGCCTCTGTAATCTCTGCCAGAAAGTCTGGGCAACACAGTAACATCTATTTAAACATAATTTTTCTTTGACACCTCTTTTCACTGGAGATATTGACTAGGAAGCAGGAGAAAGAAAATCCTAATAGAAAGGGACTGGGCCAGCTCCTCAAATGAAAAGACGTTGAGGAAGCCTGACTATTTGTTTCCAGCCTTCAACAAACCACTTCAGATAATCTTCTGTTGTTTTGTTACAAATTGTATGTATTTTATGAGTAATCGAGCTAAACTTCTTTTCAAATGTTGTTACCCATGCTTATTTCTTTATAAATTGCCATTCATGACCCAAACCCATTTTCTTATTGGTTAATAAGTGCTCTTTGTATCTTAAGGAACTTAACCAACATTTTATTAGAGCCCTTTGCTTTTTTTTTAAGTTTTTTTTTTTAGTTTGGATTTTATTTCATGTGTAATGGGAAGCCATTGAAGGATTTTATGTACAGGAGTGATGTGATCTTATATTCTGATTTGAAAGACTTTTAAATATCAACTTTCTTGAGGTAGAATTTGCATACAATTAAATATAGTTATTTTAAAATAGAGGTTGATGAGTTTTGACAAACATACACATCTCTGTAACCACCACCATAATAAAAATATATAACATTCCTATTGTCCCAGAATGTTCCCTCATGTTCTTGCCAGTCAGTGTTTCCATCCCCACCCTAATCCCAGCCCTAGGTGAGAGTTTCTGGAGAAACCTTCCCCCTGACTCACCCAGTGTTTTGATCTTCTATGATCAAGTACACTTCAATAAAGCTGTGGGAAAGTGAAATTAAATTAATAAAACTAACCAAATGCAATCTTGAGCTGGATCCTGGAACAGAAAAAAGACATTAGTGAGAAATTTGGTGAAATCTGAGGAGAGTTTACAGTTTGGTTAATAATTTCAAATGAGGGGTGCCTCGTGGCTCAGTCAGTGAAACGTCCAACTTTTGACTTCAGCTCAGGTCATCATAACATGGTCGTGGGATTGTCGGGCTCAGTGCTAACAGTGAGGAATCTGCTTGGGATTCTCTCCCCCTCTCTCTCTGCCCCTCCCCTGCATGCTGTCTGTCCCTCTCTGTCTCTGTCTCTCTCTCTCAAAAATATATAAGTAAACTTAAAAAAATAATAATTTCATGTGATACTCCTAAACATCTAAGGACGGGGTACGGTCTTTGTTGGGCGTAACTGCCTCCGGAGGTCCAGCACACCAGGTGACCAGCACTGATAGACTTTGGCGACTGTCATTTGTAGTTGGGACGGGGGTAAGGCTCCACCCACATGCCTGTTGATTCTCAGTAGCCCTCCCCTAAATTACAAATGGAAACAAGCTGTTTTGCAGGCATGTTTTAAGGACTCTACCCTCATGCCACACGGATACCAACTGGAGAAGAACTTGGCATTGATTGTCCAATAGAGATAACTGGAGCTTCAGAACACTCCTGGAAAGCTCTGCACTGGGCTATTATTATTTTTTTCAATGCCTTAAGGAGTCTTTCGACCCCAGTCTGGACACTCAAGGTCTGACACTATGGTTGGCAACAAGCAAACAGGCATTTAATCAAGTCATAAAGAAAGGCAGAGAATCACCTCTGGAAGGCCCTGCCTGACACCTTTTTCACGGTGCAGACAAGAGACTGAGCTGGACCAGCGGTTGGCAGGAGAGGCTCTGGGACAAACAGAGCGCTGTCCTGTCCTGACATCTTTTCTGCAGATGCCATTTCAGATGCAGTGATTGATCCTAGATTGTTTTCGCCTCTCTCTGCCGGAGCCAGCCAACTCGTTTAGACATTTCTATTAGATTAGGAGCCAGGAAATGAAAAAAACCCTGGTTCCAAGGGAGTTGTTGTCAGGTCACAGGCCTGCCTGGTAGAAGCGCAGAGAAACACACAAGAATGCTTTGTTTGGGTGAATGATCCCCTTTGTAATTTCTCTGTTCTTCCGGCCACTTCATGCTCTCCCCCTCGACCACCTACATCCTTCTACCCACATCCCTCTTTCCCATCCCGGTCTGTGGAGTCTTGGAACACTGCAGCTTTAGAAGCATTCTTCAGGATCACTGAAGCATGCAATCTTAAAATCACAGGATGTTAAATGCTCGGTGTAGCGGAAGCAGCAAGTACATCTGAGTTGGGGGGAATAGGGATGTGCGAGTCCTGGTTTGTTGTCCATTAGCCGTGGGGCTGCGGGAAAATCACCTAGAACTAACGTCTCGAAGCCCTGGGGTCCTTATCCATAAAATGGGACAATGGTCAAAGTGGAATGCACATACCACGTCTACCACAGTGAATGCAATAGGAATTCAAGAAACACAACTCCCTTTATTTGTTTATTTTTTAACGTTTATTTATTTTTGAGAGACAGAGTGCAATAGAGCATGAGCCGGGGAGGGTCACAGAGAGAGGGAGACACAGAATATGAAGCAGACCCCAGGCTCTGAGCTGTCAGCACAGGGCCCGACATGGGGCTTGAACTCATGGACCACGAGATCATGACCTGAGCTGAAGTTGGACGCTTAACTGACTGAGCCACCCAAGTGCCCCCCCAACTCCCTTTAGGTTAATTTCAGAGCCTTGAAAACCTAAAATAGGAGCAATTAAAATAACCACCTTTTAATTCAATTTCTTATACTATTTAAGAATTTCCTCTAAACAATCTATGCATTGTCTGGGTTCCTGGGTTTTGTTGTTTTGGCTTTCGGTCTTTGTTTTTTGTGTTTTTGTTTTTGTTTGTTTGCTTGTTTTTGAGAGACAGAGAGAGACAGAGCTCAAGCTGGGTAGGGGCAGAGAGACAGGGAGAGAGAAAATCCCAAGCAGGCTCCATGCTCTCAGTGCAGAGCCTGATGGGGGGCTCCATCCCACGACAGTGAGATCATGACCTGAGTTGAAATCAGGAGTTGGACTCTCAACCAACTGAGCCACCCCGGTGCCCCCATGTTCATTTTAAGAAACATCATTTGAAACTGAAGTCTTCTGACCAGTACAAAACAAAGATAGTCTATAGACAATGGAGGCATCAGGATGATAGCCCTACAAGGCCCTCCAAACCCCCAAATCTAGGCCTAAATTTGATACTTACGGAACTGTGTTTGGAGCTTACATGGAGAAATGTACATTTATTCCTACTTCATTCCACCTCATTGGATGCGGTCTGTGATTTGAGCCTAAATCATGCCCCTCTTTCCCCTCACTCCCCATTCAGGGTGGAGGAAGGGATCTAGATGAAACACATTCCAGGGCGTTGCCTGGCCACATTGGCTGATGATCCGCACAAACTTGTTCACATGGCTGTGACTTTCTCTCTGGCTTTCTCCTTTATCAATTCTCTTCTATCTATGGTCTGCAAATCTTAATCCCAGGAAGAAAGCCCTGTCTATGGTCTTCCTCCACGCAAGAAAGTCCAGTTGAGACCAAGCCCAGGTGGGCCCATGTGCCCTGCTATTCTCCTAGGTGGCAGTCAGGTAGGGAAGGCACTAACAAATTTAGTGACCATGTCCTGTGATTGATTCTCCACCGAGACTGACTGGCGTAAGGGACCAGGCTCGACCTTAAAGATATTTTTGCCCAACAACTCAGGATAAATGCTTTTTCATGTGATCCTGGAGAACTTACCAGAGCTCTGTATCCAGGTCCAGTGTTCAAGCCCAGCTCATACTCATCACTTTTTTTTTTTTTTTTTTTTTTTTTTTCCTGGAGAGGATGTCTCCTTCAGGAACTCATCATCATGAGAAACTAGGGGGCTAGTACATCTCAACACCACATTAATACTGTCAAAATCTCCTGATATTTCTTTTTTTCTTTATTTCTAGGAGAGAGAGAGAGATTGAGAGAGAGAGAGAGAGAGACAGCATGAGCAGGGGAGGGTCGGAGAGAGAGGGAGTCACAGACTGAAACAGGCTCCAGGCTCTGAGCTGTCAGCACAGAGCCTGACGCGGGGCTTGAACCCACGAACCGCGAGATCATGACCTAAGCGAAAGTCGGACGCTTAACTGACTAAGCCACCCAGGCGCCCCAAAATCTCCTGATATTTCATGTCAAGGATAATGGTCAAAGTCTTTAACAAAGATCAAACAAAATGGAATAACTTTAGGTCCTGTGGAAGGTAGTTGAAGACTCACCCTTTACTCCTTAAAATCATGGAAGCTTAGTTTTGGAGTAGATTTTTCCTGCAGTTGGTTTTCACCTCCCTCTGTCCAGGTGGTCATCACCATCTACTTGGATATGTCTAAATTTTAGGATGCTCACGATTTGGTAGAAATCTCCTCAATACCCCCACCAATCTCTAAATCTGACTTTAACTAGAAAAAAAGGTTTGTATGTATTCCTTTAATTAAGAGTGTTTGACAGTGCCTGAGTTCAAAGCAGTAAATTCACCTTCAAACCACTCTCTGCTGTGTATTAGATGACTTTATTGCACCTAATAGATATCCAATAAATATTTGCTTAATTAATAAACTCACTAGTGTTGCTTATTGCTCTGAGGGGACAGTGGGTCATTTAAACATAACTGGCCAGTTTTGTCGGGGGACTTGAAAGGCACATTAATTTAGTGTGAGAAAAATGGTCTTTCATTCAATTTTCTCAACATTTATAGACATAAATCCT
This sequence comes from Hyaena hyaena, assembly GCF_003009895.1. NCBI lineage: Eukaryota > Metazoa > Chordata > Mammalia > Carnivora > Hyaenidae > Hyaena > Hyaena hyaena. The sequence goes on along the minus strand of NW_024081145.1, from coordinate 96,715 downwards.
CTGCTACCAGAAAATATGGAAGATGCTGGGGAAGTGTCCCATGGGGGCGCCTGGGTGGCTCAGTCAGTTGAGCATCTGACTCTTGATTTGGGTTCAGTCATGATCTCACGGTTCATGGGATTGAGCCCCCCATTGGGCTCTGTGCTAAGAGCATGGCACAAAGCCTCCTTGCAATTCTCTCTCCCTCTCTCTCTACTCCTCATCTGCTCATGTGCATGCTCTCTGTCTCAAATTAAATAAACCTTAACAAAAAAGAGCACTGAGAAAGTTTAACGAAGAGTCTTACAGGCACTGTAGTGCCTGTTTAATACCCTCTCTTTAAATACGTTAAAGATGTATAAAGGGAATTTAAGATTAAAAAACGCTTTGGGCAAGACAGTTACTAATAGATTTCCTATTACTCTGCATCCCTGAAACATCTCATTTCCGGAAAACAAAACAGTAAAAGGGTATCTTGGATTCATGATTGTGCCCTCAGTGTGCCTTTGACTCACCATGATTGGAAAATGCTCATTTTTCTCCTAAGAGCCAGTTCTTCCTACTGCTTTTCAATACTACAGCCCTCTGATTTTGTGCAGTGCAGGAAGGAGGTATAAGTTCGCCTTTTCCAGCTGAAGATGTCTGTCCACGAATGAAGTGCACTCTTGCCACCTAAGAACCGTTTCTGGCACAGCCCCCTGAGCAAAGGATTCTCAAGTTAATAACTCCTGTCGCAGGTATAATCCACCCTGGTGGGGAAAGGCAAGAGCAATCCTTTGGAAGAGGTGGCCGCCAACCTGGGAAATGATGCAGTTCCACTGTGTCAGGTGGAGAGAGGCGTCTGAGCCCAGCTGAGTGTTCCCTCTGGCTGGCGGATGTGAAACATCTCAGTCAGGGAGGGCACCCTCCTACACTGCTGGTGGGAATGCAAACTTGTGCAGCCCCTCTGGAAAATGGTGTGGAGGTTCCTTAAAAAATTAACAGTAGAGCTACCCTACGACCCAGCAATAACACTGCTAGGAATTTACCCAAGGGATACAGGGGTGCTGAGGCATAGGGGCATGTGTACCCCAATGCTCACAGCAGCACATTCAATGTGGCAATGAGAAAGAATGAAATCTGGCCATGTGTAGCAACGTGGATGGAACTCGAGGGTGTTGTGCTGAGTGAAATAAGCCAGGCAGAGAAAGACAGATAACATATGTTTTCACTCATATGTGGAACAGGAGAAACTTAACAGAGGACCATGGAGGAGGGGAAGGGGAAAAAATAGTTAAGGAGAGGGAGGGAGGCTGGAGCCACCTGGGTGGCTCAGTCGATTAGTGTCCAACTTCAGCTCAGGTCATGATCTCATGGGTCATGGGTTTGAGCCCCGCATTGGGTTCTGTGCTGGCAGATCAGAGCCTGGAGCCAGTTTCAGATTCTGTGTCTCCCTCTCTCTTTGCCCCTCCCCCACTCATACTCTGTCTCTCTCTGTCTCAAAAATAAATAAAAACTATAAACCATTTTTTAGAAAAGGAAAAGAAGGGAAGCAAACCATGAGACTCTTAAATACTGTGAACAAACAGGGTAGATGGGGGTGGGAGAGAGGGGAAGAGAGGTGATGGGCATGGAGGAGGGCACTTGTTGGGATGAGCACTGGGTGTTATATGGAAACCAACTTGACAATAAACTATATAAGAAAATAAAAATCTCAGTCAGGGATGTCCTGAAAGCAGGTTAGCGGGAAGGAGCAGACAGGGGCACGGTGAGATCCAGGAAGGTGTCCGAAGCCAGGCTTCCGGATGCAGAAGACAGGACAATGTCAACAGGGAAAATGCCATGGAGTGTAGGGGCTGGGTTCCAGCCCCAAAGCTCAGCCTTGAGGCCAACTCCCTGATGCGCTGGTTTTCCAGGGTGCCCATTGGGGGCTGAGTCAGAGAGAGGGTGAAGCCTGGCACCAGACCAGAGACATGATGAGCCAGGTCAGAGGCAAAAGAAATGCAGGTAGCTCAGAGAATAGAGTGAGAAGGTGAGAGTGTTATTAGGAAGCCCATAACTGGCAAGGCAGGAGGGGGTGGGCCCCAAGACCCCAGTTAGAGGTGGGGCCAGAATCCAAAGGTGAAACTTACAGAGGCCTGAATCCACATGTGAACATGGCCGCCCGGCAGATCTGTAGTGCAAGGTCAGGTAGACGGAAGTGGGTCACAGAAGGACAGCTCAGCCCAGGAATGTTGGCCAAGAGCCCAGGCAGGATTCTTTGACATGTGGCGGCCTTGCCACATGAAAGCCTACTTTCTGCCAGTTTACCTTTTTCTTATTTTTGCTCAATCTTCTCCTGTGGTGCGATAGCCTCTCTACCTTCAAAAGCACCCCAAAAGTTGGGACTTGAAACAATTAAACGCCAGTGCCCAGGGTGATGAGGTTACTTTGCGGGCTCCTCACACATGCGTGTGGCTGTGATTTATGGAGGGGTCAGCAGGACAGGAAGGTCCATGCTGGCCTTGTTCACACGCTGGATGGGTAGTGCTGGCTGTCAGTGGGGAGTTCTGAACCCCTGGGTGAGACCTGGGCCAGTCTGGGTCCTCCAAGCTGATGCCAAGTCGGGGTTCGACTTACAAGAGGTTTATTGGGGAGAACTTCTGTGAGGGGGAAATGAGAAGGGAAGTATAGAAGTCCCAGGAGCCATCAGATCATGATGTGGGTCAATGCTCACAGGAGAGGACACAGAAATGGGAGGTGGGGCAGGGAAGGACTTAGAACAAGGGTCTAGGGAAGCTTCCGTGATGGGGAGCCCCATCAGAGGCACCACCTTAGGACCCTGCTGCACTCAATTGCTACCCGGGATCAGCCGAGGAAGCACGACCTCTCTACTAACATGGCGACAGATTCCAGAACACAGCAGATGGGGCATTGGTGACTTTGCACCCTACAGGCCAAATGCAACTGCCCATGGCCATCCATGGTATGGCCCCCTGAAGACATCCCTATCGTCACCCCCAGGTGAATATGTTGCTTTACATGGCAGAAGGATCTCGTGGCTGTGGTTAGAGATGGAGAGATTATTCTGAATTATCGAGCTGGGCCCCAGGTGATCATAAGGGTCCTCCTAAAGGGGCAGGCAGGATGGTCAGAGTCAGAAAAGAACATACATATAATGGTAGAGGCATAGGGTGGGGCGAAGTGGGGCCATGAGCCGAGGAATGAGGCAGCCTCTGAAATCGAGAAAAATCAAGCACAGTGTTCTCTCTGAGAGCCTCCAGAAGGAGTGCAGGTTTATCAGCACCTTGATTTTAAACTAAGGAGACTGATTTGGGGATTCTGGACTGCCATAACTATATATTAATACATCTGTGTCATTTTAAGCCACATCGTTTGTGGTCATTTGTTACAGCATCCATAGGATGCTCCTACGTGGCTATAAGGTTTGTCCCCAGAAGGCATGACTGAATTCCTACCTGGGGGTCTCCTAGCTGGCGTCCCAAGAGGCAAAGGCAGGAGTTCAAGGACTCTGCAGCCTCGGGCTCAGGGGCTCTCACCACGTCCCTTCTGCCATGTTTTATGAGCTGATACTGGCCACCAGCCCAGCCCATATTCAAGGAGGGACTGTCTTCCCTCCGGGTGGAAGGGCCCAGCTCATGCTGAGAAGGGAAAACCTCTGTGGTCCCTGAAGGATTCAGCACAGGTGGCTTCTGACGGGCGATGGCGCAGGTCTCACCCACCGGGGCCCAAGAAGAGAAAGGTTTACAAGAATGATGGTCGGGCCTGGTGACACAACAGGGCCCTCTGGGGCATCAGCCAGTGTTCTGCGAGAAAACAGAAACGGCGCATATGTTCTATGGAAAGTCACCGCTACAACGAAATTAGGGGCATAACCACTGCAAGGGCTGCAAGATCCACACACGACAGGAAAACTGCTCCAGGAAATTGGCCAGCAGGGTTTGGTCACCAATGATCTTGGCTGCCGGGAACACCACGGTAAGCGATTCTTAGGAAGACACCTGTGGAACCCTCAGACCAAACCCGGGCAGGCCGTCTGCTGATGCCCATGCACCTGCCCGCGCCTACTGCCCAGAATCATACCTTCCCTTCTCGTCTGCCCTCCCACATGTCTGTGAGAAGCTCTCTCTGGCAGAACGGAACAGGAGACCATTCTGGCAGCACGGAACAGGCATCTAGGAATGGGTACAAGGATTTCTTAAAGGGCGGCCATGTTGCAGAACGTCGGTGAACAATATCATCCTGGGGCATTTCACAGAAAGTGCCCAGGCCCCACCCAGGCCAACTGAGGGGATGGAGCCTCGGGACTTTCGGGGATGGAGCCTCAGCACTAGTACTTTTAAGTGACTCCTGGAAATTTCAATGTGCCAGGTGGAGAACCGCAACTGAGTACTTCACAATGCCCACGTGCCGGTACATGTGACACCTGCTACCTGTCCAACTCTACTCCCGAGAGATCTATCAGAGAGGAAGGGACTTTCCCAAGAGCGCACAGAAGGCCTGGTCTTGCTCCTTTAAAACAAATGGATTCAGAGGCGCCTGGGTGGCTCCGTCGGTTAAGCGTCTGGTTCTTGATTTCCGCGCAGGTCATGATCTCATTGTTTGTGAGTTCGAGCCCCGCATCGGGCTCTGCGCTGACAGTGCAGAGCCTGCTTGGGTTCTCTCTCTCTCCCTCTCTGCCTCTCCCCTGCTCATGTTCTTTCTCTCAAAATAAATAAATGAACTTTTAAAAACAACAAAAATAATAAAAATAATAAATGGACTCAGCTTTGTACATGTGACTGTCCCCCAGGCTCCCAGACCTTGGCAAAGACTCTTTCTTGGATCCTGAGCATCAGCCCCACCTTGGACTCCACATCGTGATTTACGTCTGATGTCTCTGCGCCCAACTTCACACTGCATCTCCGGCTGTGACAGGCTATGACCAGAACCACTGATCTTGCTGACTGACCCTGCCCCGCGGACTGTCTTTGCTTCTAGTTTCTTAAGAAATGAGTGAGCAAGCTTTGCAGTGAGATTTACTGCAATCTTTCTGTGGCCATCTGCTCAGGAGTCTCTTTGATTGTGTCTCTGCTTCACAGAGTGACCCTTGTAAGGCTGCGCTGCTCAAAATCCCTTAATGGCCCTCACTTTGCTTTACAGCAGAAGCAAATTTATTCGGGGGGCCTGTAAGACCCTACAGAGTGTGCTGGACTCTGGTCCCCATAACTTCTCTTCCTCATCTCTTCATCCCTCCCCACACTGCCTCTGTCTACACTGCTTTCTTTGTTAATGCTCACCATGCCAGACGTGCTCCTACCACAGGACCTTTGCACTAGCCATCCTCTCTGCCTCTGGCTTTCTGCCTTCAAGTCTTTGCTCAAATTTCAGATCCTCATAAGGGCTAGCCTGATTTAAAACTGATCCCCACAGAAATCCCTTACCTCTACTCTCCTTGCCCCCCCATGGATCAAGAATCTGTGACAAGCTTCCAATTCCCCCTTATCCTCTGAACTCAGCTGGGTGCTTTTAGCTTTTCAAAAAAAAAAAAAAAAAAAACTGCACGGTCCCCAGCCAGCCTTTCCAGATGACCTGCCGAGATAAAGGCCCTTGGTTCCCTCAGAATTTCAATCTCCTCCCTTAGGGGTGCTCCATCCCCCTGGCTAGGTCACCTGCCCTAGAGCCCCATGGAGACCCCCTTCTCCTGCTTCTGTCCCCTGCTAAGGTGAGTACCCATGACTACCTCCTGCCTGTGTCCAGGATCTCCCTAGGTCTTTTGGGGTGCCTGGCAGGCTCAGTCAGAAGAATGTGTGACTCTTGATCTTGGGGTTGTGAGTTCCAACCCAACATGGGGTGTAGAGATTACTTAATAAATAAAAAAATTAATAATAAATAATCCATTTATTTTTTAATAATAAAAAAAGGATTTGGTTCCTTTTAACCTATGTCCATCTGTTGTCTGTTTTCTTCATGGAAGAGTCCGCATTAGTTGGTCTTTTCCTCTAGAACTCCCTGCTCTATCTGGACCTCCAGGGCCTTCTCCAGCCCAACTTTGCCTTGTGAAGAATGTTCCCAGTATCTCCTGGGTGCACATATGGTGAAGACTCTCTGGGGGTGGGGGGTGAAGCTGGGTGGAACTGGGTCTCATTCATCATTGAACACTGGGCTGGCAGCCTGGGTGGTCTCAACACCAACAGGTGCCATGTTCCATGTGGGATCAAGATGGCGGCCATGGTGGGGGAGGGGGTCCCACTGGACCACCTGCCGTCAGGTGCTGGGGAAATGAGCCAGACGCACTAGGTGATCTCTAGGTCCTTCCAACCTTGGCTCACATGCTGCTTAACCGCCCCCTCACATTTCTGCTTACATTTTCTTTGCTCTTATCCAGGAAGCTTGATGAGGAAGCAGGTGGTTAGTCACCAGCGGGTTCACCGAAGAAGTAGGGGCAACGCAGCATGCTCTAAGGGCCACAGCCGCTGAAGGCGGGCAGGGCCACGGTCCCAGCACAGAAGCCCTTCCCTGGCTGGGGGAAGAGAAGAGCCCGTGGAGGCATGGTGCTCATATCTCACTGGACTTAGAGGTTCCAGAATTTCTCCACAGGAAGGGCATCAGGTGTGAATACGCTGAGGCGGTTGGAGCTGGGTTTAGACAAAGCTCCTCCCGCATGACTGAGACCATGTCAGGGGCCCATGTCAAAGACTGGACGACAGGGCTCCCTCTGGGAAGGCTGCTTGTTGCCTTTTCTATGCAGCCTCTGATACACTTCCTGCCGGTGCCATATTGTCCTCGGACCCCAGCTCCAATATCAGGTGAAGCCCCTTATTTCCCTGGGTCTGAGGCCACTTCTCGCTCCCTTATCCACGTGTCCAGACATCCTGAAATCAGGCTGTGCCAGATTCTGTGTCCCTGTCCAAGTTCCACACACGAGGGTTTTTAGATTGATGCCCAGTTTCCCGTCTTGGAATCTATGCCTCTCCCTCCATCCATCCTTGAGGCATTTAATGAGCACCTACAGTGTGCTAGGTGCTGGGAACACAGGCACGGCCTCCTACCCGACACCTGCGACATCATCCTTTCTATGAGCGGTTCCCCGATGGCACATTTCGAGTGTCAAACCCCGCTCCCCCTCCCCAGCCCCCCCGACCCGTCTCCCACCGTGTCCCTCCCCATGGCAACTGTCACTGTGACTCTTTCTACGGCCCATACTTAAGAGTTGTTGTCCCGGTAGAACTTCAGTTCCACGGGAGCAGGATTCTGTTTTACTCGGTGCCGTATCCCCGCCGTGTCCCCCCAGGGCCTGCCAAGGAGGCACTCAGAGAGCCGTTATTGAATAAAGCATGAAAGCAAGCTGACCATCCGTCACGCACTGCCCCGGGAACTCTGTTATTTTATTCCAGTTTTTTCTCTGCCCCGCTGTTATCCTTCATCTGCGAGAGGCAGTGCGGTCCTGTAAATGTGTGTGAGGTCACTTGGCCCAGGTGTGAGCCCATGCCTGCCTCCTCTTAATTTACTGATTTCCTGGGGACCACATGGGGCATCATTATGAAGACAGAGAGGGAAGAAGATAGGGGGACAGGAAGGAAGACACAGTAACACACACACATGGACTCTGGTATTTCCAGGTGGAATATTCTAGAGTTCGAGGACTAGAAAAGCATCATGGCTCTTTCTGTTGTTTGATTTCTCCAACCGACCTGACTGACATTTTAGTAGATCCATCCTGTGATGTGCCCGCATCCTGGGGTCACAAGGTGGGAATCCTCTAGATTTGGAGAGATTTCTCTCTGGGAGTCACACATCCCCAGCATCCCCATGCTGGTGGCTTCACAGCGCCTTCAGTAGATAAAAAATGTACAAGACACACAGTAATTGCTAGTCCACCCGAGGGCAGGAGGAGAAAGCTGCCCAGTAGACCGGCCCCCTTGACCATTCTTCTTAAGGATATGCACGATTTATGAGGCATTTAGGACACAGCACTGAGGCCCCGTGTGTTCTAAATGAGTTCCCCACGGAAGTGGCTGTGGCCGAAAGCCGAGATGTGGGGCCTCGTATGGCTTCTCTAGTTTCTAAAAGAGGGATGGAAAACCGATCTTAGGGTGAAAGATGCACAAGCTGCTTGCAGAGAAGTACAGTTTAATCCTTCTGCTGCAGAAGTCGATGCCTCCAAAGTGATGTCTGAGGGCCACCCTGAAACTTACCTTAGGACCAGGTGCAAGAAGCTTGGCCTTAAAAGTGAAGCTTCAGCAGTTGATGGGCTTTCTGAGTTTACAGATCAGAGACATCCTGTTGACCGCTCCTGCAGACCCACTGTGCGCTACTTTGAAATCCAACCCATCTGAGGGTGACAGAGCTCCCCCAGAAGAGGCTGTGTGAGACCGACCCATCCGGGAACACACAGATGGTGGCCTATTTACAGGAATTCTGCTTGCCTGCTAACCAGCCATGTGGCCTGAGGGACATCCCTTACCTTATTCTCTTGGGTCTCCCCTCTGTACAATTTCAGGGCCAGGGAAGTTAAATTCTCGGGACCTTTCAATGGAAACATTCTTTATCCACCTGATGCTACAGCTAACATATACACTGTTTTGAACTTCATGGTAATCACCCTCCACCCCTGCTTACCCCGAGTGCGAATTTTCTGCCTTTTCTAACTCACCCAAGAGGTGAACTTGGCCATCCTTCGATATGTCCAAGGATGACATATATTGTGTAAGCAGGGACTGAGGCAAAGCCCTTCGCTGAATTTCCACACTTATTCCTCGAACCACTCTAAGTCTCGGTGCTGGTAAGGCTTGGTTGCTTCCCAGGAGAGAAAGCAACTCTGCACCAGCACAGGGGCTGCTGCATATAATCAGGACACTGCTAAGGAGCAGCGTCAGTTTCTGGAGACACAAATGTATCAGAACCAACATACTTCTGGTACAAATGTATCAGAAGCCTGAGCTGCAAGTGCAAGTTCCAAAGTATTGAAAGCGAACCGCTTTTGGGATTGAGGTGGTGCTTCGCGCAGGTTTGCCGGCGGTGTTGCACACTGAGCCTCACTGTCATTTGTTGTCCTGTGTCCTTCCTCAGAGCGACGAGCTCAGCGCAGGCGCCGCGCTGGTGGTGCAGCTATTACCAGCGAGCTAATTGAGTTTGCTGGCCTTGAAAACGCATCAGCGGGGAGGTAATGTGATGATGCAATGCTGTGCTCTTGGCCCCTGGATTCCTTCCTGCGCTGACCGAGGCCTTATTAATGAGTCTGGAAACAAACACACAAAACAAAGCAAAACTGAAAACAGGATGGCTTTCATGTGGCTTGGACGGCACTGGAGCAGAGCACGGCGCAGCTGCCCTTGGTCCTGTCCCGCACGTCAAGACCCAGAAGGGGGAAGGGTATGCCTCTCCCGGGGAGGGGGGCCCAGCAAGGTCTGAGGAAGAAATGACTCTGGGGAGAAGGGAGCAGCAGATTGAGGAGAGGTGGGAGGCTGCGCCTTATAAACAGAATCACAGTGCGCCAAGACGGGGCCAAATTAACCGGGCAGACGTGGGCATCACTTTGGAAGAGAGCAGAAGGCGGGAGCCCCTGGGACCCAAAGTGGAAAGGAGAAGAGAGTGCCCGGGGAAGGTGGCGCTCCTGGCACAGGCCAGTGGGAGCCACGTGGGAAGTGCACGTGGGCCCGTGGAAGAGAGAGCCCAAGGCCAGGAAGCCAGACATCGGGAATTCACCGAGCCCCTCTGTGCCTGGGGCCGGGCTGCGGGAAATCCGAAAGGGATTTAGCTTGTAGTAGTGAAAAATACGATAAACGTGCCAGCTCTGACAGAGGGGTGTGGTCCCACATTTTCCCGGGGATGCTGGCAGCGCTCCGGCCTTTAACGCAGCAAACAGCCTCCTCCCAATGCTACTCACCCCTGAAGACAGAGGCTATAGCTTGGTTCAGCTGCTTTTTTTTTTTTTTTTAATGTTTTTTATTTATTTTTGAGAAACAGAGAGACAGAGAGCAAGCAAGGAAGGGGCAGAGAGAGAGGGAGACACAGAACCCGAAGCAGGCTCCAGGCTCTGAGCTGTCAGCACAGAGCCCGACGTGGGGCTCAAACCCACGACCCATGAGATCATGACCTGAGCTAAAGTCAGATGCTCAACCGACTGAGCCACCCAGGCGCCCTTCGGCCAAGCTGCTTGAACACGGCATCTGGGCCAGGTGGCCTTCAGATACCCAGGCATCCGCTCCACGTGGTGGAGAAGGGGGCAAAGACTAGGAAGAAGCTCCCAGAAGAGGCTCCATGTGGGGAACATGGGTCACGTATAGCCTGGACTGGTCGGACAACCTACGTGTCCATTCCAGCCGTTCTCTGTTGTCAAGGGACTCGAGATTAAGAGCAAACTCCAGTACTTAGGAGCTGTGCAGCTTTCTGAACGTCACTCAACTGCAGTGAACCTGGGTTCCTCACACCCTCCTAAGGGTTACCTGAAGACAGAGGAGGAGACGTGAAAAGGCACCAAAGCACCTGCCAGATACAGGGGCTCCGAGACGATACTATTGTTATGTCAGTCTGTTTGTGTTGGAAACCCTTCTGTTTTTTTAAGTTTATTTATTTATTGTTGAGGGGAGGATGGCAGAGAGAGGGAGAGAGGGAGAATCCCAAGCAGGCTCCACGCTGTCGGTGCAGAGCCCGAGGTGGGATTCAAACTCACGAACCGTGAGATCACCACCTGAGCCGAAACCAAGAGTCGGACGCTTAACCAGCTGCGCCGCCCAGGCACCCCTGCTGTCAGAAACCCTCCTAATGAAATGGACAATGAAATATAAATGTTTGTTATGAATTTTATCCTTCGCTCTCCAACTGCAGAGAACAGAGTGTCTACACTTGCCCCTGTTTTGCCCCTTACCTCCTGCACCCCAATGACCCACTAATGATCTCAGAAATGTTTCCTGAGCGAATAAATGATGGTGGCATTCGTAGCCTCACACACACACACACACACACACACACACACACACACACACAATGGGATTATTGCAAGAGTTTTTTCAAACCCACTTCACAGCAGTATTGTCTGCATTGTCTGAACCCCTCCTCGACATCATTGAATTGGACTGTGAGAGCCGAGCATAAACACGCTGAGGATGAAAGTCCTGTTTGGGGAGAGCCGGGACAGGAAAAGAGCTCGCCAGGGCGGCTAATGGAAGAGAAATCTCTGTGAAAGGGAAAAATAAAAGGCAGCGCGAAACAAAAGCAAGATGAATCGCTTCCCCTCTGAAAGGAGCACGGTGAAACAATGGAGCTAAATGAGATACAATTCCTGACAAAGATCTTCTCTGTTCTCCAAGGGCTTTTATTGTGCTGCTGTGTACCAGGAGTTATGTTTTATCTTCCCAAAAAGAGTCAGTGTACTTTATTTTAATCGTGGTACCTCTCTCTGCCTCGCCTCCCTGCTTGCTGAGATTTAAGTCTGCTATTGTAGAGCTCTATCTCTGATCAGCCTCAAAGATCTGAAAAGCCCTGAGTTTGCAAGAATAAAAAAAAAAAAAAAAGGCCTTCAGGTTTGACAGTGAGTGATAGATCCTGCCTGTCCCCTCGGGGATAACATTCCCTGCACTCTGAAGACTACAGATCCTCGGGATAACAAGCCATGGCTTCTGCCAGCCTCTGCCTTTGTGCGGAGGTCAGGGCACCTGCGGGGGCAGGTGGGGGGGGGGGAGGAATTGCCCAGCAAGCTGGAGCTACTTTTACTGAGCACTGCGGGTCAGCTCCATATCAGATCCAAAAAGTTTGGGGTGAAAGGGAATATGGAGATTCAGTCCTTGGACTCAGGGATGCTAAGGAAAAACAGGGTTTGAAAGGCAAAAACAATCCTTGAAACTTAAACCTCCATCTCTGCTCAGCTACCTGCAAGAAGTGTGGCTTCGCCTCCCTAAACTTCGGTTTAGAGGAATAGCAGGTGGGGTGCCTGGGTGGCTCGGTCAGTTAAGCCTCCAACTTGGGTTCAGGTCATGATCTCAGGGTTCATGGGTTTGAGCCACATTGTCCGGCTCTGCGCTGACAGCGTGGATCCTGCTTGCGATTCTCTCTCTCTCCCTCACTCTCTGCCCCTCCCTGACTTCTACTTTCCTTTCTCTCGAAATAAAATAAATAAACTTAAAATGGGATAGAGGAGCGCCCCTTGCAAAAAACCTTTTGGGTGTGAGATCACGCATGGGCGGCCCTCACTTGCGATCATGCACGCATCACTATTGGAAAGGGCTGGAAAAGAAAGGAAACAACCCAGAAAATTAATAGGCAACCAACGGAATGGGAAAAGATAGTTGCAAATGACATATCAGATAAAGGGTTAATATCCAGAATTTATAAGGAACTCACCAAACTACACGCCCGAAAAACAAACAACCCAGTGAAGAAATGGGCAGAAGACATGAACAGACACTTCTCCAAAGAGGACATGCAGATGGCCAACAGACACATGAAACGATGCTCAGCATCCCTCCTCATCAGGGAAATACAAATCAAAACCACACTGAGATACCACCTCACGCCAGTCAGAGTGGCTAAAATGAGCAAATCAGAGAACTCTAGATGCTGGCGAGGATGTGGAGAAACGGGCACCCTCCTACACTGTTGGTGAGAATGTAAATTGGTACAGCCCCTCTGGAAAACAGTGTGGAGGTTCCTCAGGAAACTAACAATAGAAGTCCCCTATGACCCAGCAATAGCACTGCTAGGAATTTACCCAAGGGCTACAGGAGTGCTGAGGCATAGGAGCACATGTACCCCAATGTTCATAGCAGCATTCTCAACAATAGCCAAAACATGGAAAGAGCCTAAGTGTCCATCAACAGATGAATGGATCAAGAAGATGTGGTTTATCTATACCATGGAATACTACATGGCAATGAGAAAGAATGAAATCTGGCCATGTGTAGCAACATGGATGGACCTTGAGGGGGTTATGCTGAGCGAAATAAGTCAGGCAGAGAAGGACAAATATCATATGTTTGCACGTATAGGAGGATTAGGAGGAACTTGACGGAGGAACAAGGGGGAGAAGAAGGGCGGAAATGGTGGGGGAAAGGGAGAGAGGCAAACCATGAGAGACTCTTGAATGCTGACAAAAACTGAGGACTGATGGATGTGGGGGGGAGGGGGGGTGGGCATGGAGGAGGGCACTTTGGGGATGAGCACTGAGTGTTATGTGGAAACTAATTTGACAATAAACTATTTGTAAAAAAAAAAATAAATAAAGTGTTTTGACAGAAAAAAAAAAAAAAAAAAGGAAAGGGCTGGAAAGGTACCGCGTGTGGTTATGACTTTCACAGACTGAGATTTTTTTATACCCCGAGCATGACTTGGCACACTTAGTGATTAATGCCTTTTTATCTTTAATGAATGAACAATTAGAACACAATTAGGCAAAGAGCATTCCATTACTCTTCTGATTAAAAACCCGGTACCCAAAGGATGAAGTCCAAACTTAGTGCGGCTCCCTGTCTGGCCCCAGGCTGGCCCCCCAGCCTCCTCCCCTGCCAGCGTAAGCTTTGAGGAATTGCCCCGGTTTAAGCATGGCCTCTGGGCTACTCACCGCACCTGAACTTGCCTTGCGTCTGTAGGGCTTGATGCCATTGTGGGTGGTTTGGGGGCCTCCTGTTCATGGCCAAGTCAAGTGCTCCGTTCCCTACGAAGGCTTCCCTGAGCTGCCCCAAAGGACTGGCAGTTTCTCTCTCCTCTGGGCTCACACCTTGTTTCACAGCTGTGGTTCTCAAATTGTGTTCCCTGGACCAGCAGCACCATCAGCAAGGACCTTGCTACAGATGCAAATTCTTAGGCTCCTGAATCAGAAACTCTTGGAGGGTGGGGTCTAGTCTCTCATGTTTGAATGAGCCCTTCCAGTGCTTGTGATATAAGCTCAAATCAAGGAGCTGTCACTCTGGGCAAACCCCTGTGGTTACACGTCTCAGACTGTGTTAAAATCACTTGCCTAAACATATGACCATCCTCCAAGAGTTAGCACTTAGCCAAATTCTTTTTATTCCCCTGTGTCCTAATTTCCCTCAACTGTAAAATGATTCCTTGCAGGAATGCTTAAAAATGAGAAATAACAAATATATGCTGTGATGTTGGGTCTTCAAAACGCGGCTCTCCTCCCGACCCTTCCACCCCTGATTCCCAAATGTTTGTTCATGATGTCCAAGCATGTGGGTTGCTATTGAAAATTGCCCCCTGCCTTGCAAAAGAGACCCAACCAACAGGTCTATTCCAAGGTGCAAGAAGGAAGAGAGTCTGTTAGGCTTTTGGGGATTGAGGGACCTGTCCCAATTGTCAGCAAGGAACACTCAGATCATGACAAATGAATAAAATATAAGTTAGCAGGATCACTTCAGGCTGAGGCTGGGGGTAGACAGAAAGAAGATTATTCATGACCACACACAGGTGGGGTCAGGTAAGACAAATTAGGGGGGGTACATGGGGGGCACGAGATTGTACAGTCGCCTTGGCCGGGCTGCCTTAGCATATGCGTGTGCACAGGATTCCAGAAAAGGCACTGCTGGCCCAGGTGCCTGGTTTGGACATCACGGAAGTGCCTGTATGATAGGATTATGGAAGACCTCGTGGCCACAGCTACGTCATGCCTGCAGCCCAGGACCAGGGCAAGGGCTCGGGGCAGCTCTGCTGACCAGAAAAGGCACTCGTGTTTGGTGATATATGTGATTGACATCGAGGGAAGGCAGAGACCTGGGAAGGCTTCCCCAAAGTGAGCCACGGGGTTAAACAGATAAAAGAGATGTAGGATTCAGGGGCAACAGGAGTCAGCCTCCCTGCGAGGGGAGCGCCCAAACAACTTCATTTTGCTCTCTCACAAGGCCATCTGCTTCTTCTGTAGAGCTTTGGCAATGTGAATTGTCATTTACGTAATGCTGGCCTCCTTCTCATTCTATATTCTAGTAGGGCAGGGAGGGCATCTGATTTTCCCAATATTCTACCCTGAGCATCTAGAGCTGGGCCTGGCATCTTGTACATTCTCAACATGTACCTTCAATATCCTTCTGCAGGAACGTTTTTGAAATGAAGGAGCGAGCTTGGCCCATTTGAAACCTAATCAAGAAACCAGGCTGACCGACGCAGGTCTGAGTCCATGAAGCCGCAGAAGATGATGAGGTGGGGTAGGGGCTAATCCCAGAAGGGCTTGAAAGTTTCGCTGGAAAATCTGGACTTGACTCCACAGTCCACGGAGAATTGTGAGTTCCTAAAAAACAGGAACTATGTCGCGTCTCCTGAACACGTTTCCTGAGTACGTGGACTGTGCTAAATTCAGAGAGTGTGTGTGTGTCGAAGGACATCGGTGCTGGGGAGGGCACAGGAGTTGGCCGTGTACTTAAGCAGAGCTGGCATGGGACAGGAGTGACGAATACCACGTGGGAGAAGCAGGCATCCAGCCAAAAGAAGCAGGAAGAGATTACAACTTCTCATTGGGGAAAACGGGTATTTTAGGGCGCACAGTGTTGCAGCCGGGTATGGACGGACAGTCAGTGTAGGGACGGGCGACGTGGAATTAGCGGTGCAGAGAGAGACTGGCTGGGTAGGTGCGGTCACTCATCTTTGCCTCTCCCCCAATGCTGAGTGGAATGCTTGTCACTGCTGGCACTTAAGAAACATAATGTCTGTCGGATGATTACTGTACATCCCTAAGAAGGGGAATGACTGGGGAAAGCACAGATAGTTAGTATACAACTTCCTTACCAATTCAAAATACTACTCAGTTTACAGAGTGCTAAAGGTTGGCCCACCAAGTGACCAAAGAAGAACGGTTGGTGTGTGGGATGTGAGTCGTTTATCATGGCCTGAGAGTCCATAAAGGAGCTGTGAAGTAGGTGAAGACAGCCCATGCATGAGTTTACACCGTGTCAAGGATTTCATCTTAGAAGCATCCCAGAAGAGAGCGTTGGGAGAGTGTTGCATCGGGCAAATATGATCAGACGTGCATCCTAGGAAGATCACATGCACGGCTTGTAAAAGGGGGATCTGTACTGCTGGCTCCCCTTCCTCTCTGCTCCCATTGTAACCACATATCACCCTTTCCATCACCACAAGCTTCTCGGAGGTGGGGAGGTTGTGATGATTTGCAGATTTGTCCTTCCCTCCCACCAGGGGAAGGCAAGATCCTTGAGGACATGGAGTCCATCTTCCTCATTCGTAGGTCCAAGCAGTTGCCAACTAGAAATCACTCGTTACGACGTTAGATAGCAAGGGTGTAGGGTGGAGAAAAAGAGGAAATAGATTCAGTGATTCAGATAAGAATTAACAACGACCTGAGCTAGGGTGGGATTTGGAAAGGATGGGTCGAGGGAGATGTGTCAAATTCACTGAAGTGGTGACCTATAAAGGATTTTGTGACAGATGAAGGGCAAAGGGAAAGAAGGGACTGGGATTTGGGATGACTTAGGCAAAGCAGCCAGTTACAGGTGGCCTTTTGGAAACAGAGCAGGAGAGACATGTTTTGAAAAGCACAGCCCAAGTCCTGCCTAAGACGTGTTGTGTTGAATAGACCAGTGGGATTTTGAAGTTGAGGCGTCTGAAAATGCGTTGGACTTGGAGGGATGGGTTCAGCTAAGTTGCCTAATGAGTCCCAAACCCACAGTGATGCATGGAGACAAGGAAAGACACAAAATCACCCACATTCCATCTAACATTAGGCATTATCCACCTTTCCGATTTGTGCCACCTGGATGATTACAGTGGTATCACATTGTTGTTCTAATGGTCATTTATTGGATTACTGGTGAACTCGAGCAGTCGTTCATATACCTGATGCTTACCAGAAATTCCTCTTCTGTGAATTCTCTGGAGAGAGCTTTGGCCCAGTTTTCTGTTGGTTTTTCTCATCTTTGTGTGTCGGTTTGATGGACCTCTTGATATATTCCAGAAATTATTCCCTTCACTGTTTTAGGCTTTAGAAGTATCTTCCCCGGGTCTTAAATTTTTATTTGAAACACCTAGGCTGTGCAAGGGGAAGGCATACACTAACCAGGCCCCAGAAATACCCTAGAAGAAGCATATTTTTGAAGTAAGATAATGAGTTGGATACTGGACAGGGTAGGTAAGAATGGGAAGATTCAGAGAGGCTGACCTGGAAGGGGGAGGCGTGCCCCTAGGCGCGCTCAAGAGGGCACGAGCTCAGCAAAGCCCAGGCGTGGTGGAGGTGGGGTGAGGGGCACGTGGGAGCGGCAGGTACAGGAATCAGCTGGGAGTGGGGGAGGGGGTGGTCATTCCAGAGCCCACAGAAGCATCAAATGCCACCTGTCAACGACTTGGTTTTCATCTCGCGGTGGCTGACATCAAGCGGAGGAGAGATGTCCTTTAGTAAGCTGAGTCTGGAAATGGCACGGAAGGGGTTTAGAGGGTGGACCGACCAAGGCCAGGAGGTCAATAAGGGACTTGCAATAGGAAAGCATGATGGTGTGATGTGTCAACTTGGCTAGGCTGCAGCATCCAATTTTGTAACCTAGTGTTGCTGTCAGGGTGCCATGTCCATGTGCTTCACATCTACAATAAGTTGGCTCTAAGTAAAGGGGGGCCCCCTGGTTATGGTGGGTGGGCCTCACCCAATCAGTTGAAGGCCTGAGCGCAAAACTGAGTTTTCCCAGAGAAGAAAGTCTGTTCAAGACTGTTAACCTAGAAGTGCTGCCTGAGTTTTCAGCCTGCCCTACAGATTTCAGACTTGGAGCCCCACAATTGCATAAGGCAATATCTTAAAACAAAAAGTAAATATCTTTCTGTATGTGTGTATGTATATATGCATGTATGTACTATTTATGTAATCACATAAATATAATGTTTATTATGCATATGTATTATACATAATACTATAATATAATGAATATGTGTAGCCATATAATACACATATAATATATAATAATATAATATATAGTAAATACATGTATTATTATAGTTTTATATAAATAAGCATATCTCCTACCGTTTCTATTGTCCTGAAGAACCCTGACTGATTGATAGTAGAGGTAAGTTACTGATGAAACCTTTCTGAACTTGTCTTCCATTAACTTAAACCAAAACCAACCAAGCAAACAAAAAAAGCATGCATTTCAATATGTTTGTTTGTTTATTACTTACACGGGCCCAAGTGTGGATATGCTGTGCATTTTACAAAACAGAAAAACAGAAGGAGGTGCCGGGTGGCTCAGTCAGTTAAGCATCTGCTTCTTGCTTTTGGCTCAGTCATGATTTCACAGTTCATGGGTTCAAGCCCTGAGTTCACCTCTGGGCTGAAAGTGCAGAGTCTGCTTTTCCCTCTCTCTCTCTCTGTCCCTCTCCTGCTCATACACATGCCCTTGCTCTCTCTCTAAATAAACATTAAAAAAAGAAAGAAAGAAAAATAGAAGAACTTAAAGAATGATCTATAAAAAGACCCGGCAATCAAAGTGACTACATTCTCTCCCTGCATCTGGGTAAGCTCACCCTCATTCGTCCTTGGGAACCCACTGGCCAAGGGGAGGGATGGCAGACTGTCATCAGTGTCACCACACTGTCCTGAAGGCACATCTCAGATACTCTGAGACCAGGGACTAAATCAGTTCATAACTTTCCATCAGCATTTACTCATCTGTATTTAAATCCAAAAGGTTTCTGAACAATAATAGCTTTTCAATCAGTTTTTGTGGTTCCCTTCAAAATTATTAGGGTACACACACCATCAAATTTCTGGACACATGAAAATAACCAGATTGTTAGGCTTTTTGAGCCAAATGTCAGGTTTATAGCAAGATTATTGGTTTGCAATAATACCTGAAATGCAAAGGGTGAGCCGGTTTCCAAAGCAGTTTCTTAGGGCTTGCCTCGACATAGCCTCACAGACCGGAAGTAGAAAAGGTTAGAATGAGGTTTCTCTTTTCGTTGATGGGTATTGTTATTAGTGAAAACAAAAAGCAGCTTTCTAGAGAGCAACTTCTCTAGAAAAAGAAGTTTCTACTTCTTAGAAACAGAAGTAGAACAGTGGCTGCCAGTGGGGATGTGGATTTGTGTTCAATGGTAAGAGAGCTTCAGTTTTGCAAGATGAAAACGTTCTCGAGAACTTTATGACAATATGCAGGTAGGTAACACTACTGCCCTGTACACTTAGAAATGGTTAAGATGGAGGACGCCTGGGTGGCTCAGTCGGTTAAGACTCCAACTCTTTTTTTTAATGTATATTTATTTTTGAGAGAGAGACAGACTGGATAGGGACAGAGAGAGGAGGAGACACAGAATCTGAATCAGGCTCCAGGATCTGAGCTGTTAGCACAGAGCCCGACACGGGGCTCGAACTCACAAATGATGAGATCATGACCTGAGCCCAGGTCAGGTACTTAGCCGACTAAGTCACCCAAGCACTCCAAGCCTCCAATTCTTTTTTTTTCTTTTTTTTTTTTTTTAATGTTTTATTTATTTCTAGGAGAGAGAGAGAGAGACAGCATGAGCAGGGGAGGGTCAGAGAGAGAGGGAGTCACAGACTGAAACAGGCTCCAGGCTCTGAGCTGGCAGTCAGCACAGAGCCGGACGCGGGCCTCAAACCCACGAACCGCGAGATCATGACCTAAGCGAAAGTTGGACGTTTAACCGACTAAGCTACCCAGGCGCCCCTCCAAGCCTCCAATTCTTGATTTCAGTTCAGGTCATGATCTCACAGTTCATAGGATGGAGCCCCACATCCTTGCTTGGGATTCTCTCTCCCTCTCTCTCTGCCCCTCCCCACTGCTCATGCACTCTCTCTCTCAAAGTAAATAAATAAACCTTTTTAAAAAATGGTTAAGATGGTGCATTTATTTTATGTTTTTCACCAAAATTTATTTAAAAAAAAAAAAAGCAAACTGGGTTGTAAGGAGGTTAAGTAATTTAAGGTGACATCCTCAATCAGCATATAGATTCAGACCAGCTTCTGTGTCCCTTGAGGGCCGGCCCAGCATCCTTCCCACAATATACACTCTGCAATTTATACAGAGGAATTCCCCACCCCTTTTGCCCGTGGCAGTATATATTCAGAAGAATCAAGAGCTGGCTTCGGCTTTGAGATAACAAATACTTAGGTAGATTCCAAATATTCCTTTTTTTAATCCTTCGTGTACAACATTGACTTTTCTAATCAATCGTTAAACTACATCCCAAGGATTTGCTGGATTATTTGTGAAATGCAGCCGTGTGTGTTTCAACTTATCAGTAAGCAAACAGGTACAGAAATGGAAAGGTGAAGGAGGGAGGGCAAGCCCCCATGCCTGGGGCTTCCATCCAGGTCTGTGATTTAACTTTCAAATGACAAACCAATGACACGTGGGAATCCAGTAGCGGGGGAAGCTCTGCGATCCCTCCAGCAGAGCAGAAGCGACGACTGATCCAGTCCCGCCGGCACAAGGTACACTGAGCCAGTAGTCAGGCACAGACGGGGACCTCCAGACTGGAAAACTCCAGGGTGCTGCTACCCAGGAGACGAGAGCTCGGAAGAGCCTGCTTCCAAGCTGCAGAATCACCGGACCTTCCTCATGCTCACCTCCACCTGTCTCCCATTGGTTCCCAGTATCATTCTCTCCCCTGCCTTGGCTTCGATCTGACCTTGCCTTTCCTAGCGTCCCTCATGCTTCATGAACTCACGTCCTGACCCATCCCCTCATACAGAGAATTCGGGGGGTCAACTTAACTGAAGACACAACCAAACCACTGGTGAATGGTTCCCACAGTGACCAAGACACAGAAGCCTGAAGCGGGGACGGGAAAGAGAAAGCAATGAGCCACGGGCAGAACCCTGATCCTTTCCTTTACCCTTTTCCTTCCTTGAAATAATCACCTGTTCTACTCCCCTGTCTTCCTACCTGGGGATGGGGGCAGGGGGAAGGGAGAGGGGGTGGGTTCTCCCCTGCTGATTCTCCCATGTGGTGCCTCCATTTGTAGCTTGGTTGCCATCCCTGATCTCACTCCCAGAGCCAACAGACGGCTCCCAACACGACTGGCTATGTCCCCAGCCTGAGCAGACCCCTCCGTGACGTGGGAGGGCAGGAGATGCTCGGGCAAGGGAGAGGAGGCCAGCCACTACCTGGGCAGGAGTCATCGGACAGGCTGACAGGCTCAGGACCACCAGTTCCAGCCCTAGGGTCTGCCAGCGAGCAGAAAGCAAAAGGAAGGAAGCCAACAAGGAGTGGCCAAGTCTCTTGACCCCCACTTGGTGGGGGAATGTTCAGGCTCAGCCCGGACTTGAGCCTGAGCCACAGCTGCCATCCTGTCTGCCCTGGAGGCCCTGAGTGCCTGCTGTGGGGCTTTGTGCTGGTCAGAAGGTGCACACAGGCCTGGTGATGCCGGCCAGACCTTGTCCTTGGGTGAAGGATGTAACGACTCAGCTCAGTGTCTGACTGCTATATAATTCTTACTGACTAGAGCACAGTTTGGGGGCATCATTTGCTAGTTTTGTCCTAACATCCCAGAATGAGGTGGTGGGGGTGGTGGAGAAACTCACCTGTTTAGAAACAGAAAGGAAAGCCGGGCCAAGGACCAGTGCAGGGGTTCAAGGGACCCTGGGTCCCAGTCTGACACCTGAATGTTGTCAATGGCTCTGTGGGGTCTATGCCGGCCCTCTCTGTTTCTCAGTTTCTTCCTCTGCTAATTCCTGTCCTTCCTATCTCTTGAGGGTGTGAGAAAGACCCAGTGTCATAATGGACATGGAAATGTTTCCAAAAGGCAGCGTGGTACCCAAAGGCATGGCTTAAACTTAAATCACCCTGCACAGGGGCTTTGGAGGGCTGAATGACGTAAGGGATGTAGAAACCCCTTATAAATCCTAAAACGTGAACTAGATGGAGAATCATGAAAGTGAGGCATGATTATCTGTGTGGTTCTGGGAACAACACCACTTTGCCACCTGCTGTCCAGACATTTCTGTAACTGCATGACTTTGCAAGGACGTGAACTTGGCATGCTGGGGTTTGCCCAGCTGTAAAATGAGATACCTCCGGGAATGGCAAACACAGCCGGCTCTCGTGGGTCCGCGGGGATGTGTAGCTTGGAGATGAGATGTGGAGGGGCAGGGTCACAGGCGTCTAGTGAGGTCAGGATCGGCGAGGTACATGGCACCCGAGCCGACGTTGGTGAAGACTTCCCCCACAGGGTCACAGACCCACCCTGTAAGGGAACAGTGCAGAAGGGTGAAGGGGAATGCCTTCAGTGGAGAGGGGTGAGTGCAGATCAGACCCCGAGGTCCCATTCCAAGCCCAGGCTCAGTTGATCCAGGGAGAGGCGGAGGATGTGCATTTCTGGAACTTGTCCACAGGAGCTGACTAGCCCCCCGCTGAGAACCACGGCCCCAAGGCAACGCCTAAAGCCTGCCCGATGACGAATGTGCAATTCTGCTGGCTGTTTCCGTGTGGTGGGACAGGCTAGCCGTGGTTCAGTTCGGATTTGGCTGATCTCAACTGTTCCTTGCCTTTGAATCTTGTCCTGAGGAAAACAGGAGAATGTCAGGAAGTAAGAGGGGAGGGAGAGGAAGAGGAACCAAGGAGTTATTTCAAGAAGGAGGAGAGAGCGAGGGCAAGAGCGACAGGGAGAGAGAAGTAACATGCTGGAACCGTAGGGTCTCTCCAGTGCTTCATCATCTTGGAAGACAAATGAGTTTCTTTGAAATTATCCTTGGTTGTATGAGCTGTTTGGGTCCAAACGATGTGGGCGATGGCTTTAGCCTCCTATACAGCGCTACAAACCTCCGGTCCCAGGGGCTCAGGCCTGAAGCCACACCTGGACTGAGACCACTGCTGAGCACAACCAGAGACAAAGCACCTAAAATAGGGGCACCTTGGGGGGTGGGGCTCAGTGGGTTGAGCGTCCAACTCTTTATTTTGGCTCAGGACATAATCTCACGGTTCGGGGGATCAAGCCCGGCCTCAGCCTCTGCGCTGACAGTGCGGAGCCCGCTTGGGATTCTCCCTCTCTCTGCCCCTCCCCAACTTGAGCTCTCTGTCCCTGTCTCAAAAAAAAAAAAAACAAACACTAAAGAGAAACCTAAAATAACCCCAAAAGGCACAAAGGTCATCTTTGACTGGCATTGAGACCAGCCAGGGTCCAGCTCTGAGCTGTCTGTCCCCACACCAGAGGCTAACTCCCGAACCCCACTTCCTGCCTCATCTTGCCATGTCTCCTCACCTTGACCTGTCCTTACAGAGCCAGGCATGGCTTGTGGCCCGCACCCCCGACCCCAAAAGCCTTCCCTGACCTGTCTCGCTGTGAGAAACGTCTCTGCTGAGCTCCCTGCCTGCCCCGCTAAGCTCGTAGGCTGCAAGAACGCAGCCCACACTGTATCTGGAAGCCTAAACCTTGTCTTCCTGATTATGTTTTAAGACCTTCAAAGCCCAGGACGGAGGAGCAATGTTTGCTGCCGCCACACGTCCTAAACCCAGTTGATCGCAGGAATTACCTGGGACTTCGGAAACAGATGCTCATTCCCCAGCCCAGACCTGCTGTATCAGAATCCCAGAATCCTGTAGGAGCCAGGAATCTATTTTTAAAAAAGTTCCCTGGGTGATTCTCCTGAATAGTCCTCTCGGGGAGCCGCTGCCCTCCAGCATCTATTTAGCACAATGTGGAACACCTGGACTGTTCTTAGACTATTTGTTTCCTAATGATTGATGGATCAATCCGGCAGTAACGCACATCTCCCCGGGCCGGTCACACCTGCCTTGGGTGTGCAAATGGAGTGCGGCTGCCAAGGCTCGGGAAGCCCAGGAGAGCTCTCCCATTCTGTGAACGCCCTCCTACCTCCCTCCAAACCCCCGGGCAGTGTGCTTAGTGCACCCGGACTGTCCCACATGAGCTCAGGCTGGCCTCTTCTCTTGGTGGCTGTGAGAGGGTCTTCCCCAGATTATCCCCATCAACAGCTAGGTAATAGCCTGCGCACCATGGGGCCTCTGCTGTTACTCCAGGGCCAGCAGCATGACTCAGCATCCAGGGTTGCCATTGGACCAGCCTGCCACTCATTCTCAGAAGCCATTACAGGCAGAGTCGGCTCCAGCTTTCTCTGCCTTGCATGCTAAGTCAAGGGTATCTGCTCCATATGGCAATGCATAATTTACAACACAATTTACTTCCTGCTTAGATAGCCTCTTCCATACAAAGCTGCCATTTGCATATTTATTAATTTACAAAATTAATGCCATTTTCTTAGTCCCTTGCAGGATGGGTTGCTGGTCCCTGTCTTTGAATTAATTTTAATCTAAGGTGGAAACATTTGTTAAGGGAGTTGGCTCAGGCCAAGGTAATCAAATGCATGGTAATCAAATGTTGGTAAGACGAAAAGAGAGGGCAAACATTTACCGAGAGCCTAACGATGCTCGGCTCCAAGAAATTAACGGTGCAGAAGGTGAGTCTCCAAAAACATTCCTGTAATGGGATATTGTTGCTGTTTCACGAAGAAGGAAACTGAGACTCAGAGAGAGGACGTCGCTGGCCCGCTGTCACATAGTAAGTGGCGAAGACTTAGATGCCCACAAAAAGGCCATCCCTCTGCAAAATTACTATTTTCCCCCAGAGAGTTCTCAACACTGCAGGTATTTCAATGCTCACAGATATTCCTGCCACATAACATGACCTTTGAGATGAACAGGGGTGAAAGATGTCCACTATCGTTGTCAGCCTCGAAGCAGATCGCTCAAGAAAACAAATGCTTTGGTCAACGTTCTCATTTGATGGCACTGGAAAGGCTCTACAGGAAGGCAAGCTACTACCCGTTAAAAAAAAAAATTCCCTTCCTGTCACTCAAGCCACTAACCCAAAGCTTCGCCCCTCCATTACTCAACTGTTTGAAGATACGGTTCTCCAACGTTCCTGTCCTCCTCACTTCCTCCATGCTCCCTCAGGCTGTGCCAATGTGGTCTTCGCCCCATCCTTCACCACCCTCATCCGCCCTCAGCCACCAGTGTCCTTTCTACCTGACTTTGCATTCTATCTCTCTGTGAAAGTTGTGACCTTTAAATCACTCCTTCCATTTCCCCTTGCCCCAGACCCTCCGTCTTCTCCTCCCTCTCTGAGCATCGTTTCCCAAATTGCCTTTTCTTGTACTTCTTCTTCACAACTACTTGGAGCAAATCCCTCATGACCCCCAAATCTGAATCTCTAACTCCCAGCTGGGGAGTCCTTGAGCATTCGGCAACCTCCAGCTGTCTACCAGACACGTCTCTGTAAGTACTCCCCACATGGCAAACCCACCATGTCCAAAGCCCTCCTTCTCCTGGAAAACCTATTTACCTTCTAACTCACCTACCTCGGTATATTGTGCCACATACCCATTCCTCACAGCTTGGGACTTGTGTCTCCTTGACTATTTCTTGAACCCTCACCGTCAACATTCAGCGGGTTACACAATAATTATCAAGGTCTTCCAAACATGCTTCTGCAATCTACCTCTGAAAAAACTTCCAGAATTTCCCCTGGTTTTATCCCTTCCAGTCTGCCCTCACGTAGTTTTCTTCACCCTCTTAAGGCAGGGTGTCTCCAATCCTCGGTTCGCCCTCCACATCAGCATCAGTAATGTTTCTGAAACACGGCTCTGATCGCATGGACCATTTTGCTTACCATCTTCTCTGATGTCTCCCCAATACCCTTGGATGGATGCCATCACTTCTGGATTATGGAGTAGAATTCACACTCCCTGAAGGCAAGGAATGAGTCTGCTGTTCACGGGCCCATAGCCCCCAGAGCAGTATTTATGGCTGCTGCTCAAAAAATACGTGTTGAGAGAATAAAAGCCCTCTAATTCTTGCTTTCTCTCCCAAAGCTCCTACCTTAGATGTCAAGATTCAACCATCTCTATCATCAACATGCCATGTCCTTGTCTAGGTCATAACGCTCTACTTTCATACATGCTATTCCTATGTGGTTGGATGCATTTCCCATACAATGCACTTGGCACACTCCTTCTTCACACTCAAAACTCACTTCTGACTTTACCACCTGCGAGCAAGTTTCCTTGGTGCCCTCATGACAATGAGCTAATCTTTCCTCCATGGAACCATCTTCTTGTTCACTTCCAGGAAAAAGTCAGAAGAAAAATATTAGCAAACTAAGAATCAGTATCGAAAACACTTGTGCAGCCATGAAGCATGGACTTTTAAGTCTTAAACATCAGCAAAGCCGCTGGATAAACTAGATCAATGTCCATGTCACTGGATGTTTCTGCCCAAAACAATCAAAGACCCAAGGCACAAGGACCAATTTGGTCCCATGGCTCTAGAATTCCAATCCTGGCTCTCAAAACCTCACGTGCTGAGCCTATGCAAAGGCAAATGAAGAAACACATTTCCAGGTTGGGGATGCTTCTGTGCAGACCCACATCAGGCTGTGCTTTGCCTTTGTTCTTTGCACCTGAGCTGGCGTCTAGCTTTCCAAAGAGGGATGCTTGTGGGATGAAGGGTAGATTTGCCTCTGCCCAACTGAAGGTGTCTTGAGGACCCAAGAGCCCAACAGGAAGCAAAGAAGAAAGAATCCAGCCACAGAGTTTTAACTGAGAAAAAGCCTTCTAAAGTCAAGCTTTACCTTATCCCTGGCATCCATCCCTTTTACAGGTCTTCATTCAGCAAATAGTTACAGAGAACCTCTTTCTTGACGAACTCTGACAATACATTTTGCCTTTGACCCAAGCCAAGGATCGTGAGGTCTTGAGCTCCCCCTAGAGGCCAGTAACGGTGGCAAGGAAGGGAAAGCAGTGAGACTGCAGACCAATATAAAGGACAGTTATGACATCATGCCCTGGCAGAAGGAAAGATGGGATGCATGTGGAAGCCCAAGAAGTGAAGGAAGTGCTCCCAGGAGCATCACCCCAAGCGGCCCCTTCACAGCTCCTTCAGGAGGCACAAGGCTATCGTAGAGATATCTAGCAAAGCAAGCCTCCAGAGCTGGGAACGGTGGATTTCATCCTCAGGAGACACTGGAGGAAGGGAGAAAGGAAGCTGCCCACCTCCTGTTGTCCATGGCACGTTTTTAACCCATAAATCTTAATTTAAACTCTTGCTGCTTTTAACGCCCACAATAAACCTGAAGGCCGTGTGGCAGGGATGAAAATCCCTGTTCATATTAAAAATAAGGGTAACCTCAGGGCGCCTGGGTGGCTCAGTCGGTTAAGTGTCTGACTTTGGCTCAGGTCATGATCTCGTGGTCCATGGATTTGAGTCCCACATCCGGCTCTGTGCTCACAGCTCAAAGCCTGGAGCCTGCTTCGGATTCTGTGTTTCCTTTTCTCTCTGCCCCTCCCCTGCTCACACACACACACTCTCTCTCTCAAAGATAAGTAAACATTTTTTTTAATTAAAAATAAAATAAGAGTGACCTTGAATTGGAACCTTAAATTGCTGAACTCCAAAAGCCTACACTCTGTATTTGCCATGCTGCCTCCGAGGGACGAGAAGTCTAGGCTGTGGCTTCCACTTAGTGCTGTCTGATGTCCGTTTGATGATCCAACATGGACACTCTTGTTGCCTTCCCTGCCAAGCTGGCATCTACATGCCAAGGGCTTTGTGTGTATTACCTCAGCCTTCACAATAAAGCTGTGAAGTGGCCACTACTTATTATCCCCTTTCAGGAATGTTGCATTACCCAAGGTCATAGCTGGAAAGTGGCAGAGACAGGTTTGAACACAAGCCCTTACCCAGAGCAGGGTTTGGCAAAGATTTTCTTTATAAAGAGCTTTGAATTATGGTGGGAAAGCAGCCGTGGACAATACATGAACCATGGGCATGTCTGTATTCCAATAAAACTTTATTTATAAAAACAGGCGGAGGGTGGAATTTGGCCCACTGACTGCAGCTTGCCAACCTCTGCCCTAGACTCTTTGTTTGGCTAAGAGATGGCCTATGGGAAAGGGCCTCACAAGTGGTGGGCTCAGACACTCCACGCACAGTCACCGGATGTGCCAATATATGAAGTGTTTGGAAATGACAAATGTCAGGTAGCGGTAGGCTTGCTGGGGACAGGTGGACCGCATGGGCTGGAGAAGGGACAGAGCCTCAAGGCAAAGGAACCAGATGGTGAAGATCAACAGATTTTAAACAGGGGAGTGACCCCGGCCAACTTAGAAAGGGCCTTCTATTGCAGGGGTGAGTCTAAGGAATCCTGAATTGAGATCAGCACACCCGTGCAGAGAAGAGTTAACAGTACCGTCAAATGTCCATCGAAGGATGAATGGGTAAAGAAAAGGTGACATATATATTCAGTGGAATCTGCTTCAGTCTCAAAGGGAAGGGAATCCTGTCACACGTTAGAACATGGCTGAACCTTGAGGACATTATGTTCAGTGAAATAAGCCAGTCACCAAAGGACAAATGTTGTGTGATTCCACTTGTGTGAGGTCCCTCAGAGAGGCAAACCCAGAGACCCAGAAAGTAGAATCACAGTTGCCAGGGGCTGAGAGATGGGCATTTGGGAGTTGTTTAACTGGAAGAGCGTTTCAGCTTTGCAAGATGAAGTTTCTGGAGATTGGTTGGACGACCACGTGGACATACTTCACACCACCGAACTGTGAATTTCAAAATGGTTAAGATAGTCAGTTCTATCATGTGTGTGTTTCTAGTGTGTGCGCGCGCGTGTGTGTGTGTGTGTGTGTGTGTGTGTAGATGTTAAGGTTGCTTTCCAACCAAGGCTGCACCAGAGAGGAAGGTGAGGAAGGGCAGAAGAGAAAGATGGCCTGGCTGGCGATGGGCAGCACACACTCTCTTGCAGACACAGCACTCGGCCACCTGCTTGGTCTTTCAGCCTCCTCATTCCTGCCTGGCAGCGTCATTAGGCTGCCGTAACCATGAACGTGGCCCTGATGCTCTGGCCTGGGCCGTCAGCCACCAGGCTGGGCTGCTCTGGATGGGTCCACTCGCTGTGTCGTCTCCTGCCATATGTTGGGCCACCCTGTTCATTCATCATGCCTTCTGAAGTCTCTTAATTACATTATGTTCACAATCCATAAAACATAATTAAAATATGTAAATCCATTATATTCTTTAATGAGCACATTGAGACCTCAAATTTTTAAATTAGATATAAAATTGATGTGGACCTACTACTATTGATTACGCATGGTAATAAATCAGCTTCAATCTGGATTGAGAGGACTTCCCTCCTCCCCTTAGATGGTGTGTGTGTGAGTGTGTGTGTGTGTGTGTGTGTGTGTGTGTGTTGTTTCTTGGACTCTGGTTTGTTTCATTTTTAGCATTTCCTGTGACTATTTAAAGTCACATGCTATCAGGGCGCCTGGGTGGTTCAGTCAGTCAAACTCCCGGCTCTTGATTTCGGCTCAGGTCATGATCTCACAGTTCGTGAGTTTGAGCCCTGTGTTGGGCTCCATGCTGAGCACAGAGCCTGCTTGGCATTCTCTTTCTCCCAATCTCTCTGCCCCTCCCCTACTTGCACACTCACTTTCTCTTTGTCAAAATAAATAAACATTTAAAAAAAAGAAAAATGGCCCTGCCTGGCTTGCTGTTACGTGACCATCCCAGTACCAAAGGCATCACCTGATGTTTGACTTGATGCTCTAGAACTTACGGAGGGCTTGCACAAAACATCTTCTCATTTCTGCTCTAGCAATATGTTTATCTGCATTTCAGTATTGAAATGCCGATTTTTCATTGTCATGGAAGGTATCGAAAGTATCACTAGGCTTTGTCTCTCTCTGTACTCACCAGCTATTCACCCCTCAGCCATAGCTCATACTCACACTCAGAGAAGTCAGTTGCTGTTTTCCAGATGCACCGGGTTGCCATCTGCCTCCCTGCTCTGCACAGGCTGGTCTGTCCCTGAAGTGAATGTCCTTCTGTAATCTGTCCGTGGGGGTTTCGCACACATTTTCAAGCCCAGCTCAAAGATCTCCTTTCCTGATCCACCTTGACAACGTCAGTGGCTTTGCCTTCAGGTTTGCAATACTGCTCTCCTTCCTCAGGACGGCTTCTGTGGGTACCATTTTTATCTGTGCTCCCATTTTTTTTCATTGGACCTTCATCATGGCCATGTAAGACAGTCATTAAAAGTATCACCCTCACTTTATAGGCCATATGCTTGTAAGGCTCATAAAGGCTAACTGATTTGTACAAGGCCTTGCAGGCTATATGCAGGGTCTCTTCTGGGACCCAGCCACACAAACTCCCAGGCTTCACTGTATCTGATACAGAAGCTTCCTTCTTCTTGCGAATCCTTTCCAATGGGGCCATCTCTCCCAGCCCCAGGTACCTGCTGTCGGTATGCGGCAGAAGCTTTCCTGAAGGAAATTCTTCCCCTTCTGATCCAGTTCCTTCCCACCAAAGTCTCAAGGTTTGCTTTTATTTTCATAAGATTGAAGTCGGTCCCACGGTAAAATAGAAATTAGCACACAGGTTTAGAGCCATGCAAAGCGTGGGTTGAATCCCGGTCTGGCCACTTACTAAGTGTGCCACTGTTGAGCTCCTCAGTCTCACTAACTCCATCTCCAAAATGAGAATACACAATAGAAGCTACCTCAAAGGTTGTGAGAGTTCTGTAAAAGAATACACGGAAAGTGCTTGCCTCTCGGTCAGGGATGGTTGACCTTGAATGGCATTACCATTACCATCCTTATCATTAGGATCCCAACCTAGGGAATCTTCTTCTTTTGTGGATGGGGCTCTGCATGGTTACCCACCATGGTAAGTTTCCCCCTAAACAGTAGAGGAGGGGTTTTGCTAGAATGTGTCCCGAAGGGGCCCAGTTTGGAAATCCAATTCTGTCTTATCCAAGGTTAGCAATCTGAATCCCAGGAAAATACATTGATTCGCCCACCCTGCATTTTCTTTTGATAACCATCTATTAATTGCCTAAATATCTATTCCTCGGGCACCAGTCCAAGTACCCAGGAGAGCCAAGAAAAGCCCACGTAATCTAAAATGCCTGCAGTAGTCATGGGTTACATCCTTTGTCATCAATGTGCATAAGGTATATCCTAGAGTCTGGCACACTGAAGGACTTTGACAAGTACGAGTCGACTAATGGTACAATAACATTCCTACTGCATCTAATTTCTAATAACAACAATTTTTTTTGGAACAAATTTTGAAGTCTCCAGAATTATACCTCCCTCTTAGAAATGTGGTTCTAAATCGTTCGTGTTTATCAGAACCACCTGGAGGGTTTTATTTTTAAGTTTATTTATTTATTTTGAGAGAGACAGAGATAGCGTGAATAAGAGAGGAGCAGAGAGAGAGGGAGACAGAATCCCAAGTGGGCTCCGCATTGTCATCACAAAGCCTGATGTGGGGCTCCAACTAACGAAACCAAGAAATCATGACCTGAGCCAAAATCAAGAGTCGGACACTTAACCAGCTGAGCCACCCAGGCAGCTCCCACCCCCAGAGGGTTAGTTAAATGTCCCTCTGGAGTTGCTGAGTCTGTAGGTCTGGGGGGGAGCCTGGGAATCTGCATTTCTTACACATTCTGGGGCGATGAGCCAGGGACCCCCCCCCACCAATGTCCTGCTGCTGTCAACAGCGGCAGAGGGCTAGACGGAATGAACGTGGATCCCCAAATCACTGCATGGAAGATACCCACTAAACGCCCACCCCGGACCTCTGAGCATTAAACCTCTGAGCATCAAGGCTTATCTGTTACAGAAGCTAGCATTACCTAACAGACTGAAAGGTAGTTGTTTCATGAAGAAGAGGAAGGTACAGTAAGTTCAGGCCTCTGATTTTTCTCTGATTTAGAATACCAGAATTTGCATACTCTAACCTTTTTCCTCCAAGTCTCCCATCAGCCCCCAGCCTCCACTGGAAGTTGTACAGAAACCCTGAATTTGCATCCACATGCACACACACCAGTCACTGTCTGCACAGAACGTGCCACAGATGTGCATTGAATGAATGAGGGAGTGAATGAATGAATGAATGGCTTTTTCACATGACATCTAAAACAGATTTTTGTACACATACTTTATGTCCCTGTCTTTAGCTTTCTGGATGGCTTAACTGGTATCATCTGCTCTTCCTCTCCATTCTACAGAGCATATTTCCACTGAATTATTCCAGAAAAGATGCTCCTTCTGATCCCTCTGGGGGACTTGTCCAACCACACAATATTAATTCCATGTAACTTAAGTGCCCCAGCCATGTAGCTTACCTCTCTCATTTATGCTACAGTAAAAATCCATGATGTGCTTGTTTAAGAGGCAGAAGGAGGCAGCCTCTAATTCATACATGATTTCTTCTCAAATGTTCTCTCTCTCTTTTGGCAGATGGTTCACAGCCTCATCCTAAGAATGTTATGAAACTTAATGCATCAGAAGAGTCTAGTGGGGAGGAAGGAAAAATGAAGATGAGATCAAGGACAATTACCATTTGTTTATGCTTCAAATCCTACTTAAAGAGTCGTGGCTCAAAACGGGAGGGTGGGAACCAGGTGTGGGGGATGTCGGTTACGTACAAGATAAAGTCTGGAGGATGAGCAGATGCAGCAAACTGACCGCAGAAATGTTAATTTCATGAAGGTCCAGACTTGGTTCCTTCTAATCTGCTTATTTAAGGATTAGGGCTTTCCTAAGGAGATCTCCATTTCTTGCATGAAAAGTGCAGTTAGATAAAATTACTATTAAAAATTCTGTAACAAATATGACAAATGATTAATGTCCTTAATATTTCATCACCTTCATTATCGGCCTCAGTAATTAAAAAAAAAAAAAACCACTTAGATCTTCCCATAAAAGAAAAAATATAAGGGAATTCCTAACAAACTTTTAAAACAATGTAGAACCACAGCAGAAATTTGAAAAAGATTACAACAAAGTCAGAGGCCATTTTTGATGCAGATTAGCAAAATTAGCAAAGGTATAAAAACAATAATCCAAATTTTAGCATGCATGTCTTCCTATACTGGTGGTGAGGATATCTATTCGTTCCATCTTTTACAGAAACACCTGTTAAAATATTAAGAATATACAAACGTTATTCCTAAATTCTAGTTCTGAAAACTCTATCTTAAAATAATTCAAGGTGGTTGGGGCACCTGGGTGGCTCAGTCGGTTAAACGTCCGACTTCGGCTCAGGTTACGATCTTATGGCTCGCGAGTTTGAGCCCTGCATCGGGCTCTGTGCTGACAGCTTAGAACCTGGAGCCTGCTTCAGATTCTGTGTCTCCCCCTCTGTCTCTCCCCCCCCAACTTGTGCTTTATCTCTCTCTTTCAAAAATAAACTAATATTAAAAAATTATTTAAAAAATAATTCAAGGTGGGAGAGGGAGAGAAAGTTTTTACAAAAAGGTGTTTATCACATCATTACTACGGTAAAATCAGGAGCAAAGTAAATACTTCTTAAATTTGGAAGTGTTGTTTCATCCCCGTGTAATTTTATAGCAAAATATCCTGTGTCTTTTGCCCATTACCTTTGTTTACATCCACAGGTAGAATAAATAGCCACGGACATTTTCTTCTGTTTTTTTGTATTCCCATTTCTTCCCTTGAGCCCTTTATTCTCTGTAGGATGTTTTTCTTTTCTTTTTTTTTTTTTTTTTTAATTTATTTCTAGGAGAGAGAGAGAGACAGCGTGAGCAGGGGAGGGTCAGAGAGAGAGGGAGTCACAGACTGAAACAGGCTCCAGGCTCTGAGCTGGCAGTCAGCACAGACCCCGACGCGGGGCTCGAACCCACGAACCGCGAGATCATGACCTAAGCGAAAGTCGGACGCTTAACCGACTAAGCCACCCAGGCGCCCCAGTAGGATGTTTTTCAATATGAGATGTGAGGACACAGAGGATACGGACTCATGTCCCGTCTTCACGTAACACCAGATGGGATCCTTTGGGCCAATAATTTTGTCTCTCTGGGTCTTAGTTACCTGGTCCACGGAAACTGAAGAAATCACACTTACCTTAGAGTTGGGTTGAGAATCTGAAGTGAGTTTGCACATATGGAATCCATGGGAATTGCTTCAACTGGCAACAGGCTTGGAGGCGAGGGTCTGATGGTCCATGTGTCAGGAGTCAGAGAGATCAATAACTGGAACAGCTGGAGAAGTTTCTGGGGGAAAAAAAAGGCAACTCTGAACCAAGTTTTAAGAGTAAAGAGATGAGTGCCTGGTGGCTCAGTTGGTTGAGCGTCTGACTCTTGGTTTTGGCTCAGGTCATGATCTCACAGTTCGGTGAGTTTGAGCCCTGCATCGAGGTCTGCACTGATAGCACCAGGAGCCTGCTTGGGACTCTCTCTCCCTCTGCCTCTCCCCCTCTCACACTGTTTCTGTCTCTCTCAAAATAAATAAGTAAACTTAAAAAACAAGTAAGGAGAAAGACTCCTACATCTAGCCATGAGGGGATAACAAGGAAGACAGCTCTGATCTAGCTGAGGAAATCAGATAAAATGAACTGGGAGTTTTCAGAAATGGAACAGTAGACAATACAGGGCAGTGATCTCTGCACAAAGGGAAACAAATGAGGTAAGCCTTGGGGGTGTTACAGTTTGCCCCCTACAGAGGGGCTCACTGGCTAAGCACGTGGAGGGAGACAGCACAAAGCCATGTGACCGCATGGAACTGAGGACACAGTATGTAGAGTCTGGGGTGGAGCCAGGAGACAAGGATTAACATGGAAGGGCAGTGGGGAAGAGAAAGCAAAGACAGAGACCTAGTGATCAACAGAGGGCTGCTGCTCATGTGTCTTTGGTTGAATACTGATCTGTGCGTGTATGTGAGGAAGCTTGCCAGGCTTCTAGAACCTCTAAGAAAGTAAGAAGAACAACTCCTCCAAATCACCAGGGCTGGGTGTCACTCATCATCCCACCATGCAGAGTGAAAAGATCTAACACAGCAAGCATAGAATGTAGTCCTCAGGAGTAGTGTCCTAGACTGAATCAATGTGCCTCTCCAGAATTCATAAATTGAAATCTCATCCTCAGTGAGATGGTATTGCAGGTAGAGCCTTTGGGAGGCGATTAGGTCATGAAGATGACCTAATGAATGGAATTAGTGCCTCTATAAAAGAGACCCCAGAGACTTCCTCACCCCTTCCACCACATGAAGACACAATGAGAAGATGGCCTTCTATGAACAAGAAAACAGATTCTCGCCAGACGCTGAATCTGCCAGAAACTTGGCCTTGGACTTCCCAGCCTCCACAATGGTGAGGAATAAGTATTTGTTGTTTAAGCCTCCCAGTGTATGACATTTTTATTGCCACAGCCCAAAGAGACAAAGACACTCACCCAAACTATCCTAGACTACAGCTCATTCTAGACTTGCCTTAGAAGGTGTAAAACTCAAAACCTAAAATAACCCCAAGTAATTTCATTGTCCCAGACCAAAGCACAAAACATTTAAAGAGCTATCCTAGGAATGCAAAGTCTCATTCAACATTCAAATGACCATAAATGTAGCCCAACATAGCAACAGAAAAACATTTTTAAAAAACTACATAATCATGTAAATTATAAAAATTATTTGATCATTCAACATTCATGAATGTTAATAAAAGCTTTCAGCAAAGCAGGCTTAGAAGGGAACTTTTTCAACCTGATAAAGGGGTTCTGGAAAAAACAATATGCTTTTACCCTGAGGCTGGGAATGAGGCAAAGCATGATTCTTGGTCTCACCAGGCATACCACATAGAACGACAAGTCCTTACCCAGCAAGGGAAGACAGTGAAATAAAGGCAGATAGATTGCAATGAAAGCAATAACACTGTCTCTACTTACAAATTGCGTGATTATCTATGTACAAAATCTCAAGAAATATGAAAAAAAAAAGTTCTAGAATGAAGTTTTATCAAATTTGTAGGAAATGAGTACGATGCTTAAAAATCAATTATACTTCTGTAACTAGCAATGGGCAATTGGAAAAACCATTTTAAAGGAGTATAATTTACAATAGAGTGAGAAAAGAAACACGTTCAAGTCGACATCTAACCAGATGTACATGGTTTTTGAAAACTATGAAACACTAATGAAATAAATCAAAGAAAACCTAAATAAATGTAGAGATATAGCTTTTTCATGGATTGGATGGCCAAATATTGTTAAGATGTCAATGCCCCTCATACTGATCTACGGATTTAATGTCAATCAAATTCCCAGCAGGATGTTAGAAAAGGACTCTAAAATATATATGTAAAAGCAAAGGACCTATCATGGCCCAAAATTGTTTCAATAGAAGAACAACATTGAAGAATCTCATACCTGATTTTGACACTTGTAAAACTAGAGTAATTGAGACTCATATCAGCATATAGAGAGACATATAGATTAATGGGTCAGAATACAGTGTCTACATATATGACCAATTTATTTTCAACAAATGTATAAAGACAATTTAACACATGTTTCTGACACTATTACACAGACATGCATGCACACACAAAATTTGAATCTCAACCACTACCTTACACCACATAGAGAAATGAACTCAAAATCAATTATAGACTTATGTCAAAGAAAACATGTAGAAGATCTTAATGACCTTGCACTGGTAGATTTCTTGAAAAAAATTTTTTTATTCTTAGAAAGAGAAAGAGAGCGCACAAGCAGGGAAGTGGGGTAGAGGAAAAGACAGAGAGAGAGAAAGAGAGAGGGAGAGAGAGAGAGAAAGAGAGAGAGAGAGAGAGAGAGAGAGAATCCCAAGCAAGTTCCATGCTGAAGCCTGCTGTAGGGCTCTATCTCATGACCTGGGATCATGACCTGAGCTAAAATCAAGAGTTGGACGCTCAACTAATTGAGCCACCCAGGCATTCCAGTCAAAGATTTCCTTACAGGAGATAAAATTCATGCATTAAGTGCATTAAAATGCATAAAAACATAAACTACAAAAAAATAAATATATAAACTGCATGAAAGAGAAAACACAATAAATTAGATTTCATTAAGATTAAGCTCTTGCTTTTTGAAAGATCCTCTTCTATGGGTATATAAGAGTTTAACCTTAGAAGAAGTGTGGTGAAAGCTATACAAAAGTCTCAGTACAATTTTTGTAATTTTTGTATTAGCTGAACTGTTATAAAATAGAATTTTAAAATAAAAATACTGTTAGCAAAAATTAAAAGTAAGCCACAAACTAGAACAAATATTAAGTAAAGTATGTATCTTACAAAGGACTTATATCCAGAATATGTAAAGAATACTCATAATTCAATAGTAAAAAGATAACTCCTTTTTAAAAATGTACAAAATATTTGAAGAGACACTTCACCAAAGAAGATACACAAATAGCCACTAAGGATCTGAATGATGCCCGGCATTATTAGTCATTTGGGAACTCAGAATTAAAGCCACAGCGAGATACTGCCACATACCCTTTAGAATGGCCTAAATTTTTAAAACGGCTGATAGTATCAAATGCTGGCAAGATTGTGGAAAAACTGTAGCTCTCACTCACTGCTGTAGGAAATTCAAAATGCTACAGCCACTTTGAAAGCCAATCTAAGAGTTTCTTATGAAGTTAAATTTAACCTTCTGACATGATTCAGCAATTTCACCCATACATAATATCTAAGAGAAAGGAAAACATAGGTTCCTGTAAAGACTTGTACAGGAATGCTCAGAGAAGAGTTATTTATGATAGCAGAAAACTGGAACCAATCCAAATATGCCCACGACCTGGTAAACAGATAAACAAATTGTGGTCTATCCCTCAGGGACATGTGACAAATAGAAATAGACTAACTGAAACACACAGTTACATGGATAGATTTCCAAAGCTTTCTGCTGAACTGAAGACTCTAGACATGGAAGGCTAGATCTTTTAATGGGATATCTTAAGCCAACATCCATTAACATTTCTCCTGATAACTACTCATCATTAGTAGTTAGATACGTGGAAAAAAGAAACTACTCTTCCCTTGCTTGACACCAAGCTTCGCTGTAGGAAGTTCTCCTCTTGAGTCTGGATTCATTAAGTCTTCATTTATAATGTTCTGCATCTCTGGGGAGTATAACTGTGCTTCTAGATTAAAATATGGTCTGGCAGCAAAACCATATTCCAGACTGCATATAGCACAACCAAATATGGAAAGGCTCCTTAAAGAGCAAGGCTGTTGGGCTGGATTTGTTAACTAACTTGTTCCAAGACTTTAAGGAAGATATTAAATATCTTGAAGCCCTGATAAACTCATCTATTAAATGAGACCAATAGGGTTATTTTGAGAATTAAATGAGGTATTTTAGGCTAATGTGTGTTCCTTGAATATAGTATGGGCTCGCAACACCACTGAATGGGCATCTATGGCTATAGATCAGTACTTTTGGGCTCCAATATGTTACCGACCATCTTGATATGACTTGTGGGGCTTCTGAGCTCTCATCTCTTAGATGACAGGATCCACTTATGTGACTCAGTTGAGATGGAGGAATTAGTTCCAACATTCCTAAACAAGAAAAGTTATAAAGCTCAAGATCTGTGAATTCAGGTAAGAAAAGTTGCTATGTCTTCTCCCCACAGGGAATTCAGAGGGTTCCATTGGCAATTCCACATAGATATTTCCCCCTAGTGAATCTACTCATAAAACAAACAAACAAACCTGCCTTTTGATTCTTTTAGTCACCAAAAGTCAAAGAATGTTACCTGTGCCCCAAAGCTCAATATGGCAGTCATTATCCTTGGTGACCTAGACCCTATCTTCTCTGGATAACTCCTCAGAGAAACTGAAACCAGCACCCAAAGATATAGAAAAATCAAGCGTACTGACCAAGTGTACTTCTTGCAAAAGTACGTGATACTTTTTATGACGATAAACCCGTAATAAGGATCAGCCTGTGCAAAGAATCTCATCTCAGCCATAGCTCAACACAGGGCCAGTTTTCCCCTCACAGGGGCACATTCTGTTCTGAAACTTGAGCCATTAGAACAAACATCACATTTTCTGTCTCTTTCCTGCTTCAATTTGACTCCTGTCCAATGATTTCTACAATCTGATGGGGCTATAAAAATCGGAGTCTCCCTCAGAAGAACATTCAGTCAAACTAAAGTTCTTATTATTATCTTTGTATGTCCTTCCACTGCAGTGTGGAGCCACCGCTGAAGACTCAGAGGGGCTCACTCTCCTCCATTACCGTCTCTGCCGCTCAGAGGCTGGTGTGCGGGGGTGACAAGGGAAGAGACACACCTAGCTCCCAGACTGTCAGAACACTCTCCTCTGAACTCAGCTATCATCTCTCATTGCTCCCAGAGAAGCAGACGACCAGATCATTCTGCTCCCAACACAGAAGCAGACTGGCCTCCCACGCAAAGAACCAGGACTCTTTTGATTTGTCCGGGGGTGAGGATAGCAACACATTCTCAAAATCCGGCTGTTCCGGCTGTAATTCCTTCAATATTCCATGATGGAGGGCGACAGGAAAGAATCTTATATCTTCAGGAGATGCATAGTTTTGCATTTTAATGCCTTTTAACCTATTAATTTCAGGTCACTTCTTATTCTAAAAGCTCTACAGGTCTAACTTCCAAGTGTCACTACCTGTTGATTTTTTATTTCTTGCCTATTTTTGCCTAAGACATCTCAACGTCTCCAAAGGTAAAGGAAACAATTTTAAAGGGATTTTTCCTTGAGGGAATTCATTAGGGGCTACAGAGACGTATGCCTGGGTACAAAGAATTCTTTGGCCATCCATACTCTCTGGTAACTTCTTCAATCACGTTGCATTCACCCATTTAGAGGAGACCTCTTTTTCATTGATACAGTAACATGAAATCACTTTTAAAATCACTACAACACTTACCCATGCAATTAAAATTGGTCTAAACTTCACTAACATCATTGTTATCAATTTCAATTAATTTCCTAGTAAGCTGTAATAGACATCTAGATGGATGACTGTAGACCTGATGCCTTTAAATAAATTGGAATCTCAGCAAGAGACACCAGAATAGGAGTCCTCCTTCTCAAGTTCAGTTTAAATCTTACATGTTGAGGGCACACAGAATCGGAAAGCAGATACTTTGTCTACAGACTTCCCCGATAGGCAGACCAAGCACATATGAAGGACATCATCTGAGGAACACCAGACCCTAAGAACAGTTCAACCTTGAAGCATTTCATTCAAAGAACGTACTCAAAATATTTAGAATGAAAAAGTCAGACTATGTCAAGTGTATCTGTAGATGCAGAGCAAGAAGAACTGCTAAAGGGGATGTAGGTTCGTGCAACCACTTTTGGAGGACAATTTGGTAATCAAAAATGTGGAGAGACATGCACCCTACAAGCCAATGGTTTCTCTGTTAGGAATTTACCCTCCAGAATGTCTCGCATAGGTGCACAGGTACACAGGAATGCTCATAGCAGTTCTGTTCGTAATAGAAAATATTTGGAAACAAACTCCATCCATCAATAACAGATGAGATGAACCATTTGCAGTATAGTCACATAAGCCTACAGAAGTGATCAAGCGGCATCTTTGGGGACTGAAGCCTGGTGCATCCACTGTGACATGAAGTAACATTCAGGTAACAGTGACCTAGGGTTTTCACAGATCACTGACACTGTGGTCTGGAGGGGTAGGTTGACTTGTCTAAGATAAACCAGTTGGTAAAAAGGGTGAGGGGGGAACAGAACCAGGTTCTCTTGCCTCCTGGTCCAGAGCTTTCTCAGGATATTACATCACCTTCCTACAGGTCAAAAGAAGATAATGTAATTAAACTAACCCATTATTCCAGTAAGAGTGTTAAACTACATGTGTTGACTTTGACTTAACGAGAGCACATCATCCTTCTTCTCTGTCCCTTAGGATCTATTGGTTCTGCTGAATAGTCTGAGCCTGTGGTCCCTCTGTCTTAACTAGAAAGCTTGAATTTGATGGAATCTGGAGACAAAGGTGATAAAGATAGACACCACAGGAAAAGGATACACACAGGAGTCAGAACTCTTGTGTGAAACCCAATGTTTCCTTGGAATGTCAGTGCATCGTTAAGCCCCTTCTGCTTGGCTGTCACATGGGAGACACAGTACTTCTCCAACACACCTCCTTTCCACAGGGCTTAATTTTAGACCTGGCCTTGGCCTCTAGCAGGATTATGGGCTGGTTGCCTTGGGCTCCTGCCCATTCAGTAGAATGTTGATCTGTTGCTAGTACTTCAGGGGGTGCCATGGGCTGTAGGAAGTACCAGGGTGAAATCAGAATTGCAGTGACATGAGTATTCCTACAGGAAGAACAGACAGAAATGTGCAAGTCCCAGTCATCAGTGGAGATAAGAGATTGCCTGTCGTGAGAGCAAGGCAAGGAGCTTTTGATGTGCGTTTATCCATTCTTTGGTTGCTTCATTCAGTATTCATTCATCCCATAAACACTGATTGTGTCCCTACTTGCTGTCCCAGGATACATTGTGTCCCCAGGATACAGCTGCGGATAAATGAGACAAGACCTTCCCGAGTGCCTAGGGTAAACGGGAGAATAGACAATTATACAAACAGTTACAATCGAGTGAGATGGAAAGGAGAAGGAGCTGTGGGTAAAGAGAGTAAGGGTGTCTGTACCAGCTTCAGGAGGGAGGGAGAGCCTTCTGGGGAACTGGCATTTAAACTGACACCTGCCAGGGGTGCCTGGGTGGCTCAGTCGGTTAAGCATCTGACTTTGGCTCAGGTCATGATGTCGGTTCATGAGTTTGGGTGAGCTTGAGCCCTGCTTCAGGTGAGCCCACCTCCTCTCTTTCTCTCTCTCTCTCTCCTCTGTCTCTCTCTCTCTCTAGCTGAGCCTGGAATACGAGGGAGCAGGTGTCAGGAAGTGAAACCAGAAAGGTGGCTGGAGTCAGATGAAGTGAGTTATAAGGTTACAGATCCTTTAAAGGAAACTGGCTGCCATGTGGAAGACAGCAGAAGTTCTGTCCCTTCTCTTTCTGATCATGACCTTCTTCCACCATTAGGGAATGGGATGTTCCTCATGCTTGTGCTTTTCTTTACACTGTGTGTGTGTGTATATATATATATATATGTATATATATATATAATATAGTATAGTATAATTTATATATAATTATATAGAGGAATTATATATAATATGAAACAATAATTAAATATAATAACATTATAATATAGTAATTAATCATAGAAGTATTAATGTTATTATATGTTATAATTAGTATATAATAATACAATAATATTAAAAATATAGTATATATAATAATTATATGTTACTTATATCACTGTCTCACAATTTTTCACTTCATGTAAATGGTGGTATACTGTAATAATTCTTCTGCAACTTACTTTTTCACTAATTATGGTTTGGGGTTTCAGCCCTTTCAGTAAATACCTGGTCTTTTTTTCCCTATATTTTCTGGATTCTTTTCAGCCTTTATTAACTTTTGTCATAAGGAAAAGAAGTATCCAACTGTGAACCAAAGTCATGGGAAATGTTTAGTTTGTAGGGGGATTTATGATGTCATTCATTAACTTTTATTGATTAGTTCTCACTTAATTTGTCACAAGCTGATGAGAAAAAGCTGAGAACTTGTACTACATGGTCCTTCTTACACTTCTTATTTCCAATGGTTTTCATTTTGTTACATATTTTTTTGACATTACTGTAAATGGGGTTATCTTCTTAATTCTCCATTCCATAGAATACCTGTATTTCAATGACCATTTGTTCTTTAAAAATTACAATCTCTGCATTGTTCAAAATGTTTTCCAGTTTCATTTATTTATTTATTTATTTATTTTTCCGAAAGGCCTTTGGGGCAACATATATCTGAGATTCTGCAGACCTGAGAATACCTTTCTGAGCCTAAGATTTGACGTACTCTAACCAACTTGACATTTAGGTATTGATTATGACAGAAAGAAAATCTGAAACTAACTTAGTTTTAACTCCTCTCAAAGTAAAGTGGTGCCCTTCCTGAAGCTCATGAGATTATCTTTTTATCCTTCAAATTTAAGATCTTCACAAGGGATCTGTCTTGTTTATTTGAACTTATTTTGTCCTCTTGATTTCTAATCTTTGGATGTTTCCATATCCGTTTTGAAGATAACATTTTGAATTGGTTGCCTTATTTAGAGGAGCGGTGATTATTTTTGGTGGGGAGGGAGTCTTTTTATTAACAGATTAAATCTTTCCATTCTAACCTCCATGTCAGTCATCTTTCTTTTTAAAGTAAAAAACAACAGTCATAAAAGTATTGAATTCTTCTAATATTTTAATATCTTTCTGTACATTCTTTTCCATTATTTTTAAACTTCTCTGCTATATTGTGGAGATAATTCTCAAATATAAATCTGAGCATCTGTCTCACAGCAGATTCTGCAAAGTGAGTGTTTTTATCTACTCTGTTTCTTTATATTTTAATACCAAGGCTCTGCCAAAGGGGTAGTGCACATCCTTCTTTTTTTCTCTAATGGAATAGAAAATCCCTAATTTCAAGATTTGTTCTCACCTGGGAGTTGAGTTCTAATTTGGGGGAGAAGATGCACTATCAGACTTTCACAATAATCTTGGTGTGTATGTCTTCTGCCATTTTCCATTGTTGACTGAGAGGACCCAACTGAAAAACTTGATGAATATTCAGCTTTGTTTGGTCTGTGTTTCTGTATTACAATAAAGCGGTTGGCAGTCATATACTGTGAACAGATCTCATAAGCAACGCTGGCCTAGAGTTCTGTTGTTTCATTAGCGAAACACAAAACTTAACATTATTTCTGTGGCAGTACAGAGGGCTGGAAGGCCTCATTCTACTCTCCATGCTCCTATGTCCTTGGCCTGACTTGTTGATGCCACCCTGGAGATAGTCTACTGTGGTGGAAGTCCTTGTATTTTGGTTTGAAAGCTGCTATGCCAGATTTTCCTGTGCTCGTGGGGTGATTTACTCCATGTCTATACCTATTTCATGGTAATTTCAGTAACATGCCAGTATACTCCGAAAGCTAGTTCTGATTCCTGTTTAATTTCATAAGGGGGTGAAGCATTAATTTTACACGGGATGGAGTATCGATATGGTCCCTCCACTGCCACCATATTTTCCTATGTTCTTGTCATCAGCTTTCCTTTTTTCTGCTGTATTAAAGTCCTGTGTGTACCATGACAAATTAAAAACTTGGGGGCTTAACACAACGACAATTAATTCTCTCACAGTTCTGGAGGCCAAACAACCAAAAGGTAGTATCACTGAGCCAAAATCACGATGTTGGCCAGGCCACTCACCTTGGAGGCTCAGGAAGGGGGGTGGCATCTGTTCCTTGCCTCTTTTAGCTTCCGGTGTGTGCTGGCCTTCCTTGGCCTGTGGTCACACCTCTCCAGCCTTCAAGGCCCCATCT
This sequence comes from Hyaena hyaena, assembly GCF_003009895.1. NCBI lineage: Eukaryota > Metazoa > Chordata > Mammalia > Carnivora > Hyaenidae > Hyaena > Hyaena hyaena. Next base: position 52,592 of record NW_024081145.1, on the reverse strand, counting down.
TCACAACTCTCTGCTCTGTCCTCACATGGCCTTCTCCCCTGTTTGTGTGTTGAATCTCCTCTGGCTTTTTCTTACAAGGATGCTCATGTTGGCATTTAGAGTCCATGGGGTAATCCAGGATAGTCTTTCCATCTCACAATTTTTAACTTAATTATACAGGCAAAACACACACACACACACACACACACACACACAAACAAAATGCTTTTTTTCCAAATCAGGTCGCATTTGCAGGTTCTAGGGATTGGGACCCAATAGCTGATATTCATGGGTCCCAATCATGAATGGGATGAGTGTTTGGGGTGAGTGTTCTATCTGACACACCCATTAGGAACCACTATGTCAAGACCCACTACCCAGCTTTGGCTGAAATATCTGGATCTCTCCCCTGAAATATCTGGATCCTTTGTTATGCTAGCTTTTTTTTTAAAGCAATACTTCTTGAATTGTGTTGGAGAATTTTAGTAGAGCAGAGGCCAGAGGGCAGTCTGGGTGGAGAGTCAGATGGTTGAGCCCATAACCATGGTATACTTGAACCTAACAAGAACTACTCATGTTTGGAGCCACAAGAGGGAACATGAATCGAATCTCTGTTACTTGTCCTGCCTGAGTTCTGGCTGGAGGACAAGCCACACGGAAGAGCTGTCCCCTACGTCTCTCTCAGGAGCCTCCATCTTGGCATTGGCACTTTCTAATGCAGATTGCCAACTGGTTTCAGAAACAATTGGTCCAAGAGAATGACCCCCATCAAGAGCTCAAGCACAGGATCTAATGAATGGATAAGCCACAATTCCATCTCCATGAGAATTATTTTATCAGTGTTTCTTACATGCATTGAGCTGGTAAATATAAATGCATTCTTGGGGCGCCTGGGTGGCTTAGTCGGTTAAGCGTCCGACTTTCGCTTAGGTCATGATCTCGCGGTTCGAGGGATCGAGCCCCGTGTCGGGCTCTGTGCTGACTGCCAGCTCAGAGCCTGGAGCCTGTTTCAGAGTCTGTGTCTCCCTCTCTCTCTGATCCTCCCCTGCTCACGCTGTGTCTCTCTCTCTCTCTCTCTCCTAGAAATAAAATAAAAATATTAAAAAAAAAATATATATATATAAATGCATTCTTTTTCTTGTTTAATTTTCCCAGTAACCTTATGAAGTTGGCACTGTTATTGTGCCACTGTTATGAAAACCAAGACACAGAGAGGTTAATTCGCTTTTCTAAAGTGATAAAGTCAGAACTTGAATCTAGATAAGTCACAAGAGCTGTCAAGTTTCAGCTTCTCCTTACAATAAGAAGTCGGAGTGGAGAGTCAATGTGTTTCTAAAGACCAGTGGCAGGAGATCTATCTGGAAGGAAGAGAGAGGCTGGAGAGCAGAGCATGAAAAGGAAGACAGAACTGGCCAAACCAAAGCAGGAGAAACTTCTCCAAGATTGGGAGGAGAACCACTGCCCTCTTACCTGGCAACTTGGAGGACTTGAGAGATGAGTGAGGCAGAGTCACGGTTAGGTCACGAGGTCCAGGCATTGGGGCTCCTAGACTCAACAGGAAGCCTGCTGTAGATATAACACATACAGTACGTGCACTCATGCAGGGGATTCTCTGTGCTTAGAAAATGTCCATGTCTGGGCACCTGGGTGGCTCAGTTGGGTAAGCATCCAACTCTTGACTTCTGCTCAGATCATCATCTCATGGTCCATAAGTTCAAACCCTGTGTCAGGCTCTGCACTCAAATATTAAATAAATAAATAAATAAATAAATAAATAAATAAATAAATAAATAAAATGTAGAGTTCTGATGATGAGATCTAATTTCTCAACATCTTGCCTGCCAAAGAGCCCGGGGTAAGATTGATTGCCCGGAGAATAAAGGCATTGACCTCTTTCCATTTCTCACATTCAAACACGGCAGTAGGAAAATTGTGGTCCCCTCAACCTGAAGCTTGAGCTCTTAACAGCCTGCCACAGAGCTGAATGTCAAGATGGGGATATTTCAGACAGACCACACACCATGTTATTATGGCCGTTGTCAGTGAGGGCACACTTGGACTTGGACTCTCCTAGAAGAATGGAACTTAGTGGAGACCATTTGTATGGTTGACTCTCATGCCACCATCTTTTCTGAAATCCACTCTTCACACTTTGCAATTAATAAACTGGCAAGGAAATATGCACCAGGATGTTTTCTGCATCTCTGAAAACAATAATATTTACATTTTTTAAAATTCAAGCAATTATTATCTGCTTACTGGCTTTTTTATTTATATGGTCCTGTGATCCTAATGCCTGTTGTGAGTTATCCATTCTCCCAAACCTTGAGGACACTGTGGGGTATAAACTCTCTTATCTCTATGGTACTTCAACTGCTTCTCATATCTCTAGTAATTCCAGGACTTATTATATTTTTGGTCTTTATATCCCAGTAGCCACTTAAGTGCTAGAGCAACAAGATATATAAAACCTTTTTTAACAATAAAATACTTTACAATGAACCCATGGCCATTACCATTATATTCACTGCTGCTTTGTCCATTTTTCCCACTCTTGAGATTCATCCTATAAGAATCCTGGGTCTGAAAGAAACATCTAGAAAACCCGATTATGCCCAAACAAAAGAAGCCATCATTTTTAAGGCTGCTAAAGTGTATTTGGCATTTCCAAATGAACCTCCTTTATCTCAATAAGCAACAATTACTCCAAGTTCTTATTTTAATTCTACAGCTACCGTAGGGCTGCCTCTAAAACTGGAAACAAGTTTGCCATGTTGAGGTCTCTATGAAATATTTCCCCCTTAGTTTCAATAGCCTATTTTCTGAGACAGAGATTGAGTGACAGCTTAAAAGAGTGTGGATTATAAACCCATTTAAGAGTGTTGCATTTTTTAAATTTGTCACAAATGGAAGAAAAAAACCAGGGCGACACAGGCAAGGCTCAAGTGCCAACATGTGTCTTTCTGTTTATTCATTATTCAAGGGTCAGACCCTCAACCAGGGCCAGAGAGAAATGACAAAAATAAATACATATCTGTGCAACAATCTGCAATTTAAAATAATGGAAAACAAGATTCCTATTCATTTTTATGGCACAAACCTGACATCACTTCACTCCAATTTTCTATAATGGAACCAGCTGGGCTCTGGGAGGGAACTAGTAATAGGTTTTAATGGATAAAATCTCCCATTGAAACTGGCCATTTTCTAGAACGATCTCAGTGCTTGGCACGCAGCCCATCATACAGCATCATGCCTTCCGCAGTGCTGGGCCAGCTAGTGGAACAGGAGGGATGTGTGCACAGGACTGCTGAGCTTGGAGAAGCCTCTCCTCTCTCCATTAGGGAGCATTCCAAGCCCCAGCTCAGCTTCCACAGACCCAGCTGGACAGACCACTGGAGAAGAATCAGGGAAATGTCATTGTCTTTGATCAAAGCTTGCAAAAGCCAAGGTTAGGGAGAGAGGCAGAGAGGCCCAGACTGGGTGAAGGCAGTGCGTTACCCATTTCAATGCCAAGCCCTTGAATGGACTGCAGGTTCTGTCTGGTTCCCATAGACACAACTGGGTTTTACTGGGTCTAGATTAATAACAACTGTTCTTCCCTCTCACTTCCCCTCTCATTCCGTTAAACCATTCCTTATCTCCTATTCAGCTCTCAAACTGCTGTCAACATATGAAAATAGCATGCAAAGAATGGGATGGGCTGCCTGCCATGGAGATAGAAATGGGATGTTCATTCTAATTTATTTCATGGCATCACGCCTTCTCGCTGCCTCTGTTTTCTTTGCTAGGCGGCTTGATTGCCTCTTTGAGAGTATGACTGGTCTGGCGCTCAGCCTTGTGTTGGAGCCATGGCTGAGGTTAAACAGGTAGCCTTTGAAGGTTTGACACAAATCTGAATAGCCACCTGCCCAAGTTTATATGGGCATGGGAGAATCAGGCTGGCTCGCTCGCTCTCTTTCTCTCTCTCTCTCAACGAGTAGCAGATTTTCAGCTACATGATCTCTAATGTTCATTTTGGTGAAATGCTGCAGGCTCTAAAAATAAATGATGTTTTCAAATAATGTCTACTCACTTTGCCTAAAGCATGCTCTGCAAATTCTCTTCTGACTGCCTCGTGGCAATGGTCCCGAAGCGCGGGTACGCGATGTACAATCAAATTTGCAATGCCTTGCAGCGTACAAGGTGTGACCCGATCGGGAAATGTAGATGCGCTTAGTACGGTCACTTTCTCAGCACTCATGTGTCTTTGTTGGCATTCTCTGACTTTTCAACCATGGGTCTTTTTCATGTGCTGCCTTCTGAGACTGTGATCTTGCCACCAAATGGTATTGCCATACAGAGCAATAACAGAAAGGCAAAAGGAAACTTGGTTGAGTAGATATTATCTTGACTAGGAGCGCTTGGGGGGCTCAGTCGGTTAAGCGTCCAACTTTGACTCAGGTTATCATTTCGCGGTTCGTGAGTTCAATCCCCGTGTCAGGCTCTGTGCTGACGGCTCAGAGGCTGGAGCCTGTTTCCGATTCTGTGTCTCCCTCTCTCTCTGCCCCTACCCCACTTTCTCTCGCTCTCTCAAAAATAAATGAACATTTAAAAAAATTTAAAAATCATTATCTTGACCAATAAATAGGAAAGTCTAAATTCTGATCCAGGGTGAAGAGCCTCGGATTTGAGGTTGGCCCAGAACATGACTGCCATTTTTTCTTTCTGCAGCTTCCTTGTCCAACTCAAAGTCCTTCATGTCTCCAACCTCCCCAGAGCCTCCCTTCCCACCACTGCCCATCATGCATGCTACATCCCAACCCTAGCCAACTGTGGGCCTTCTCTGTTCTTCCAGGTCTGCTTCTGGTTACCGACTCCTAGTGAGTTTCTGCTCCTTGTTTCTTCAAGGTGTTGTTCACCTTCTCCAAGTAGGGCTGCTTTCTCTGTTCTACTACTTGCTTGTACTTTCAACCACCAACTGTCCACACTCCCACCTCGTGAGCGCCTCAAAGGCTAACCTCCAGTGCGGAGAACAGAGTCAGACATGTTCAAAGGCATTTGTTATAGCCTTTGTTGGGGAAACTCAACGGAAAGTAAAAGATCCTTAAAACACCAAAACGAGTGGCATTTTCTTTTTCTTCCAGATGCTCCAGAAACACAGGGACCGCAACTTCATTTCCAACTTTGTGCTGATTGTTATTCTCTGACTTTAGATCTTTCTAGCACAGTCAGCTCTGCTGAACATAATAAAGGGAGATAACAATGGCATGAATAATAATAAAAAAGATACTTCCGAGATAATTTATCTTTGATATTCCTAATAATGTATTTTAAAGCTGTGTTCCTTTCCAACTTCACTTAGGGGAGAGATGTTGAAGAAAGCACTCAGAGCTTTAATTTAAGAGATGAAATTGCTCTTTCTTGCTTTGTTAACCATTTGGTTTGTGATTGTGGCCAAGTCCTTGTCTTTCAGCCTGAGTTTCTTATTCTCAAGGGGGGTTGATTTTGGTCCTCCATAGTTAGGATCAGATGAGCTCTGAGATGCCTCTCATCTCTGTGATATATTACTCCCAAAGACAGCCTCTGATAGTGCTTCCTTTCCATGTGCAACTAGTGCTGTTCCCAGTAAGAGTGTGAATGTGTCCCCCCCCCCCCGCCCCTTGAATCAGAAGTGCAACAACACTAAGATCTCTGCAAGATTTAAGGCAGCATATTTGCTAGTGGACCTTCACAGCCAGACAACAGGGGATCCAAGAATCTCGCTGGCCCATATCAACCTGAGAAGCCCAAAGTAGGGAGAGAGAATCATGGATGTGACTTTGGGGGCCACAGCAAGATTCAAAAAGACACACAAGGTTTAGGGGCGCCTGGGTGGCTCTGTCTAGTTAAGCCTCCGGCTCTTGATCTCGGCTCAGGTCGTGATCTCACCGTTGGGTGAGTTCGAGCCCCACATCGGGTTCTGTGCTGTCAGTGTGGAGCCTGACTGGGAGTCTCTCTCTCCCTCTCTCTCTGCCCCTCCCCCACTTGTGCTGTCTGTCTGTCTGTCTCTCTCTCAAAATAAATAAATAAACAAACAAAGCAAAAACACTCCTAGCTTGGACTCAAACAACAAGTGTGCAAAGTAACAAGAGTCCTCTGGGTGCCCAGCCTTACATATTGGCCTGAAATAGGATGAGAAAGCCATTCAGCTGTAAGCGTGAGTCCTTTATTTATGCCAAAGATGGAATGACCCTGAACGCAAAGCCCGGAGCAGAGGAAAGATGTTTATTAGGTAACCACTCTCAGATGCAGAACTGGACCCTAACCAAGGAACATTTCCCATCCCCAGGGCTGGAGAGCTCACTATAAGTTTCTGACTGTTTCTGACTCTGTGAACAGGTCTTATGTTATTCTGTTCTTATCTCACTGTTTATGTTGGCATATTTGTGTGTCTTGGGGGAAGGAGGCACTGACTGACTGGGCTTGTTTTTGGTGGTGGTGTTACTCTTTTGAGTTCCAAAGTCCCTCCAATCAAGAGGAAACTTTACCTGAGTAGTTTTATCCACATCTAGCCACAGCCAGACCTGGCTTTAAATCCTGGCTTTGGGCCTAAGCCTGAGGCGCTGTTTGGATGACACTGAAAAGCTTTGGGTTGGGTGGATAATATTTGCACATGGGAAGCACACAAGTTACTGTGGCTACAGGGCAGGCCGGGAGGTTGTCTCTGAATATGGTCATAAATGACTCCTCTTATGTTCCATTTGTGTATGCATATGGCATTCTTCCCGTTTAGAGGTGGATTCTGCCTCTCGAAGCTTGGCTAGCCTTTGACTGACTTTAATCAACGGAATGCAGTGGAAGTAACACTCTTTCAATTCTGACTCTAGCTCCTAAGAGTTTTGGTAACTTCATCTTTCCCTCTTTTGAATCACCATGTAAGATCCCAGCCACCATAATGGAGAGAGAGGGTCTGCCGACCACCAGCCATCCCAGCCTTCCTACGTGAGCTCCTACGTGAGCTGCTACATAAGCTCTAAGACCCCGATCAGCTCCTATGTGAGCATGGGAATGATGTTTCTATGGACATCCTAGCCCCAATCAATTTCTTACATAAATGCAAATGAATTTGTGACCTCAGCCAACAGTGCATGGGGTGGGTGAAATGCCCAGCTGACCCACTAAATTGTGGGAAATAACAAAGCATTGTTGGTTTAGGCTATTGAACGTGGGAGCCCTTTGTCACACAACAATACACACACTCGAACAACTGATCATCCATAATTAAAAATATATTGTCTGATCAGATACACCACAACTGGTGTAGGTGAGCCGTCCAGAGGTGTCCTGCTTGGTACTAAACACAGTGGTAGGTATTTTCCCATGAATGATTAAGAGTTAACTGTATTTTATTATTGACCCTTACTTATCTCTGTCATATTCTGTATTTATGTTCAGCCAGGACATCTGATTCAAAGTGGGAACACTGAGCCCATTATTTGCTACTCATCCTGCGTGGAACAAAATACGAATCTGTAGAGTCTTAGAGCCAAAGAACAACTAAAAAGAAGGCTCCTCATAAGGAGTAGAAGGTCCAGAGGGAAGCAGAGAGAAGACCCTGTGTGTCGAGCCAGCTAGTGGCATTTGGAGACTGAATGAATGACCAGATGTTTTCATTCCAGCGACTTGGCGGAAAATAGAGAGTATCTAAGTTCTCGTGCCTATGAGATGCACTTGGAAGAAAAAAGACAACACATTACTTCTTTTGGGTATTTGGACACCCTGATCTGTTCATGTGGAATACCAAGAAACCTCATAATGAATTAGAATTGAAACAATGCTGTATTTATTATGAAGTCAATCCCATTTGGATATGAATTCCACACATGAAGGTTTGGTTACAGAATTTTTCTAAGATTCTTAGTATAACATGCTCTCACCTGTATGGGACTACCCAAATTCCTGAGTTCAGGAGATGGTAAAGGGGAAGCATGATTGCATCCAATGAGATTCAAAAGACATACAATATGGCATATCTCAGTGACCAAAAGACAATTTACATATATATAATATATTGATAAATATAAATATATTTATTTTATGTATATTTATATGTATGTATATGCATAAGACAATTTTACATATATAACATATTATATATTATATTTTATTATTATTATTATCTGGAGCCCTTTCTCCCTTCTCCAGAGGTGTAACTCTAGCTTTTGACAAAGTTCATAACTGAGCTCTTACTGTTGAGATGGATTTGAGAAATTGGTCCGCTTCTGGGTTTCCATGGAGACCACTCCCAACTTGTGGCTGAAGGTAACCCCTGTCAACCGTGGTTGGGGGTGGTTATCAAGCTGTCACTGGCAATTTTCCCCCTCATTTACTAGAAACAACATTCCCGAGAGGAAATAGCAGGATGACATGGTGAGAACACACCTTCACTTTGAGGCCACAATTTGGGGAAGACTTGTGCTGCTGGCTGCAAGCTCCCGGTCCCAGCAAAGTTTGCCCTCCCTCACCCCCAACCACCCGGCATCATCCAAGCAGAGAGAGTGGGGAAAATAGCTCTGGTCTTGTGCTCAGACTGACTCCTGGCCTTGTCCTGCCAGCTAGAAGAATCTGGATGAGAGGTATATCTGTTCCTTTCTTCCTTTCTTATGAATACGGAATAACTGTTTTTGCCCTACCTACTTTGACAGATTCTTAGAACAATCCAATGAGATGATAGAGATAAATGTGCTTTGTAAACTGTGAAGTGCTCTATGGATAAGAGGCTTAAGAGAGGTAGGGGAAAAACAAAAACAAAAACAATGGCAGGGTGATTCGTGGTGTTTACCAGGTCAAAATTCAGAGATGCCCACATGGAGTCTAATAATTATATGAGTGAACTTGCTAGAAGTTGCTTCTGTCCACAGAGAGAAATTATTATAATATTTTAAACTGTACAAAGAACAGATCTAATTTATATATGCTTTCTGAAAACATGGGCACTGCCTGTATTTTATTTTTTATGAATATAATTTATTATCAAACTGGCTCATCCCAACAAGTGTCCTCCTCCATGCCCATCACCCATTTGCAGCTACAATTTGGCAAGTGATCGTGGGAGAAACAATCTCACAACTGAATAAGGTCTTTTTTTGAAAAAAAGTCTTAGTACTTTTAATGGCTTTCCAATCTCACACTCTGGGGGCCCAAAGAACAGGTCGAACTGAATATCAGACATTTACAGCTTACACCTGCTTTTTTTTTTTTTTTAAGTCAGCAAGCTCACTCTATCCCCAACTCCTTTTCTATTGCTAAGGAAAGAAATGTCTCAGTGTTTCACTTAAAGCTGATTCCAAAGGATAGCCCCTGAGTCAGAAAAAATAAAAGTTAAACAACAAATAGCTTTGTTTACATAATGTCAATTAAATAATTCAATAACATCCAGTTCAGTAGACACCCATCAAGCGACCATTCTATCCCAGATAATGTGATAGGTGTTGAAGAAACCAACTGACCACCCAACAAATGAAGTCATGAATTTGTTTTCAAGAAACTGACAGTTTGGTAAGTAATTATAGTTTAGTGGTATCAGCACAGTAAAATAACCACATACAGGAGATAAAAGTAACTAAAGAAGCCCTTGGTTTTCTGGGTTAGGCAAGAAAGAGTCCTTGGAGGGATACATTGCAGGTTTGCATGAAAGGGTCATAAAGAGTATGGCAATTGCACAAGGTCAGGAAAGACAGACACATATAATAAGGCCAAGGGAATAACTTGTGCACAGACATAGCTACATTGTCTGGCAAAGCATAGTTGGAGAGCTACAGGGTGTCTGATCTCGGTAGTGAACAGGAAAGGCATGGAACACTAGTGGCTGGGACCGGAGAAGTAGTCAGGAACTGAATGATGGAAGCCCTTGTATGCCATGCTCAGCCACTTGGACTTCATCTCATAGATCTGTAGCATCCAGTATGGACAACCCAAGCCATCTGTGGCTTTGTCAAATTCAATTTAACTTAGTTAAAATTTTTTACAAATTAACTCAGTTTCTCATTCTTACCAGCCACACTCGATGGGCTCAAAAGCTCCATGGGGCTAGTGGGTGCCATATTGAACAACTCAGTTACAGAATAATTTCACCATTGTTGTTTACAGCACGGTGCTGTCAGAGGTATTTGGGAGCCTTTGAAATGATTTAAATGGGAGCGTGCTGTGTTAATATTTGTGTTTTAGAGAAATAGCTTTGATAGGAAGATAACTTGGGGAGGGAGAAGAAAGAATAGTATGCTGGGGCATGTGGGTGGCTCAGTTGGTTAAGCCTCCGATTCTTGATTTCCACTCAGGTCATGATCTCACAGTCCTTGAGTTTGAGCCCTGCTTGGGATTCTCTCTCTCTGCCCCCACTTGAGCTCTCTATCAAATTAAATAAACTTTAAAAAAAAAAAAAAAGGAAAAAAGAAAAAGTGGCATGCCAGTCTACACAAGATTACCCAAAACTACGGAGGCAGTGAGGATGGAGAGTTGGAGCAAACTAAGCTTTATCATTGTGTTGATCGTTGTATGACTGAACTGATCAGGGATGTCAATCAAGATGGTTACTGAATAGGGGCACCTGGGTGGCTCAGTCAGTTAAGCATTCAACTCTTGATTTCCACTCAGGTCCTGGTTTTGAGGTTCGTGAGACCGAGTCCCATGTTGGGCTCTGTGCTAACAGTGTGGAGCCTGCTTGGCATTCCCTCTCTCCCTCTCTATTTCTGCCCTTCCCCTGCTTGCACTCTCTCATTCTCGCTCTCAAAATAAATATATAAACTTTAAAAGAAAAAAAATGGCTACTGAATAAATATGTGTGTGTGACAAAGGGCTCAGTTAACTTTGTTTATATATGCAAAGTGGATTGGGGTTTGCTGGAAATAATAGGATAAGAACCAAACAAACAAACAAACTCCACGGCCCCATGTAGACCATTTCAGTCGACAGCCTGAAATTTTCATTTTCAAGCAATATCTTTGACATTTCTGAAACCACAGGCATATTTATCTTCACATCAAAGCCCTAAATCATCTTTATAAATCTTTAAGAGGCTGAGAGGCAAGTTTAGAAAATGAAGTTCTCATGAAAATCTTACGAGGAAGCATGGCTCACCGTTTCCAGTGCTCTGATCTTTTAGCAAGGTCTTCGCGGCGTTATGGAAATAAGTCCAAGTCTAATATTTTCCCACTGTGCCTTATGATTTAACAGATCAGCTACAGTCCATCTGATGAGTGGGCCAATTAGCCAAAGGGATATTGGTGGTTTCTGTCGATTGCACTGCAGATGGAGGTTCCATCACTTTGTCGAAAACTGTGGTCAGAAGGGGGACGTGGATAAGAAGCTAAATGAGTAGAATTGGAGGAAAGTAGCTTTAGTAATTTTCTTCCTGGCAAACTTGTAAAGTTGGGATATTAAGTCTCCTAAGGAACCATCCCTGACCCCCTTCTCTCAACATTGACTATTTTTTCCCAACCCTCCCCCCACTATGAACGTACACAACTACTAATAATGACCATGGATGTCATTTATTGACAAGTATGACGTGCCATCCTTGTGTTACATTCTTCTGACAATTATTTCTCTACATTACTTCAGCTATGAGCAATGGACTCGGGTCTCAAACCAAGGTTTGACTCCAAAACCATGGATTTAACTTCTCTGGAAAATGATGTGGGACCCACTGGGTCCTCCATTAAGGAAATGCTAGCAGAGCTTGGCACTCAGCTTTTCCATAAGTTTTTCTATGATGTCATTTCTATAAGTCATAAAAATGGTTTCTTTTCTCCTCCATGAGTCCTACAAGAAAGCAGAAAAACTAGTCTGCAGTGGTAAAGAGAAGAGATGCTAATTTGGCTCTTGCAACTCTGAGAAAGCTTTTCCTTTCCTTCTCCCAAGATTAAATGGCTTCAGCAGGACAAGACCAATCTGGGAAAGTGGTAAAAAAAACCAAACAAACATTTTTTTTAATTAATTAAAACATGTTGATCCAGAATGAGGCATGGAATTCAGTCCAGGGTTTTGGGGATCAGGAAGGAAGCTGGAAACCCAAAATTTTAACAGGACCTCAGTCTCCAGGATGTTAATGGTCATTCAAGACAATGGTCTCTCCCCACCCTCTCCCAAAAATCTACTAGCAATGGATCATAAACATGAAACATACTAAATGTGAAAACCCACAAGACGTTAACAACATACTATGTTATGTGGTCCAAAGTAGCTAGAATGATTTTGGAAAAACATAAAAGTTTAATAGGGGTATGCTGACACAGGCAATCACATACATTACTTATAGGGGAGGCAATGATGAATCATCTGCTCTTAGCAGATGAAATTTTGGCAATGTCTGACAAAAGTTAATGTGATTTTTTTTCACCTGTAATTCTTTCTCAAGAAATATATTCAAAAGGATACATTCAAGTACAAATAGAAAGTGAAATGAAGACCAGGAGAGAGTTGGAGAAGGAAATTCTAGAGTGTTCATAAAATTGAAATGTCTTGCAGTCAGTAAAAACAGTTTTCAAAATGTGCACTAATAAAGACTGCAGGGTAAAAACAAGAGGGGAAGGGCCTGACTGGCTTAGTCTTCATCTCACAATGGTGAGTTCAAGCCCAAGGTTGGGCGTAAAATTACTTTAAAAATTAAATAAGATTAAAAAAAGTAAAAAATATATTAAGACTGCAGGGGAATAAAAAAAATGCCATTTGTGGATGGTTCTAGGTGTTGAGACTGTAGATACTTTATTCTCCTTTTATTGTCTATAATTCCCCAGTTTTTGGCAAAAGACTATAATTACACTGGCATATACTAGACCAGTAGTTTGATACAGTGGGAAGATCACTGGGCTTTGGAGTCAGACTTCCTAAGTTCAAGTGCGAGTTCCCTACTCATTAACTATGTGACTCTGAGCCATTGGCTTAACCTCTCTGTGTATAAGCTCTCTCATCTATAAATGGAATGACCATACATACTCCATGGAGGTTAGGTGAGTTAATACCTAGAAAATGCATCTTGAACAATGCCTGGCACATGGTAGAATTACACAGCATTGGTAATTATTGTAGTCCATATTAATATTGTGGCGAAGGAAGAACATCAGTCATGTTACAAATATATGTTAGTTGTATGACATTCATTTCAGTCAGCTATCAATCCTTATTGAAACTCAAGTTTTTCATTTGTAGAATGAGTATAACAATACCAATGTTGTATTTTTATGAAGACTAATGATCATGTATAATATCCCTATATAGTATACATAGTATTATACTATAATACTATATATTATAACATGTAGTATATGTAATACTATAACATAGAGCATATAATATATAACACATAGTATATAATATATAAATATATAATATATATTATGTAATATATAAATCTATAATATATAGTATGTAATATACATAACATGATATAATACTATATTATACTAATACTATACTATACTATAATATATAAATGGTTGTTTGCAGAGATTAATCATTATATACAGCCATATATAATGTACATACACTTAGACCATACATATATTTTAAATATATATTATACATACATAGAAGGAAAATATATAATTTGTTTATGTACATAATATAAGCCAAATAAATAATATCTGCTATTAAATTGAAAATTGGGAGAGTATGTTGTACAGACGAAAAGCATATATGTAGAGGATATTGGAGGGTCATCATTCTCATTTGTGTTCTGTCGTGGTTTTCAATGCACAGACTTCAGAACACTGTGTGAAGCTAAGAGACACTACTGCTTCAATAGCACACTAAATATTCCCAAGTGTCCAATATAGACATCACACGGAGTAATGACAAAAGTCCCAGTGTGTCCCTCTGAGGCAGGAATAATCAGTTCAGAGATGAGTCCTTTCAAGGTGCAGTCTGATGGTAAACAAACAGCTAAGGGGTCACTACTGTCACGGTATTGGCAGTTTAAGGGGGGCTGTTTCAGAGTTACCGAGAAAGGTGCTGAGCACGGTGTGTCCTGGGGAGTGGAAGATAGAGGGGTGTGTGTGTGTGTGTGTGTGTGTGTGTGTGTGTGTGTGTGTGTGTTGGGGGGAGCCATCCCTAACACCATCTCCCTCCAAATCCCGTGGTCTGTGTGTGCTCTGGTCTCCTGAATCCTTACCTGCCTTCTCACAGTGGAGGCCCCTTGGAATCACATCTCACAGGGAAGACCCGAGAAGTGCTCATGGCTGTCCCCAGGGGCCTCAGCCCAGCTGTGACTTCCCAGGTAAGCTGCCTAGGGCTGCCCAGGGCAGGGTGCTCACCCCTGTCTCTTCTGACCTGAATGGCAGTGACCGCATTAGCATCAGGTCTCGGTGCCCTTGATGTTTCATTCTAAGCCACCAGCGCAGATTAGATATAAATTGTCCTCCTGACTGAAAGAGCCCCATACTCAGATGAAAGCTATCGATTTCCAATCTACTATCCAAATGGCTCTATCATTAGGGCACATTAAGTAATTTTCTTCAATTTTGACTTTTGGATTTGGGCCTGAGTTTCTATCATCAGGCCATACCATTAAGAGCTGTTTAATTAGTTAAAGAAAGAGAGGAAGGAAGGAAGGAAGGAAGGAAGGAAGGAAGGAAGGAAGGAAGGAAAGAAGAAAGAAAGAAAGAAAGAAAGAAAGAAAGAAAGAAAGAAAGAAAGAAAGAAAGAAAGAAAGAAAGAAAGAAAAAGAATTGCTGTAAACTAGGGCATTTATTCAGGATTCTAGGGTCACCTTGTTTCTCCTTTCCCCTACAAGCTCTTATCAAGAATGTGTGTAAGGAATTTAACATCTGATTCTTACTGGTGAGTCAGGAAAATCATTAACAGTCAATTGTAACTGCTGCCTCCAGTCTGGAAATACCACCGAGGCTTCTCCTGAGAATTTACACTTTATTATACTCTGAGAAAATGTCCTATATCAGCCTCTGCCTTAAAAATGCCATTTCTCCCCCAAAATTGTAGCACATCATAGACAAGGGATGTTTCCTAAATACACAGTGAGCCTTTATAAATCAACATAAGCAGGGGCACCTGGGAGGCTCAGTCAGTTAAGCCTCCGACTTCGGCTCAGGTCATGTTCTTGCTGTTTGTGGCTTTGAGCCCCATGTCAGGCTCTGTGCTGACAGCTTGGAGCCTAGAGCCTACTTCAGATTCTGTGTGTGTGTGTGTCTCTCTCTGCCCCTCTCCCATTCATTCTCTCTCCCTCCCTCCGTCTCTCTCTCTCTCTCTCTTGCAAAAATAAATAAAACATTTAAAAAATTTTTTACAAATGATGAAATTCTCAGGGGGAAATGTGTGTAAAATTTCTACTGAATTTTGACACATCCTACCTTTCAACCAGCAATGCCACTTCTCTGATTTCCATCCACAGACAAATCATTCTCATACAATGATATGTGCGTAAGGACGGTCATTTCGGGAATATTTGTAAGAATGATATAAGGGGAAAAACACATTGGTAAGCACTTTTATAGCCACAGACAATAGTTGCTAAGGGCACAGGGAATTAAAACATGGAGGCTTTTTTGAGGGTTACAAAACCATTCAGAATGATACTGTAATGGCAGGTGAGGGCACTAGGCGTTTTTCAAAACCCATAGAACTTTACAGCATGAAATATGAACTTTGAAGTATGTACATTAAAAAATAATGTAGGAGAGGGGCGCTTGGGGGGGCTCAGTTGGTTAAGCGCTGGACTTCAGCTCAGATCATGATCTCATGGTTTGTGAGTTCGAGCGCCACACTGGGCTCTGTGCTGACAGCTCGGAGCCTGGAGCCTGCTTTGGATTCTGTGTCTCCCTCTCTCTCTGCCCCTCTCCTGCTCATGCTCTGTGTGTGTGTCTGTCTCTCTCTCAAAAATAAATAAACATTTTGGGGCGCCTGGGTGGCTTAGTCGGTTAAGTGTCCTACTTTCGCTTAGGTCATGATCTCGTGGTTCGTGGGTTCTTGCCCCGCGTCTGGCTCTGTGCTGACTGCCAGCTCAGAGCCTGGAGTCTGTTTCTGTCTGTGTCTCCCTCTCTCTCTGACCCTCCCCTGCTCACGCTGTCTCTCTCTCTCTCTCCTAGAAATAAATAAAAAACATTAAAAAATAAAATAAAATAAATAAACATTTTAAAAAATTAAAAAAATAATTTAGGAGGACAGAGGATTCCAGAGAGAACGCACAATGTATGTATTATAAATGTATAAAACAACCTTGCTGCAGTGGGTGGAGAGAAAATATGCCTATCCAAATAATCTTGGAAATGAGTGGAGTCTATAAAATTAAAGGTGAAAGATACTGTGCATCAGCTCTATATTCTGGATAATAACTATGTGTCCACATGTCTGTACTATAGAGAGATGAGTTAATAATTCTGACATTGCTATCCATTGATATTTGAAATAAACAATGAAATAAATGAACGGAGGATGATGTGAGTGAGGTTTTCACTGTTAGAGTAGAAATTTACAGATCAGCAAGGGGAGGAGGCTAGAATAATCAATGCGGTAATGAATTAGATTTGGAGAGGGGCACCTGGGTGGCTCAGTCAGTTAAGCGTAGGACTTCGGCTCAGGTCATGATCTCACCATTTGTGGGTTTGAGCCCCGTGTCGGGCTCTGTGCTGACAGCTAGCTCAGAGCCTGGAGCCTGTTTCGGATTCTGTGTCTCCCTCTCTCTCTGACCCTCCCCTGCTCATGCTGTCCTTCTCTCTGTCTCTCTCAGAAATAAATAAAACATTTTAAAAACTTTAAAAAAAAAGATTTGGAGGTATCAGTAAGAACTCCTATTTACATCAATATAGAGATGGTTACATGTAAAACTATGTCATAATATGCATATATGCATCAGTTACTATACACACATATATCTCCTTGCTCTGTCAGCATGAAGGTCTGGAAGACGGTCAAGAAGCAACCACACCCCAGTAGCAATGAGTTCACCTATGGTCCAAATCTTGCCTTTTTTTTTTTTAATACCATTCTCCAATAAAAAGAATGAGGGTTTTCGGAAAAGGGACTGATTCTAGGATGGGACAGGAAATACGGAAGATGAGCCTGAAGCATCTTGTAATGACAGATAGGAAGGAAATACCACCTCCCTAAACAAACAAACAAACAGACAGACAGACAGACAGACAAAAGCAACGAAAAGTATTCAATAGTGAGGATATTTCAGAAAAACACAGGACCAACTAAACTCCCAAAGACTCAAGAACAATCTGAGGAACAATATAAAATAAATAAAATAAAATAGTATTCCCAAATATTATTCCCAGTATTCTTGGTTATAACCCAAAGTATAAAATCAATATTCATGAGTCAAAGTTAATGTAAATAATTGAATAAACAAAGAAATGGGGGAGAACAGATACATTTTCCATGCAGAAAAACTCCAAGTAATTTAGATAACTACTCCGCCTTCAAGGAAGTAAAGCATACCCCTCCCTTCCTTAAGCATGGGCTGTACCTAGTGACTTCTTTCCAAAGAGCACAGCATGGAAAGGGAGAAAAAAGAAAAGTAACTTTATAGTAGAGAAACCTGGCAGACAGCACCTTGGCCAAGTGATGGTGGTCATCACAAAGGTGTCATAAATCATGTTGATAGCACGTACCCTTGATGTGATACCCTTGACGTGAAGAAAATGGCACTTTACCTCTGTGATTTTCCTCCCCCAAACTCATAACCCCAGAGAAATCATAAGAACATCAGACAGATTCCAATAAAGGGCCATCCTGCACTATATTTTACAAGACTTTTCAAAGTCACAAGGTCATCAAAGACAAGCCAGGTCTGAGAAACTGGCATAAACATAAGGAGACTAAGGAGACATGACAATTAAATGGATGGTATCCTGGAACAAGAGAAGGACATTAGGTTTTAAACTATGGTAATTTGAACAACGCATGGACTTTAGTTAGTAATATATTAATACTCGTTCACAAATTATCACAAATGTATCACACTCATGTCAAGTGTTAATAGTAGGGGAAAATGAAGAGGAGGTCGATGAGAATTCTACTACCTTCTTAATGCTTCAGTAAATATAAAACTACTTAAAATAAAACTTTCAAAAGCCCAACATTCATATAAAAATATTGTTCTGGCTCAACTCCCACCTTTTCTGGGAAAAATACATCCCCGTTCAGTTACCCACAGAATGTCTAGGAATTCTCCAGAATGTCCCTTTATTGACTATCAGGATTTTTCTCACAGTTGCCCATGACAGTGTCCCAGACAGGACCGTTTGCAAACTTCACCTTGAAACTCTCTCATGTTCCAAAAGAGAAGGGCATCGATATCGCAATTAATAGCCAACGGTCACTGCTGTTTTATGTGTGGTTTGTGGGTAGGCTTCTTAGGACTCTAAAGTGAGCAGAAAGGGCTGTTTTGTGGAAGGAAACTGTCCTTCCTTTTCCAGCAACCAAAGTGTCTGTGAAAGGTGCACTTGGGAACCTCTGGCATGAGATTTGTCTTGACTAAAAGTCCAGTAGACTTGTTCCATCTTGTTCCCTTTTAATGAATCATTTCTGCCTGTCAGGTATCAGGTGTTCCTTTAGGATATCAAGAAATAAGAAGTGACACGTAGTGCCTCTAGGAAGCAATCCAGGCCAACCAACTGTCTTTAGTTGGTGTCTTAATGTCACTCCATTTTCTGCTTCTACAACCTTGCCTGGATTCCTTTGTCCCTGACCTGTGATTCAGGCTCAGGATTCTCTCTTTGAAAACCTGCCTCAGACTTGGCTTGTCTTTGATGACCTTGTGACTTTGAAAAGTCTTGTAAAATACAGTGCAGGAACATCATCTTATTTTCCATTTTCTTGGCTGTGTTTGCAGACTGTTGGCACTTAGGATTTGGCTACCTGGCCCGACGATGGCTCTGTGGTCATTGGCTGAACTCTTCCCTCCCCCAACCCCTCCCTGCCATTTACTGGCTTGGGAAACTCAATTTTCTTAATTTCCAGACTCTCTCTGATTTCCAGCCCCATATCATACCAGTACCCAGACAACTATAATAATAACATCAGGCATTTGGTGACCATGCGCTGTATACCAACAAAAGCACAGAATTCAACTGCCTGAATTCTCCCAAGGTAGGGACCTTGGGTAAGTGTGATTATTCTAAAAAGCTGTGGGTTGGAATTAGGAAGTTGCTCCCAGAAAATTAACTACAGTGATGATAGACTTGATTCCACAGAAGTAGAAGGCAGAGGAGGATATGTAGTATGACTCTGATCCAATTTCTGGCATAGCTGTTCTAGTAAAACTAGGGATATAAAACACTAACAGAAAACCCAAGTCTCAGGAACAGTGATAGGAACAGATTAGAGTCTGGGTAAGAGGCTCTGTTACAAACAAACCTGGGGAAGCTTAGCTCACTTTTTTAGTAACTGGCTGGTAAAATATCTTTGGTCCCTAAGATGGGGATGGCTAGAATTCTATTTTTTTCTCACAATTGATCCCATGTAGAAACTTTGCAAGATGTTTTCCCAATGGGCTGCCTACAAATTGAAATGGACTCTGAGGTTGCACAGTGGCTCGAGTCTGTGAAATGATTTCTCACCTGTGGAGGGAAGCAGTTCTACAAATTCGTCATGTCTCCTGTGCAGAACGCAGATCCTCTTTCCAGGGGTGGGTATTACAAAATGACCTCTCTTTCCACTTCTGCTCCCAGACCATTTCACTCGGTGCCCTTCCTTCACATCTGCTTCTCACTTATTCCAGTTGTTGCTTTGCTGGAAGTACAACATGACCTTCTTCCCCAGAATTTGGCCATTTTGTTGTTCTGTGATGGTTAATTTTATGCATCAACTGGCTATGGTACCCAATTATTGGGTCAGAAACTGGTTTATATATGTATACCTATATATCTATCTATAAGGATATGGATATATACAAAATATGTAGGGGCGCCTGGGTGGCTCAGTCAGCTGAGCATCTGACTCTTGATTTTGGCTCAAGCCATGATCTCATGGTCATGAGATCAAGCTTGATCTCATGATCAAGCCCTGCTTTGGGCTTTGTGCTGGGTGTGGAGCCTGCTTGGAATTCCTTCTTTGTTCCTCTGCCCCTCTCCACTCATGCACGCATGCAGGTGCACACTTTTTCTATATCTCAAAACAGGGGATAAAAGAGAATATGTGGATATATAGGGTATATATGGACATATATACATATGTATATACACAGTTGAACAACATGGGGCTGAACTGTGTATATCCACTTACAAGTATACAGACATAAATAAGTGTATACACATGTATACATAAATAAATAGTGTTTTACATGTATTTTCTCTTCCTTATAATTTTCTTAATAACATCTTCTTTTCTGTAGCCTACTTTATTGTAAGAATATGGTATATAACATATTAAACATACAAAATATGTGTTCATTGTTTATGTTATCAGTGAGGCTTCTGGTAAACAGTGGGTTATGAGTGGTTAAGTTTGGGGGGAAATCAAAAGTTATACACAGGTTTTCAACTGTGCAGGGGTTAGTCAGTGTCCTCGTGCGTTCAAGGGTCAGATGTGTGTATTCTGTTCCTTTGGAGAAGTCTGACTGATGACCGATACATCAGTGAGCAAACCCAACACAGTGAGCAAAATAGTGGTAATAAATGAGCAAAGATGTTTTGTTGCCTTTGGTTTCACTTTAATAGAAAATAATCATAATAGTAGAAAGAAGTGGAAGAAGGAGAAGAGGAAGAAGAGGAAGCAGGAGAAGGAAAGGAAAGGGGAGAAAGAAGGAGGAAAGAAGAAGAAGGAAGAAGTCCAATAACAGAACTTATGTCACGAACATGAATGTGGGAGGAAACAAAAGGAAAGGGGTTGATACTTTGTTCCGTAAAGGTGGTCGTGGTTGCAGTGGTCCCTTCGCTGCCTAGATGGTTGGATGAGATGAACTCCAAATTATCTCATGGATGTAGTGGGATATAAATCTCTGAATATGAACTGTGATGGGGAGAAGGTCCAGGTGTGTCAGTCAGGATCACCTAACCACTAATGTGCTTGATTTGTGGTGCTGGTTTCTTCGAGATCCTCATTAGGCTCAGTTCACCACTTGAGAAATTTCGGCTTTATCATAGACATGGTAAAAGGTGGTTAGCTATTTTTCCCTGGGGGTTGGGACGGGTCTCCTAGATTTGAGGGAAAAGTCACAGAGTAGAAGATTTTTCCAAGATTTCTGAGCCTTCTTTTCAGTTGCTCAATGCCCAACAGAGAATCTATCGATCTTACTACCTATCATTGATCTATGTATCTATTTATGTATCTATCATTGATCTACCTATGTATTCATCATTGATCTATTGATTGATCTATCTATCTTATGTTGAATGAAGATGAAAGTAAGTTATGAGATGTCTCACACTAAATGGCCCTCTGTAATGGAAAATAGTCAACTCTTTTAGAAATGATTAAATCTTAAAGAATGAGCATTTTGGTTTCCATTCATGTTAAAGAATACCTTTTAGTTACATGGCAATCATTTCAGAAAATGTACTTTTTAATTTGGGTTTCAGTTGATCCCATTAGTTCATTTGCTTTTCTTTTCACTTATTTTAGAATTCTCCAATTTAGTGTGGTTTCATTTTGTTGTTTATATAATGTACTGTTTGTTAAATGTGCTGGTAAGCAAATTGGCATATTTAAATGTAGATTTCGATATTTAATGATTAGTTCAAATTCATTCTTTAAAAAAGTAGAAATTTTGCAATTAAGCAGTGACATAATTGTTTGTGTGGTTTTTTAATTTATATTTTGTCAGGCCCTTTGATGTATAATTTCTTTTGATTAAAGGTTGACAAATGTGCCCTCATTTAAAGAACATTTAAATAGTATTCCGTTTTTTTTTTAAATTCTTTTATTATCAGGGGAGTATCTACTATTAAAAAGTAAATATTTCTTGTAAAGCTTCATTAGCTCTATCAATCCAAAACAAAATTCCTAAGCTTAAATATAACCCGTGCCATACTGATCATGTAGAAATGCCACAGTCTGGTTTTACTCAGGGGATGCTTTAATGGTGACAAGCAGAAATGTGAGGGCATTTATATTTTTGTCAAAGACAGGTCCATTTATAGTATGGACTACCAGAAGGACATTATTCTTCTGCCAAAAGAGGTTTAAAAGGTCTATTCCTTATTTGCACACACAAGAAAGAAAACACAGGAGAGGGGCAAGATGGTGGAGAAGTAAGGAGCTCTGTACTTGCACTCGCACCCATACCTCACACGGAAAAGATCTGAAGCCATTGGAAACCTTACAAAACCCGAGAGATTGGGAGAAAAAGGACGCAGAATCCACTGAGAAAGCCTTCTAACGGCTACCTCAAGAAACAAGCCAGAGTACACAAGGTGGAGAGTCCCAAATATCACTATGAATAGGAAAATAAAATAACCAAGGTCCCAACAAGAGAGACCAAGAGATACCATTCAAAAAACACTTTCTGAAAGGATAGGCCCTGGACAGTCAAAGAGTCTTCTTGGATACAGCAGCGCTCATAGGTGCAGAGAGCATAACAGGTCATTAAAACTAACAAGAGCCGGAAAGCTAACTAAAATGATGAAACGAAAGAGCTCTCCTCCAAAGAAACTCCAAGAAGAAATGACAGCTAATGAACTGCTCAAAACAGATATAAGCAGCATAACTGAACAAGATTT